>NC_064638.1:621710681-622017765 GCF_023864345.2 Schistocerca serialis cubense | reverse complement strand
GACGGTTCCATTGCAGGCCCTCAGCTGGTCTCCTCGTAACCGACACATGGTCTTCACTGGCACCGAGGTGGAACCAGTTTTCATCAGAAACACGACAGATCTCAACGCTGCCCTCCAGTGAGCTCTCGCTTGTTATTATTGAAGTCGCAAATGGCAATGGTTTGGGGTCAATGGAATGTAAGTTACAGGGCGTTGCCTCGAAGCTGCCCTTGAAGTAACCTATCTGTAACAGTTTGTTGTGTCACTGTGGTGCCAGATGCTGCTCAGATTCCTGATGCAGGTGCAGTACGATGCGCCAGAGCCATACGGTGAACACCATGGTCTTCCCTCTCGATAATGCCACGTAGCTGTCAGAATCCCGGTCATCTTGTGACCGTATATTGTCAACACCACTGCCAGCAATCATGTACAGTGGCTACATTACTGCCAAGTCTTTATACAGCATCGCAGAACATCCAGCCCTCGTACACGACCTTGTTGAAACTGGGTGAGGTATTGATAATGGGGTGTTTGTCACCTTAAACGCATTTGTAACGAACATCAACTCACCGCACCCAGCCCCTCTGCGGGTCTGGGGTTAGAATAGGCCCGAGGTATTCCTGCCTGACGTAAGTGGCGACTAAAAGCATTCTCAAACATTTTGACCTTTATGTGATGTTCCCCCGTAGGGTTTGACGTCCATTTTTGAGAATTTTCCCGAAGAGCGAACCAATTGAGGAAGGTGCTTTATGTGCATAGTGTCCACCATGTGCTGAGACCTCTCACATCCTTCGTCGACATGGATCTGCACTTCCGCTTATTCTCCAGCTGTTGGGCGAGGTCATTCCCTGTGCAGAATCACTTTCTGCACTGTCGACGATAATGGACTTCTTAGCTCGTTTGCGCCTGATAGCCAGCACCGTAGCCAGTCCATTGTGATGGGGCCGCCATGTGCCCTGTTGGTTGTAGCCCCCTGACCACATAGGTATCACTCTGCTGATGCCTGCGCTGTTAACTCCCTACATATGCCAAGGAGTAGATGCCTGTGACCCTGGGGCATTGGGACTCCTGGCAATGGCCATCCTGTCATGAAGCGTAATACGTCATCTCTTGCTGGTGGTCAAACACCAGCGGTCTCTAAGCGGGCAAGGTCTAACTTCAGTGACGAGAAATAAGACCCCAAATCGTCCTCCCCCCCCCCCCCCCCCCCACAACCTGGCCACACCATGATGGATCACCAGGCTAAGGATGGCAGCGAAGCTTATTCACCCCAGTACCGTATGTATGAGAGTTGATGGGGAATCTTTCTTGTCAATGAAACCTCAGCTTTTGTGGAGAATTTAGAGGACGAGTTTGGGGAGGTGGAGGGCTTGTCCAAAATGCGGTCAGAGTCAGTCTTGATCAAAACAGCATCCTCTGCCCAGTCAAGGGAACTACTCGCCTGTGACAAGCTGGCGTATGTTTCCACCATGCCCCATAAGAGCTGAAATACGTTCCAGGGTATCATATTTCACAGGGACCTTCGTTTGCAGCCTGACGATGAGCTGCGCGCCAGTTAAGAGTGGCGAGGTGTCCTTTCATGTGGCGTGTGTACTGGGGTCCGAGGGTTAATCAGGTTGCCATTGGTGCCTTCATCTAGGCCTTCGAGGGTAACACATTACCCGAGAATGTCAAGGTGATGGTCTTCCACTGTGATGTAAAGCCATATATCGCTCCACTGATACGGTGTTTTAAGTGCTGGAAGTTCGGCCATATGTCTTTCCACTGTACTTCCAGCATCGCCTGTCGGGATTGTGGACTCCCTTCACATCCCAGTACTCCATGTGTCCCGCCTCCCATCTGTGTCAACTGCGGGGACCACCATTCGCCTTGCTCGCCAGACTACAGGATTCTCCAGAAAGAATGAAAAATAATGGAATAAAAGACCCTGGACCGACTGACCCACATTGAGGCTAAGAGAAAATATGAGAGGGTACATCATGTGCATATGACGTCAAGCTATGCCGCCGCTACGACGACGGTTCTACCATCTTCCGTTCCACTGCGCACAGATGGCTCACAGAGCCGAAAGACTCCACCTGCCCCCTTGTTGATGCGGGGGGTGCGGGGGGGGGGGGGGGGGGGCACTTGCCTCCCTATTGCTCCTGCACAACCTCCCGCCAGGAAGAGATCGCTTGGGTCACGCCCTTTCCAGATTCCTACCAGTGGCAAAGCTGACACCCGCCAGTGGCTGAAGCAACCACAGGGAGCTGGTCGTAGGGCTTCACCGTCCTGCTCAGTCCCTGAGTTCGAATCGGTGAATACCTCCCAGCCGGACAAACCTAAGGAGCAGCGATAGAAACCTAAAAAGAAGAAGACCGCCTTTTCTTTTCGGTATAGTTCGTTGCGTTTGGTCTGGGCGGGCGTTACAAGACATCCGTTCCAGTTGATCGTTCATTCCTTGATTCCGTTTTTTTATTACAGAGAGCACGCAGCAGCCCCATGACGTAACACGCTGAGCTACCTTTCCGGCGAAAATTTGGTTTTCAGCGAGTCTCGAAAGGCGAACGAAAGCAATTTGCACCTGACAGGCAAGCACGTTAAATTGCCGAGCACTTTGCTGAGCACGCACTACGCTCGAGTCTCTGCCTAGGAGAACTACCCTCCAGCCTTTCGCACCCTCAAACGGCGGATGGAAAGGAAAGTCCTCTCATTCACTACACGCCACAGTGAACCCTATAACGCCCCACGTACGGAGTGGGAGCACCGGATTCCCTCCATTGCAGCTTGGGTGTGCACATCTTCCGGCCAGTTACATTGCACACTTTCGTTGTTCTTTTTAGCATCCGTATTACAGTTTTATTTTCCCACACACGGCGCTTCATCTCCTACATCGGTGGCCCAGGCCAGGGCGTACGATTGCGGTTCGCACCCGGTCCCTTCTGTCTGAACTGGAGTTCTCCCCTGAACTGGAGTTCTCCCTCCATCTCTCCTCAAGGTCCATTCACGTACACCTTCTTGGTGTACACCTAGGCTGCAGATTCCTGTGGGCCTTTCGCGTGGCCCTAAGGACTCCATTAATTAATTAATTATATTTATTTATTTTACCTGGCTCTCCACTATCACTTCCTCTCGATTCGCTACATGTACCGGGGCCATGAAGTGGTTTACACCGACGGCTCGATGGCTGATGATCACGTAGGATTTGCGTATGTTCATGGAGGACATATTGAACAGCACTCTTTGCCAGATGGCTGCAGTGTTTTCACTGCAGAGCTGGCGGCTATATCTCGTGATCTTGAGCACATCCGTCCATGCCCTGGCGAGTCATTTCCTCTGTGTAGTGACTCCTTGAAGAGCCTACAAGCTATCGACCAGTGCTACCCTCTCCATCCTTTGGTAGCGTCCTTTCAGGAGTCCATCTATGCCCTGGAGCGGTCCCATCGTTCAGTGGTGTTTATGTGGACCCCAGGACACGTCGGAATCCCAGGCAACGAACTTGCCGACAGGCTGGCCAAACAGGCTACGCGGAAACCGCTTCTGGAGATGGGTATCTCCGAAACTGACCTGCGTTCTGTCTTACGCCGCAGTGTTTTTCGGCTTTGGGAGACGGAATGTCATAACAGTACGCACAACGAACTGTGCGTCATTAAGGAGACTACGAATGTGTGGAAGTCTTCCATGCGTTCCTCTCGCAGGGTATCAGTTGTCCTCTGCCGGCTCCACATTGCCCATACGTGGCTAACGCATGGTTCCCTCCTCCGTCGCGAGGACCCACCTCGGTGTCGCTGTGGCTCACAAATGATGGTCGTCCACCACTTGTTGGACTGCCCACTTTTAGCCGCTCTGCGGCGGACTTTTAACTTTCCCAGCAGCCAACCTTCTGTGATGGGCGAGAATGCCTCAGCAGCAGCTTTAGTTTTACGTTATATTCGTGAGGGTGGGTTTTATCATGTGATCTAAGTTTTAGTGCATGTTCTTTGTCCCTCTGAGTCGTCCACCCTAGTGCTTTTAGGGGGGAGGTTTTAATGTGTTATAGAGTGGCTGGCTTCTCCTTTTTATTCTCATGGTCAGCCAGCCATGGTAATCTGTTTTCTTGTCTGATTTTTGTCGATTTTAGTGTTTGTTGCTCTTCTGTCATTCTTGGGGTTTACTGTTTTCTTTCAGCTGTGTTTTGTGTGTCTCGATTCTTTTACCCACATCCTTGCGTAATTATTTTAATCGGAATGAGGGACCGATGACATATCATCCTGTAACGCTGATGCATGGAAGTTTAGAGGCAGGTGGTTCTCTGTTTTTCCACGGAAAGCATCAGAGACACTAGTCAACTCGTGTGCATCACAATTACCTTAATGGACATACAGTGGGATGCTGCCTCGGCAAAAAAAAAACTGTTTCTCTCGTTTCCGGTGCTTCCATGTCAATGTTTTCTTGTTTTCCTCTTGCTATCGCATACTCGTTCCCATGTATGAGAATTGTTTTGCGCCAACCAGAAGAGACGCAAGTACTTCCTCAATTTTCCCGCATTTCGGTGTATTTTCCCTCAATTTATACATATTTTCCGACGTTTGTCGTAATTCTATCGATCTTATTTAACTTCTACCCGTGCAATCATGACATCACTTCTCGTTCCATGTTCTAAAATTGCTTGTAAATGTAGTGCAGTTGCTAACCTAGTGCAAATGCACTGTTTTTCAGGTCGGGCAGCATAGTGTAGCACTGTACTTGATTGCATCCAGTCGCCTCCACCCACACATTCTACAGTTGCAGTTTGTTTGCTCTGTTTTCTGTACACGTCTGTCTGTGCATGTATCATGGATGGCTCCAAGGACCCATAGTAGACCCGAGTTAGCATTCGAGAGTGGGTCTGCTGCGTGTTATATCCGAAGCGATGTTCGGATGCTGATCCACAATATGCCTCGACCGGGATAGGGTTTGAAGGTGGATCCGCCATGCTTAATGTCTAGAGCAACGTTGGGATGCAGATCAACAGTATACCACATCCAAGTTAGCGTTAGAATGTGGAATTGCTGTGCATTATATATCCAGAGCAATGTTCAGAGGCAGATCCAGCACGGGTCACATCTGTGATAGGGCTCACAGGTGGACCAACCACGCATTACGTCCAAAGATGTGTTGTATTTTCGAAGTTGGGTCCACCAGTGGGAAGACTGGGTCATGGGAGCCGTCCGCAGCAACACATGCACATACACAAACATACAGAGCAAATGCACTGCAAATGTAGAATACATGGGTGGAGGTGACTGGATGCATTTGAGTACAGTGCTATACTATGCTGCCTCAACAGAAAAATAGTGAATTTGTGTTAGGTATTGGGAGCTGTACTACCTTGAAAAGCAATTTTCGAACACGGAACGAGAAGTGATGTCATGATTGTGTCTTCTGGTTAGCGCAGAACAGTTCTTGTATATGGGAACGAGTATGCGACAGTGAGAGGAATATGAGACGAAGTTGATATGGAAGCTGCAGGAACCAGGGAAACAGTCTGTTTCTTCTGTCGAGGCAGCACTTTACTATATGTCTATTGAGGTAACAGTGATACATTCTAGTTGACTACTGTATTTTATGCTTTCCAGGAAAACAGATAACCATCTGCCTCTAAACTTCCTTGCATCTGTATTAAAGGAAGACAGAGAGTGGATGGATTGATCAGTTCAAATGGCTCTGAGCACTATGGGACTTAACATCTGTGGTCATCAGTCCGCTAGAACTTAGAACTACTTAAACCTAACTAACCTAAGGACATCACACACATCCATGCCCGAGGCAGGATTCGAACCTGCGACCGTAGCAGTCCCGCGGTTCCGGACTGAGCGCCTAGAACCGCTAGACCACCGCGGCCGGCCGATGGATTGATCGGTTGGGATGGAGTTACAAGGTACGATTTATTGATGGCCTGATGTTGTTGCAGGTCATTTGACCATTTTTCCATTGTTCCGTCAGGATGCATCAGTCGTGTGACTATTAGCCTGCATTTGACTCGTATACAATCACATGTTCTGTCTTACAGCACTGTCTACTTGAGGTTGGTAACAGCAAAGATCTCTTGTCATCAGAGGACTTACATCTCGTGTGATGAAACGTGTCCGTAATGTTTCGACACAATCCTCTAAACGAACGAAGATTTATGCGACTTTTCCATTCCGCTGTCGCATCTTGGGTATAAAATCGAGACTTCATTTGAAAACTAAGGTGATTCTAAGTTAGCGACAGGAGTTGGTGGGGCACTGCGATCCCTGTGTATACATCTGCTTGACAGAGGTCCTGTTTACAGAGTAAGTGGTGGCATGACGTGGAACTTCACATGTCAAATTCCGCTGCAATGCTTCTATCTGTTTCCTTGTAAGAGGTATTCCCCGTTACTAACAATCACTTCATATAGGACTAATGTGGGCATAGTATAATTTCTGAATGGTGGTAGGATGTGAACAGTGGACGCTACACACCTCTAGAAAGCTACATTGTCCATGTTTCACGCAGAATCAGTGTTTTAAGGAAGTAATTTTTTTCATTTTACAGTTTGTTCATAGAGAAAGCTGCAAGCAGCGTGTATGTCATGCGCTGGAAATATGTTTCTTACATCGGAATAGTAACAGCGTTACAGTCCACTTGACTAATAGGTCGATAAATGCAACGATCTAACATTTACAGCTTGTTTTAAGTGCAGAACCATGAAGCCTTAGGAGTGCGTGTCTTTATGTTCTCTCTTACCAATACATCCGTGGTACTGATCCCAGACACTAGAACAATACTTTAGAATTGATAGCGTAGTTGATTTGCATAAAATACTTCGAACTCCATCCGTCTGAAGCTCCATCATGCATAAAAACCACCCATTTCTGGTTCTTCTTAACCAAATGCTATTACATCACAACACTTTCATATCTACTACTATACACTCGTAAGGGGTGCTAACCACCTCAACATAACGCGCATCTGTAGAAATCTTGTGCTCTTGGATGGGTACAGAACACCAGTTACAGACTTGGCATGCTCCGGTCTTCAATGAGACGTGGAATGTAGCAGTCTGCTTATGGCAAGCTGCAGATTAAATTGATGACAGTGTTGCAGGGTGAGTTGGTCAAAGACATTGCGAGGAGATCTTTGTCTCCAACTTTATCCTGAGAATGTGAAATGCTGTGTGACTTCCATCCACATAGAAAAATATTGTAGATTACTCACTATGCTCAAAGTGCTAGAAATATGTAAATCACTCTCTGGTCTACTTCGATGTATATGTTCGTGAATAAAAAATTAATGGGCGTACTTCACATTCATCCATCTACATCACAATGGTACGCGCAGAGTAGAGGAGGGGCGGTTTAGCAATGATACAGAAACTGGAAAGCATGCTGCCCAGTCATTGGTCGGTGTTGGAAGTTATGGTAAAATTGCTAAAATTGTTTGTATTCTCAAGTGCCATGCTTATTATTACAGTACATCAACGATGTCCTTTCCATCCGATCCACTCACTGTTACGCTGTTGATTACCGCATAATGGTTGACAGACATCACTTATTTGAGATTTGGGGGGGGGGGGGGGGAGTGTCTTAGTGGAGGGGCAACACCTGAAGATGGCTAACACTAAAACAGTGATCGCGTACATGACTGCAATATGAGGAATAAATCGAAATGGAACACCGAGCCATCAGCTATTCTGTCACTATGAATGATGAGTTTAAATAGAGACCGTCAATCACCTTCGGACAGCAGTTTGGAAACGCTCCACAACGCCGCAAAACGCTTCCAGTTTCCATATCTTGTGACTGTTTTTTATTTAAAATCATCCTCTGTGTGTGTGTGTGTGTGTGTGTGTGTGTGTGTGTGTGTGTGTGTGTGTGTGTGTGTGTGTTTTGTGATGGCAGCAGCGACAACATGATTTGCACCATGCAACGTCTAGTTTTCTGTGAGAAGCAATGGATAAGAACATGTTAATATCAGTTTAGAACCTGACACAGATGTCGAAGTCGTGGTAGAAAAAACAAACGTATGGCTGTGTACAAAGAGTGTTACAGAAGAACGAAACATTGTTTCAAACGACGGCTCGGGGACCCTCTCTTGCGGCTGATAGTCTGTAAGATATGGTCTTCCTACAGTTCGGACTTTGACTCTTCACACTGGTCTGTGTAATGGATCGATACCTATATATATTTAATAGGATCGCTGCATATGCTCAATGCCGGTATGCATATGGTATCTCTTTTCGATATATCTGAATAGAGATATGCGGTACAAATCCTATCGAGTTCTCTATAGGATGAAGTCAGTGGAATTTTTACAGTTTGTAATTTTTTTTGTTGGATGGTACAAATAAAGACGCTAGAATGTTGCGATGATAGTCGTGAATGGAAGCTGATGGACGCGGATGTGCTTCAGACTGCAGTACCTGTGTGATGTTGAGTCTTCCTAATTGTCTCTATAAGAAACGCCACCCTAACTGTTTGTACTATCTTTTGTACTACCTCGTGTTGCAGGAGTGGGCTTTATTTTGTGCAGACCTTACACATCGTACACAGTTGGCAGAGTTACGCCAACGTGTTTCCATTTCCACCAAATGGTCGAAACACGGTCCTGTCGCATCAACTCAGGTCACTGTGTTTCTACACGGGTTGCAGGAGTTGGTACAGATAGATCTCTCGGACTTTTGCTCAGTTCCAACTTAAACTGGAACATGTGCAAAGCTGCAGGGATGGCAGGGCAGAAACTGAGGAGCAGTTGCAAGATCCAAAGGGCTATCTAAAACCGCATTGTAATTTTACTGTAGCAGAAAGGTTCGAAAAAGTTGACTTGTTTCGAGATATGAGAGTGCCACGAATATGGTTGACTAGTGTCTGTAATCATTAAGACTTCTCCATAGGATCCAACGACGGGTGTGTGGTTGAATGGAAAGACTTCATTCCAAATCGTAGACGATTTCTCTACCAGAAAGCGTAACGGTAGGGATCTGAAAAGCCTGTGTACATTTCTTGCGACCTCACTCAGTACACCATCTACAGTATGTGAACGTTCTCAATCAACCACCACCTATAACCCAGTGGAAATATTGCAGAACATCTGATGTGATGTGGCATCGAGACAGAATGCGTTACTAATACTGGAGAAATAGCTAGCGGCGGTATGAGGGAGTTGAAAGTACTGGCTTCATACCACTTTCCATAGTGGAATCACTTTCTAAATTCAGTGATTTTATTATGAGCTTACACCGTTGGCGACGTGTAACCACGCTGTTGGTCTGTTAATATACACTCTGACGATCAGTGTCTATATTTAGTGTCGTGACATTTGTCTGGAAAAATCACTTCATTCGGAGGTAATACCATACCTCGATTTTTATAGCTTGTACACTTTTTAACATGGATATTGTTAGCGATACCAATGAGCAACTGTAGAACCAAGACAGTAACATAGTCGTTGCGATCGTGTTTTTAACATCTGGTGGATTGTAAGACCATTACGCTTCTCTTTTGTAGGACAGAATGGCACCACTCGCAAGAACAACTTATGAGACACGTCCACCCATAGTGATTTTTGCTCAGTATTGTATCATATCGCCAGCATTCAGTTATTGATAAATTATTATATTTAGTAGAAGACAATGCGTGATAGCTTCGCCTTTAGCAGCAGGATTATAAAGGATGTTTGTGTTTAGGCATGTTCAAAGAAAGTGACTATGTCCTGTCGTAAGGAAGATATGGATTTGACGTGGAATACTGTGATGGCAGCAAAGGGAACTAAAGATTTTTTTTTACTTTAAAAATTATGTCAAGTCATAAGAATGACACAGCCATCAGGAGGAGGTGACTACGAAGTCATTCGCGACGGAGTCCTTGCATAAAAAGTTTTTGTTTACTTGGGTCAAATTTGGATAAAATCGCGAGCTTTCGATGACTACCTCCGTCATCTTCGTCAGGGGTAAAACTGACTGTCGTAGACCGGTGAGGCTTCCGCTTTTATAAGCAGTGGACGGCTTCTCATTGGCTGGATGACGTCACGGTGAAAACGGCTCGTACGGGGGTGACGGCTTCTATGTCCATAGATTTTGTTTGCGCGCTTTATCCAGCGTTGGCTTGCAGCGCCATCCATCGCAACAGCCGGAGAACTACGAGGAATGTAAGACGTCTCCCTCTGCGCTCTTTCTTTATCGACTGCGCGCTTCGATGCATTGCCGAGTGCCTATCCGGAGTCTCTGTTGAAATTATTTTCACATCGTCTAATTTCAACTGCTTCCTTGATGACAAAGTCCCAATAGTTTGAAGCGGGAGCAAGAATTCTTGTTTAATCGAATAGAATCTTATGTTCATTTAACGAACTATGCTCAGCCACCGCTGATATTTCTAGATACCTGTATTTCAGGTGACCACCTATTTTTTGTATGATGGAAAATATTATGAAATGATTGACGGACCATCCATGGGTTCGCCACTGTCACCAGCCATAGCTAACTTTTTCATGGAGAATTTCGAAGAACGAGCGTTGAACACCGCTCCCTTACGTCCATCCTCCTCCTTCAGGTATGTTGACGATTCATTTTTAATCTGGCCACATGGCAATGAGGCAGTGCAGCAGTTTGTCGATCATTTGAATGGTATACACCAGAACATAAGATTTACAGTAGAGATGGAGAAGGATGGGAAGTTACGCTTCTTAGATGTGCTGGTGGAGCGAAAATCAGATGGATGTCTCGGACATTCTGTGTACAGAAAACCGACGCACACGTATTTATATCTAAACGCACGTAGTTTTCACCACCCGTCTCAGAAGAGAGCTATGCTAATTACCTTGATACACAGAGCAAGCACTGTTTCGGACAAGGATCATCTCGGCTCCGAGATTAACCATGTGACGACGGTATTCAGAAAAAAATGGATATTCTGATTTTGATATCTGATCTACTCTCGCGTCCTAGGAAGGACGCTGTTCGAACAGATCAAGAGGCCCAACACATCGCGCGGCTACCATTATGCGGTGCAACGACCAGCAAGATCGGTAGAGTCCTGAGCCGGCAGGGAATCAGACCAGTCTTCCGGCCACCTAGGAAGATTAAGGAAATATTACGACTTGTGAAAGATAACCTCGGCCTGAGATTGCGGGGAATTTACAGCATTGCTTGCGAGTGTGGCAAAAATTATGTGGGCCAGTCTGTAAGAACTGTTGCCGATCGCTGTGTGGAATTTTTTGCTTTATTGAGTTTCGATTCCCCCCGAAGGGGGCGGGCTGGCAGCAGCTCGCAACATTTTAAAACATTTTTGCTAAAGTTAGATAGGTGGTTCTTGGTTCACTTTATGGGAAATACAAAAAGTTAGTTATATGTGGTGACTTCAATGTTAATTGTATAAGTGATTGTGCAAGGAAGAGGATGCTGGTAGACCACCTTAATTCATATAATCTTATGCAAACCGTATTCTTTCCAACGAGAGTGCAAGGGAACAGTAGAACAACCATAGACAACATTTTTGTTGGTTCCTCATTACTAGAAGGGCATTCTGTTAGCAAAAAGGTGAATGGCCTTTCAGAATATGATGCACAAATTTTAACTCTAAAAGATTTTTGTGCTGCAACACGTGTTAAATATAGTCATCAGCTGTTTAGGAAAGCTGATCCAGTTGTTGTAGAGACCTTCGTAAACCTTATCAAGGAACAAGAGTGGCAAGATGTTTATAGCGCTGATACAGTAGACGATAAATACAATGCTTTTCTCAAGACTTTTCTCGTGCTCTTTGAAAGCTGCGTTCCGTTAGAACGCTCAAAACAGGGTACTAGCACAAACAGGCAGCCTGGGTGGCTGACTAGAGGGATAAGAATATCTTGTAGAACAAAGTGGCAATTATATCAAAACGTTAGAAACAGTCAAAATCTAAATGCAGCAGCCCATTACAAACAGTATTGTAAGGTGCTTAAAAATGTTATTAGGAAGGCAAAAAGTATGTGGTATGCAGATAGAATAGCTAAGTCTCAGGATAAAATTAAAACCATATGGTCAGTCGTAAAGGAAGTGGCTGGTCTGCAGAGACAGGTCGAGGATATACGAGGGCAGTTCAATAAGTAATGCAACACATTTTTTTTCTCGGCCAATTTTGGTTGAAAAAACCGGAAATTTCTTGTGGAATATTTTCAAACATTCCCACTTCGTCTCGTATAGTTTCATTGACTTCCGACAGGTGGCAGCGCTGTACGGAGCTGTTAAAATGGCGTCTGTAACGGATTAGCGTTGTAAACAACGGGCAGTGATCGAGTTTCTTTTGGCGGAAAACCAGGGCATCTCAGATATTCATAGGCGCTTGCAGAATGTCTACGGTGATCTGGCAGTGGACAAAAGCACGGTGAGTCGTTGGGCAAAGCGTGTGTCATCATCGCCGCAAGGTCAAGCAAGACTGTCTGATCTCCCGCGTGCGGGCCGGCCGTGCACAGCTGTGACTCCTGCAATGGCGGAGCATGCGAACACACTCGTTCGAGATGATCGACGGATCACCATCAAACAACTCAGTGCTCAACTTGACATCTCTGTTGGTAGTGCTGTCACAATTGTTCACCAGTTGGGATATTCAAAGGTTTGTTCCCGCTGGGTCCCTCGTTGTCTAACCGAACACCATAAAGAGCAAAGGAGAACCATCTGTGCGGAATTGCTTGCTCGTCATGTGGCTGAGGGTGACAATTTCTTGTCAAAGACTGTTACAGGCGATGAAACATGGGTTCATCACTTCGAACCTGAAACAAAACGGCAATCAATGGAGTGGCGCCACACCCACTCCCCTACCAAGAAAAAGTTTAAAGCCATACCCTCAGCCGGTAAAGTCATGGTTACAGTCTTCTGGGACGCTGAAGGGGTTATTCTGTTCGATGTCCTTCCCCATGGTCAAACGATCAACTCTGAAGTGTATTGTGCTACTCTTCAGAAATTGAAGAAACGACTTCAGCGTGTTCGTAGGCACAAAAATCTGAATGAACTTCTTCTTCATGACAACGCAAGACCTCACACAAGTCTTCGCACCCGAGAGGAGCTCACAAAACTTCAGTGGACTGTTCTTCCTCATGCACCCTACAGCCCCGATCTCGCACCGTCGGATTTCCATATGTTTGGCGCAATGAAGGACGCAATCCGTGGGAGGCACTACGCGGATGATGAAGAAGTTATTCATGCAGTACGACGTTGGTTCCGACATCGACCAGTGGAATGGTACCGTGCAGGCATACAGGCCCTCATTTCAAGGTGGCGTAAGGCCGTAGCATTGAATGGAGATTACGTTGAAAAATAGTGTTGTGTAGCTAAAAGATTGGGGAATAACCTGGTGTATTTCAATGCTGAATAAAACAACCCCTGTTTCAGAAAAAAAATGTGTTGCATTACTTATTGAACTGCCCTCGTAGAATCAGTGCGTAGTGGGAATGTCCATGTTACTGATAAGTCGCGTGTATGTACAGTATTTAATAATCACTTTCTGATTATAGCAGGCGAACGAAATAGAAACGTAGTCCCAACAGGGAATCATATAGCGCTCTTAGAAAAAAGTGTTCCGAGACTGTTACCTGAAATGCTCCTCCATGATACTGACAAGAGGGAGATTGAGTTAATAATTAAATCACTAAAGACCAAGAACTCTCATGGATATGACGGGGTATCTGGCAGAATACTGAAGTATTGTTCTACACTCCTGGAAATGGAAAAAAGAACACATTGACACCGGTGTGTCAGACCCACCATACTTGCTCCGGACACTGCGAGAGGGTTGTACAAGCAATGATCACATGCACGGCACAGCGGACACACCAGGAACCGCGGTGTTGGCCGTCGAATGGCGCTAGCTGCGCAGCATTTGTGCACCGCCGCCGTCAGTGTCAACCAGTTTACCGTGGCATACGGAGCTCCATCGCAGTCTTTAACACTGGTAGCATGCCGCGACAGCGTGGACGTGAACCGTATGTGCAGTTGACGGACTTTGAGCGAGGGCGAATAGTGAGCATGCGGGAGGCCGGGTGGACGTACCGCCGAATTGCTCAACACGTGGGGCGTGAGGTCTCCACAGTACATCGATGTTGTCGCCAGTGGTCGGCGGAAGGTGCACGTGCCCGTCGACCTGGGACCGGACCGCAGCGACGCACGGATGCACGCCAAGACCGTAGGATCCTACGCAGTGCCGTAGGGGACCGCACCGCCACTTCCCAGCAAATTAGGGACACTGTTGCTCCTGGGGTATCGGCGAGGACCATTCGCAACCGTCTCCATGAAGCTGGGCTACGGTCCCGCACACCGTTAGGCCGTCTTCCGCTCACGCCCCAACATCGTGCAGCCCGCCTCCAGTGGTGTCGCGACAAGCGTGAATGGAGGGACGAATGGAGACGTGTCGTCTTCAGCGATGAGAGTCGCTTCTGCCTTGGTGCCAATGATGGTCGTATGCGTGTTTGGCGCCGTGCAGGTGAGCGCCACAATCAGGACTGCATACGACCGAGGCACACAGGGCCAACACCCGGCATCATGGTGTGGGGAGCGATCTCCTACACTGGCCGTACACCACTGGTGATCGTCGAGGGGACACTGAATAGTGCACGGTACATCCAAACCGTCATCGAACCCATCGTTCTACCATTCCTAGACCGGCAAGGGAACTTGCTGTTCCAACAGGACAATGCACGTCCGCATGTATCCCGTGCCACCCAACGTGCTCTAGAAGGTGTAAGTGAACTACCCTGGCCAGCAAGATCTCCGGATCTGTCCCCCATTGAGCATGTTTGGGACTGGATGAAGCGTCGTCTCACGCGGTCTGCACGTCCAGCACGAACGCTGGTCCAACTGAGGCGCCAGGTGGAAATGGCATGGCAAGCCGTTCCACAGGACTACATCCAGCATCTCTACTATCGTCTCCATGGGAAAATAGCAGCCTGCATTGCTGCGAAAGGTGGATATACACTGTACTAGTGCCGACATTGTGCATGCTCTGTTGCCTGTGTCTATGTGCCTGTGGTTCTGTCAGTGTGATCATGTGATGTATCTGACCCCAGGAATGTGTCAATAAAGTTTCCCCTTCCTGGGACAATGAATTCACGGTGTTCTTATTTCAATTTCCAGGAGTGTATGTATGTTAGCCCAGTACTTAGCCATATCTGTAACTTTTCCTTTAGGAGTGGTCAGTTTCCTGACTGAATAAAGTACTCGGTAGTGAAGCCACTTTATAAAAAGGGAGACAGGGAAAATGTTAACAATTATAGACGTATTTCTATGCCATCGGTGTTTGCTAAAGTTATCGAGAAGGTTGTGTATACAAGGTTACTGGAGCATTTAAATTCACATAATTTGCTGTCAAATGTTCAGTTTGGTTTTAGAAATGGTTTAACAACTGAAACTGCTGTATTCTCTTTTCTCTGTGGGGTTTTGGGCGGATTAAATAAAAGGTTGCGAACGCTAGGTGTTTTCTTTGATTTAACGAAGGCTTTCGACTGTGTTGACCACAAAATATTACTGCAGAAGCTGGACCATTATGGAGTAAGGGGAGTAGCTTACAATTGGTTCGCCTCTTACTTTAAGAACAGAAAGCAGAAGATAATTCTCCGCAATATTGAGAGTGGTAGTGATATTCAGTCCCAATGGGGCACTATTAAGTGGAGCGTTCCCCAAGGATCGGTGCTGGGACCACTGCTGTTTCTTATTTATATAAATGATATGCCTTCTAGTATTACAGGTGATTCAAAAATATTTCTGTTTGCTGATGACACCAGCTTGATAGTGAAGAATCTTGTGTGTAATATTGAAACAGTACCAAATAATGTAGTTCATGAAATAAGTTCGTGGCTTGTGGAAAATAATTTGATGCTAAATCACAGTAAGACTCGGTTTTTACAGTTTCTAACTCACAATTCAACAAGAACCGATATTTTGATCAGACAGAATAGGCATATTATAAGCGAGACGGAACAGTTTAAGTTCCTAGGCGTTCGGATAGATAGTAAGCTGTTGTGGAAAGCCAATGTCCAGGATCTTGTTCAGTAACTAAATGCTGGTTTATTTACCATTAGAAAAGTATCTGAAATAAGTCACACTTCAACACGAAAAGTAGTCTACTTCGCATATTTTCCTACGCTTATGTCGTATGGTATTATTTTTTTGGGGTAATTCTTCTGATTCAAAAAGGGTATTTTTGGCTCAAAAACGGGCTGTTCGAGCTACATGTGGTGTAAGTTCGAGAACCTCTTGTCGACCCCTATTCAATAGTCTGAGAATTCTGACATTGCCCTGACTCTATATATTTTCTTTAATATCGTTTGTTGTTAGCAATATTAGCCTATTCCTAAGAGTTAGCAGCTTTCACTCAGTTAATACTAGGCAGAAATCCAATCTGCATGTGGAATGCACTTCCTTGACTCTTGTGCAGAAAGGAGTGCACTATTCTGCTGCATCCATTTTCAATAAGCTACCACAAGAACTCAAAAATCTTTGCAGTTGCCCAACCTCTTTTAAGTCTAAACTGAAGTTTCCTCATGGCTCACTCCTTCTATTCTGTAGAGGAGCTCCTGGAAGAGCTAAAAAATTAAGCGAATTCCAGAGTTACATTGTTGATTTTCTTTATTTAAACTTACGACTTGCCACCTGAATATGTTTTTTTATATTTCATTTTACCTGTTTCTAATATCGTGTAATAATTTCATGGATTGACACGTTCCATGACCATGGAGACTTCTCCTTAATTTGGTCCCACGGAACAATAAATAAATAAATAAATAAAATAAAATAAATAAACAGTCTAGTTTCTGTTCGCAAGAGACTAAAATTCACACTCAGTGACAGCATGATTTCTGTTCACAACACTTTGGAAAGACAAACAACACTGAATATTCACATACCACAGACAGAGGCAATCTGGACAGATGATGCGAAAGAAAAAAGGGGGAAGGAGAGGAGAAACGAAGGGGGCAGGGGGAAAGGAGCCGATGGAGGACGAGGACCCGTAAGAGGGGTGCTGGGCAGACGCGACAGGGAGTGGGAAAGGCAGAGGAGGGGAATACAAAAGGATTTGGGGAGGGTTAGGTGGGGAGAAAACAGGATGGAGGGGGGGAGAGGGAGCCCAGGGAAAGGACAGAGGAAAAGAGGGGGGGCGTGAGGATCAGAGTTGATACGAGGGATAAATGGAGGGAGAGAGGCCATCATCTGGGAGGTTGAGTTGACGGAAGCCACCTTGGGAAAGGAGATGAAGGATCTAGAGATGGAGGGTAGAGGGGACACAACATTGAAGGTGTGGCAGAGGGTGGGGATGGGAGAGGAGAGGAGCAACCAGGGAGTGAAGGGGATCAAGGTGGTGGGAGGTGTAGAGTATGCAGATATGTTCGAGGAATAGGAGCAGATGGGGGGGGGGGGGGGGAAGGAATGAGGTCGTAGAGGATCCATGTGGGGGACGGGAGGCGCTCGAGGATCTGGAGGGACTTACAGAATTTGGGGGGGGGGGGGGGAGGTGATGGTCAATGGTGAGGCCAAGGTAGGTGATTTGGGGGGGGGGGGGGGAGAGGAGGACAGGACGGGCGCTGTGTGGAACATCAGCGTCACCTGAAATACATGTATCTAGAAAAATCAGCAGTGGCTGAGCACAATTTGTTAAATGAACGTGTAAGATTCTATTCGATTAAACAAGAATACTTGCTCACGCTTCAAACTATTGGGACTCTGTCATCAAGGAAGCAGTTGAAATTAGACTATATGAAAATAATTTCAATAGACTCTCCGGATATGCACTCAGCAATGCATGGAAGCGCGCAGTTGTAAAGAAAGAGCGCAGAAGGAGACTTCTTACGTTCCTCGCAGTTGTCTGCCTGTTAAGATGGATGGCGCTGCAAGCAACGCTGGATAAAGCGCGCAAACAAAATTTATGGACATAGAGGGCGCCATCCCCGTACGCGCAGTTTTCACCGTGACGTCATCCAGCCAATGAGAAGCCGTCCACTGCTTATAAAAGCGGAAGCCTCACCGGTCCACGACAGTCAGTTTTACCCCTGACGAAAATGACGAAGGTAGTCAACGAAAGCTCGGGATTTTATCCAAATTTGACCCAAGTAAACTGATGCGGCAAGTAAAATGAGAACTTTTAATGCGTCAGGAGGGGGTATTTCCGATACTTCACTCATAGTCGAAATTCGTCCGATTGAGGCTGCAGCAGTAATATTTAATTGTAATTACAGCGATCAGATACATGTGTGGTCAGTTTCCTAGGACGATTCTGTCTGGTGGTGCGTGGTGCGTGGTGCGTGGCGCGTGGCGGGGGTGGCCTGTGGCGGGAACGATTCTCGCTCGTGGCTTAAGACAGGAGCTTCCTGAATGTAATGGCCGGTTGGGGTACAGGAATGAAGCTGACCTAAACGTGTCGCCCTCTAGACGGCTGAATAGCGAACTGATACTCAGTATGTGTTGGACAGCTTTCGCGATCTCAAATTTCCACGGAGAACACACGCGAAGATTAAATGTGCATTTGCGTTTGAGCTGGATCATTATTCCCTCCCATGTAAATTGTCCGGTTGACTGTTTCTGCACATTTCCCGTCGTTATTTGGTTGAGGACATAGATAATGGTGTGTGTTGTGTACATCTAGTGTGTGAAAGACTGTTGGAAGATACGTTTGCTGGTTCTATACACATGACAAACACCTTATCTGACTTGGTAAATTATAAGATATTTTGGAATCTGTTATATCACCGACATCGGTATTTGCGACTAGAAGTAGCATTTTCCTCTACTATTTTTGTTTCGAAATTTTCACCTAAAGATCTTCGCAGGTGAGAGACGTTTCTACTCAGTGGTTTACTGCACGCCGCACCTCGCTAAAGTTTCAGGTTTCTAGAGAAATAATTTCCTGTCACTATCTTCGGATTTATAAATTATACAGTGCAAGTGATCAGTAGCATACTGCTATGTGCTTGGTATCGAGAAGTATCGCGTAAATGGCACGATATTCTGGTAAACTATGTGAAAATACGTATGTTGTTTTAATCCCTGAGTGTGGAGATGGGTGTAGAAAACAAGCAAGCAAGCAGGTCGGGGCCCGAAACATTAACGCCTTTGTGCCGAGGGAAACCGACTCAGTCTTTGTAAAACAGTTTTTAGAGTGATCTCGGTCCGCTTTAGGGCGCTCTGGTCACGTGTTTGGCCAGTGTGAGTGCGGGGACAGATGACTTGTGACCTTCGGCTGCGATAGATAACTTACTGAGCTCGCTGGAAATATCTAGTGTGGTGAGGAGTATATACAGTCAATGTGGTTACGCTGTTTGTTTTCGCGGTGTATGAACGAGTGTCTGATCGTCAATAGCTATATGCAGGAGGCAGAAGGGATGATTTTGTTTGGTGCAGGATACGAACGGTGTGTTTATTATATTGGTGCGGTATGTGGTGATGTATAGCTGGCTTGGAGATGGGTTTCATGCTGAAATATTCATAATTGAGGAAGTATCTTCCCGTATTTCATTATCTGTAGATCACTTGCAGGGTTTAACTGTCTGAAAAAAATAGTTTTGCTTCTCAAAGACTAGTCTGCAGAAAAAAATGACGGATAGTGCTTCCACACTGGCAGCAACAGCAGCTTGATGGGTAAATTCAGTAGGAGAAAATCAGAATGCTGCATTCATTCACAAGACATCCTTTGTGCTGAGACATAGGAGCCTCTACAGACTGGTTCGAATAAGATAAGGGCAAGGTATCTATGGAAAGTTCTGAGAGTAATGTGATGTCTTCTGTGTTCACGTGTTCAAAGACAAGTTGAAGCAGACTATCCATCTCTGGTGTGATGCCGTCCCTCATCCGCCATTGTGGCACTAGGACTTCTCCAGACCAGCAACTGTAGGACCCCGAAAATTCGAGCCATTTTTCTCTTCTGTAGGACAGTGCTTCGAATTTTGTTTGCGTCTTTGTTCTGGTTTTCTCGCCTGTGCTTAGACAGTGCTCTCCTTCCAAACAACAAGAATGCTTTTATGATTAGCGTTGTTTCCACAACCACGCAGACATGATGAAGGCTTTTGGCAGTGAGAACATGAGCTAACGTTTACCGTGTCTGAGACCTCTGTTGAAAGCAGGACATTACGATTTCCGGGAAGGGCAACACGTGATGGACAGGGTGCTTCGTTAGGACCATCGGGAAGAATGCATTCGGTATTATTCCGGGCTATTATCTTGAACAGGTCCTGTTAGGACAAGAATTTCCATGCAAACAAGCTGAGACATCACGAAAGGTCCGACAGCAACAAAAGCGACCGTTAACTACTTTTGCAGCACTTAACTATTTCTGGGAAGGGTTGATATGTAATGGACGCGCAGTCCCATTAGAATCGCTAGGAAGAATGCATCCTGTGTTATTCTGGGATATTTTTGTAAACAGTTTCTGAAAGCATTGCAAAAGATTTCACACTGACAACCTTTCAGCTGCGGCTATGAGAATGTGTCAGTCACTAGGCAAACATCTCGCTCACGGGACCCACAGGTACAAAGGCGATGCATCAGCCACAGTGGTTAGGTAGACAGAAGTTTTGACAGAAATTTCTCAGGTCGTCAAATATGAAAGAGATGCCGCTGTGTCATGCTTTTGCTCGAAGATTAGTGTCACATTCGATCTGTCAGTTACAGGACCCGAATAGACATCTGTGCATGGCTCTGCAGCTGACGGCCGCGTCGTCGTTCTGTGGGGGCCCCAGTGCACCCCAACTCCTGGAAGCATGTGCGGTGGCGTGCTGTGCAGTCCAGTGGATGACGCATACTTTGCGATCGAAAGACTTTTAGCTATGTAATTACGTGTGATGTATGTTTCATGCGCGATTGGAATAAAAAGAAAGGTGGTCGATTTATTTACTTCTTACAAGTCCTGCATCTTTCCAAAAAGCAGAGAATGATGAGCAAGAGAAATCTAACCCCCGCAAACAATTTTTTTTTTTTAAATAAACGATATACCCTCGAATTTCCTGTTGTGAGAGCCTTTCTGTCCACCACAGAGCCACCAATTTCCTGGTAGAGGGGGAGGGGGGTGGGGGCTATTACTGGAAGGGAGGAGTTAATTAATTGATCAATTTACTTAAATAGTCAATCAAATTGATAAGATTGAGAGGGCTATTCGAATAACAGAGACCTGAAAGTGTACCTGTATCAGCGAGGGGGGATAGTGTGGGTTGGAGATTTCCTGAGGGTTGGGGAACAATAGGTTAAGGACCTCGCAATCAGAAGCGTATCCTGAGGGGGTCATTACCTGTCAATCAAAGAACAATAGATCAATGACCTGTCAGTCAAAGGAGAACAAAATAGGTTTGGCATAACTGCCCCAGATGGAGGCACCTTGCACTAGCAAAATGCACGAGCTCTGTCTTTGTCCCCCTACACCCGCCTCCATTCTGCTTGACTGACAAGACACTTTGCAGGAGCTGGGTTGGGTAGTCCATCTTATTGACCTGATCTTGCCTCTGAGATTTTCACCTTTCCTGCTCTGTATCGAGCAACGTTGGAAGATCTTCCTTTCCAAATGAAAATGCGCTCTGAAGATGGCTCGACGAGGTCTTCGCCTCAAAACTACGCGATTTCTGCAGTAGCGGAATCGAAAAGTCAGCATTGGCTGCCTGTTGTAAATAGTGATGGAGAATATGTTATTTATGGCTAAATTCTCTTTTTTTATTAAACTCTCGGAAAAACGCTAGGAACTTAATGCACCAACGCAAGCGCGTAGCATACAGCAGCTCCCACCGTCGTACCTCGGTTATAAGATCTGGCGGAGAAATCGAAAAGATACTGGTCCTGTGTAAAATCGCTAAGCAGCTCTAAGGCTCCATCCAGTCATCCGTTGATCGGTTTGGTTTGGCAACAGAAGATCGCAAAAAGAAGGCCAAATTTTTAAATTCCGTACTTAAGAAATTGTTCAGGCAGGAGAATCGTACAAACGTACCGCCGTCTGACCATTGTACAGTGGCCCGTATGGATGACGTAGTAATAAGCATCCCTGGCGTAGAGAAACAACTGAAAGAGTTGCAAATAACTCGTCATGTCCGGATGGAATCCCAAATCAGTTTTACAAAGAGTACTCTACGTCATTGACCCCTTACTTAGTTCACACTTATCGCGAATCTCTCCACCAGTGCGAGGTGCCAAGCGATTGAGGGGGAAAAAAAAAGAAATAAACACAGGTGACTCCCGTGTATAAGAAGGGTAAAAAGAACGGACTTGCAAAATTGTAGACTATAATCTTTAACATCGGTGTGCTTCGGAATAAATCCTAGAGCATATTCTGAGTTCGAATATAACAAATTTCATAGAGGCCGAAAAGCTCGTGTCCCTGAATCAGAACGGCTTTAGAAAGTAGCTCACATGATATAGGGCGAACTATGATTGAAGGGCAACTGGCAGATTCCATACTTCGAGATTTCCGAAAAGCATTCGACACGATACCCCACTGCAGGTACGAGCATAGGGAATTGGTCCACATATGTGACTGGCAGGTACGAGCATACGGAATGGGCTCCCAGATATGTGACTGGCTCGAAAACTTCTTAAGTAATAGAACCCGTTATGTTCTTCTCGACAGCGAGTGTTCATCGGAGAGAGGGGTAACATCAGGGGTCTCCCAGGGAAGTGTGACAGGACCGTTGCTATTTTCTGTAAACATAAATGATCTGGCGGAGAGGGTGGGCAGCAGTCTGCAGTTCTTAGCTGATGAAGCTGTGGTGTACAGGAAGGTGTCGAAGATCAGTGACTGTAGGAGGATATAAGATTTCTGGTTGGTACGATGAAAGGCTCTAAATATAGAAAAATGTAGGTTAATGCGGATGAGTGGAAGAAACAAAATACGTAATGTTCGGATACAGCAGTAATAGTGTCCTGCTCCAGTTTAAATATCTGGGCGTAACACTGCTAAGGGATATGAAATGGAACGAGCATGTGCTGATTGTGGTAGGGAAGGGGAATGGTCGATATTGGTTTATTGTGAGGATTTTAGGAAAGTGTGGTTCATCTGTAAAGGAGACCACATACAATACGCTAGTGCGAACTATTCTTGAGTACTGCGAGTGCGTGGGATCCGCACCAGGTCGGATTGAGAGAAGACATCGAAGCAGTTCAGAGGCGAGCTGCTGGATTTGTTAATGGTAGGTTCGATCAGCATGCAGGTGTCACAGATATGCTTCGGGAACTCAAGTGGGAATCCTTGGAGGGAAGAAGACATTCTTTCGAAGCACAATATTGAGAAAGGTTAGGGAAGCGGCATTTGAAGCTGACTGTCGAACGATCCTGCTGCCGCAGACATACATTTCGCGTAGGTATCACGAAGAGAAGATACGACAAATTAGGGCTCATATGGGGGCATATAGACAGTCGTTTTTCCCTTGCTCTATTCGCGAGTAGAAGAGGAAGGGAAACGACTAGTAGTGGTCCAGCACATCTTTTCCTGTTGTGAGAGCCTTTCTGTCCACCACAGAGCCACCAATTTCCTGGTAGAGGGGGAGGGGGGAGGGGGGTATTGCTGGAAGGGTGGAGTAAATTAATTGATCAATTTACTTAAATAGTCAATCAAATTGATAAGATTGAGAGGGCTATTCGAATAACAGAGACCTGAAAGTGTACCTCTATCAGCGAGGGGGGATAGTGTGGGTTGGAGGTTTCCTGAGGGTTGGGGAACAATAGGTTAAGGACCTCGCAATCAGAAGGGTAGATTATCCTGAGGGGGTGGCTTGCGGAATATGTATGTAGATGAAGATGTAACAGAATTTTCCTCGTGAAGAAAATTTTAATTGATTTGCAAACACGTTGTCATAGTGTGACCACCTATGCACTAAGATATGACGTTCTTTATCCCTACGTTGTAAATTACTAACTTAACCCTAGGACTCACTCTGCTAAAATTCCCTATTACTCCATCTGGGGTCATACATGACCCCAATCAATATATAATTGACTGTGTGTACTAATCATTCAGAGAACAACGTACTGTCGTTTAATACTGCTTGTTAACATTTTATTTAGTATTTAGACACATTTCACAGCTTTTTTAACAGGTATGTACATAGTAGAATTAAATTACATATGACAGAGTAATTACATATCAGAAGTTACAATATTACTCTAAGTCATAATTTGTTTCACTCATAAATGTTTCACAATGGCTTCAAATTTACAGAAAATGTGATGAACAACTCAACAGGAAACATAATTCTAACCAGAATCCGTACCATAGTCATCTGCACATATTTTGCAAGTAGTAACTATTTCAGAATGTTCCTTGCAAACAAATTTGTTACACTTTTTGCGTGTTGAACTGTATTTTGTGTCCTTTGATCGGGGGCAAATGGAGCATCTGCCTCGCTTTCTATTCTGATTGTCGGGTATTAAGTCTGGATTTCCATTGTCTAACAGATCAACAAATCCACACCGTTTGATACTGCTAATAATATCCTTGTTCCTTGCTTGTGGTAAACTCAAACGACGTTCCACTTGGGGCTTTGCCATTTCTTTGGCCAACTTCATTAGAAAAAGTCGTGTGTCTGTTTTTTCAACAGCAACACAGAAGAGTCTGTAGGCATTGAGTGCAGCTAGAGCGACAAGATCATAAAATACTGCTAATGGCCAACGTTTTGTACCCTTTTTCACAGAATAGTAAGAGCTCATTTGATCTAGCGTATCAACACTTGATTTTGTTGAGTTGTAATACAACACTACTTCTGGTTTTCGTTTCAAGTTGCTTTCTTTGGGCACTTCAAATGATTGATGTTGTGTTGACAGGAGTAGCACAGCCTTATTTCTTTTTGGAACATACGAAACTAATAGGGTTTTACCACTGTATGCAAATCTGGTAGTGCATTCTTCCCAAGTTTTCGAAGGCAAAAACTCTTTTGGGACTTCTTTTCTTGTAGAACGTAGAGTACCTACAAGTGTCAACTTCATTTTCAACAATTCTTGGCCAAGGTCATAGCTCGTGAAAAAAATTGTCAGGGGTAATATTCCTACCACTGCCAGCCAGATGACGCACTAAATCTAAGACCACTTTCTTGCCTTGATTCACTTCTCTCACATCACCACTCCTTCCAGTGTACATTTGAAGATTTGTCAGATAACGATGTTCACAGTCTACTGCGCACCACATCTTGATGCCATACTTTCCTGGCTTTGAAGGAATGTAGACCTTGAAGCTGCACCGACCTCTGTGTACGCAAAGATGTTCATCAACAGTAATGTTGCTGGAAGGTATAAATGATGTTTGACATTGCACGGCAAACAAATCAAATATTTCCTGTACAGCTTCAGCCTCATTTCCAGTCCTCTCTTTCCTTTCAAGTCTTGTGATGCGGTCGTCAAAACGAAGTGAACGCAGAATGCCCTGATATCGCCTCCTCGACATAGTAGCACGGAATAGAGGAGTGCCATATTCAGAGTCCCAAAATTCGTCAATAGGTTTCCCCCGGCTCTTCTGTGCGTCATACAGAATCAGCAAGCCTAAAAATGAAAGAAGCTCGCATCTGTCTGTATCACGCCAGTCAACAAATTTTCCAGACACTTTCAATTCATTTCCTCATCGATTTCCTCGTTGATTTGCGAACTGAACTATTATATTCAGCAATTCATTAGTAATAAACTCTCTGAAACAGTCAACAGCTGAGCTAACACTAACTGTACTAGGAATACCTGCTGAAAATCGTTGTATGTTGCGGGTTGGAAATCTACGAATTGATGGTTCTTTTGTACTCCATGCAATATCCCGACCCCTTCTTACCAGTACTGCACTTTCATCTTCTCCACTGTCATAATTTTCAGCAAGAATATCATTTTCTTCTAATTCATGTAAACAAATTTCATCACTTTGGTCTACCTGTGTCTCTGTTCCATCACCTTCGGCGTCACTACCTTCTGAATCACTACTGCTACTGCTACGAAATAAGTCTTCTTCTACACTGTTCTACACTATAGCCAGGAGCAAAACGTATTCCATCCATGCTGAAATTACACTGCATCAACAAACGTACAAACGAACTTCCAGTTTGAGGTTAGTTCTGAGTAACACCTGAATAACACCTGAATTCAGTGTTACCAACTCAAAATACCTAAGAAAGAGATTGATAGTTGATAATCTATACATTCTATGAATGTTACATATAATCTATCTGGGGTCATAATTGACCCCAACAGTAGTATTGATTTAAATGTTGCGTTCAGCGTTCTAAAAAATTTTGTGAGAGAACTACAATACTGTGTGGTAAAAGTCATAAAATTCTGGATTTTTACAAGAAATAGAAATATTATTTTATCCATAGTAAAGATGATTGGAGTCACCTATGACCCCAGAGTGAGTCCTAGGGTTAAACATTTTCAGATGTTTGTTGAGCACAGTTACTCGAAAGATGTAGACGAAACAAATTGCGTCACAGATCTTTCGACCAGTGATAGATCAGTATTACACCCATAGAATTGAAATTAGGTGACAAAAGTTGGATGGAATATCTGTCAGAAGGACACGGTAAAAGATAATTAATGTGATACCAACCCTTTCAAAACTGAAAGCTATCTACTGACGTTACATCGATAAATGCTTAGACTGCCAAAATGAGGTCATTATAGAACTATAATTCAGTCGCAACGCATTGACAGATGTACGACATAGGGCAAAAGGTAGAAGTGCAGTAATTAACCGCACAGGCGTGAACAACAAAAGAATGTAGTTGCTCACCGCAACGGATATTTGGCCGTGTCAAGAACGTAAGAGAATATGCACCGGCTAGCTCCTTCATAGTTTTCTTCGTATACACTCATGCAAAGAACCTGAAGCAAAATTCCGAAATGGGTGTCGTAAAACGAAATTTGTATCATATTTCAACTTATCATTGTTCCGATGTTAGAAAGGTTTACGTTGTTGGAAATATTTTATTTACGAAATGGTGTAAAACAGAAAAAGAGTACTCAGTCGGCAAGAGCGTGGCTCACGAACGGTCCAAGATTCCAGATTAGAGTCGTGGTCCTGTACAGAGCTTTAGTTTGCCAAGAAGTTGTAGGCAAGCGCGTTTCTTACGTTCGATTTCCGTATACACAGCCATTGTGAGAGCTAGAGCGCATAACAGAACTGCGTGCTGGCTGCCTTTTATTTCTTGTTCTAGGCTTTCGCATATCATACAATGAGAATATATTCCTCGCCGAAGGTTGTCTTTCAAGACTTCTTTCGGTGTAGGCAAGCTAAGATATTTGGATTGATGTGATTATAGGGTTAGTGCGGGGGAGCGGAAGAGGAAATAGTCCGAGACCACCATAAAGAAATCTGGCGTTCTTCTGTGAGCTAAGGTTGATTGTGGCAAGCGTAAATCACCTTAACTAGACTGAAATTTCAGGTCTAGTGGATTGGTGAGGATAGCCGCACCGACGAGTAACAGTGAACTCATTGTTCATTTCGGGAGAGACCTTCAGATTCAGGAAGTTGCGTCAACACTGGGTGTGCGCGATCGTCAGGCATGTCCATTTCCTGTGCGAGCGGTGAATCGAAGTTACCCAACAAGCTGCTCTTCCCACCATTAAAGGCTCCTCCTGTACTGCATTTAGTATGTATTGTCAAGCGGTGTGTGTGTGTTTGTGTGTGTGTGTGTGTGTGTGTGTGTGTGTGTGTGTGTGTGTGTGTCAGTCAGAGAGAGAAACAGACAGTAAGAACGCTGAACCCTGTTTTATTTTATTTTTATTGTTCTACCAAGCATCGCCGAAAATTGATTTAAAGTCACTGTATTAAGGGAGCATTTTTTTAGTACCAACACCTGACTGTTTACAGCTGTGTCGTTGAAAGAGGGAGGACAGACATTCTGCGAGGAGAAAGAAAGTGCGTGGAATGATACGATCTGTAGTGTAGGCTGGTTTCCTGCGTTTCAAAAAGAGAATGGATTTTGTTTTTAAGATGCTTAGTCATCAGAAAACAGTCGAACATATAGCAAGCCCCGAGTCACCCAAAACATGAGATGTAGCGTATTACCATTTAAATCCAACGATTAATAATGTAAACAGTCGGAATGTTATATGTTTCACTTCCTTCCCAACCATCCCCCGTCGCTAAACAGGAGATCTATTTGCGAGCACTACCTTGTATGTTATTCTGTTACATGTTGTTTCAGATTGTAAGTAGTTACCTTAAAATGTTGTGTGTTCCTACCAGTTCTATTGGGAGATAGCAGAACATCTTGTTGAAGGCTAACGTTAGTACTTGGTGTTGCTAAATTAAATATTTATCAGCATTGAATATGTACCCTTTAAGATTTTAGTAACTGCATCTATAAAAAATAATACAAATCGTACGACATAATTATGATACATAGTGCAAATGAAATATGGAACATAAAAATTAGTGGCCGGCTGGTGAATGTACTTACGAATATACAAATAGTACTATATTCCTTGTTACATTCAAGTTTTCATTTTTCTGCAGTTGGCTTACGTCTTTTATCTTCTCGCATCCTAAACACATTTTAGAGCTTCGTGTGCCTCATCCGTAACTTCGCTTATTTATTATCAGGTTGTCAAGAAAACAAGGTTCCAGCAGTTTAAGTTGTATATGAATCTACTTTGACCGTATTCGAGCGATCATTTCGTAAAGTGATTTAAGGAAGTAGCAATTACCAGACTAACAGTCGAACGAGAGACGTAACTCAATTTTAAGTTCCTAGTATGTAATGGGATTTATTTGAAAGCTTATTGACTTGTCCATCAGATTCAGTATTACGTCATGGAAGAACCTTTAGTCACTTACTCCTGGGAGCTCATTTGTGATTCATCTCTGCAGCCTGTCTGACAAGGAGTTGACTGACTGCAAGTATAAATCACACAATCATGTCAGAAGCCCACATGTTACGAGACGTGACTTTGTTACAGTTATAAGTGTCTACAATTTATGCAGCAACCGGCCACAAGTATGGTTTAAGGGGAGCCGGAGGTGCCTATGCTGCCCATGTTAAAATCATTAAGTTTGAGGAACATTTATGAATAAACTACCAAATAGAAAAATTTGAATTTTTTTTACATATAGAGTGGTTTAGTATTGCAGTTATGACAGAGGGATTTTGGAGTATCTTTTCTAGTTTCCTTCCAATTATTTTTTTATTAATGACCCAATTTTTTTTACAAATAATTGCTTTATAATTAAACTGAAACTACTGAACATATTGCTAAATGGCTGTGTTACAATGTAATTTTGACCACTAGGAGTGCTGTATAAAAATTTCATCTCTCTAGCTTTTGTGGATTTTGAGAAAATGTTCCTGATATTCGAAAAATTCTGATTTACGGGAAATGGCTATCAAAGTTTCTCAATACATTCCTGCACTATAGGATGGGTTATCAGGGTCTTCTTCTTCATCTTCCAAAAGCTTCCTTTTCTGTCTTCTTTTCTGGCCTGTTGTCCCATCATACATCATATGCCTTTCTCTTCTTTCTGCTCCTCTTATCCTTTCTCTGTCAATATTTCTTAGTGCTCGTACAGTGTTCACCCCAGCTGTAAATCCTAATGCCTTCAGAACTTCACACTTCCCTTGGTTGTAGGTTGCTATTGCATCATAAATGCCAAAGTGCAGTGTTTTTATGCTTACAAACACCCTTTTAGGAATCTCTTTCCAAATCAAATTGTTTACGCTCTCATTAGGATTCTGCGTCTTTCCGTGTAGACATTTGTGTAACAATTCTGGCTGTGCTAAGTCATGAAAAATTGGTTTTATTGCATTTATCAAAGCTGCTGGCAAACCATGTTTGTGATCATAGTCCTTTTTTGCATTATATTTGCACCAGGAATCTTTTGGGCACGGGCTGTGTTGAGGGTATTTATTGGAAGAGGCATTATGAAGGAACAATGCCCACGCCGCTTTTCGCATGTCACTAACATTACTAGTATTTTGCCTTATAGAATACCCATAGTATCTCTGTAGACGTTCAATCACCTCATCAGTAAGCCTACCTCTCCCTCCTCTTGCCATCACTGAGCTTACTTGAACCCAAAGTTTGTTTGAGCCTTCGAAGCCGTGCACCCATACGCTTTTGCACATGCCCAATGCATTCCAACTTTTCAACTACAAATTCATTTCCATATGGTTTCAGTTCCTCTAGTCTTGAATCCTTTGGAGTCACCACCCCCAAGGAAATATTTGCTAGAAGATGCCACAGGGCTATGGCCGGCCATATGTTGCTTAGCAGAAGAACGCACTGTTTCAGTAATTGTAGTATCGCAACTTGGTATTAGTGTTAATTTTCTTTCCCCTACGTTCTTCTTCTTCTTCTTATATACACTGTTACTAAAACGTGGCACCGTAACCAGAACAACGCTTTACACAAGACGTTTAGTACTACCAACAACAGGCGCAACACTGAACTAATTCGAAACGGTAAACAGCAAAGAGACGATGTTCCGCGCTCTTAGCGCTTCATTTGTCACAGAAAACAATGTAGCCAACCCTTGCACACTCGCTGTATGCGTAACATAAGGCGCTGTATGCGTAACAGGCCTAGAAAATCCCAAGCAGTTCTCCGGGAAGTCACGAGAGGATGTTAGATGCATTCAGCGGCCGCCCATTTCCTCTGCAGGCGTGGGGGAAAATGGTAATAACTCCACTTCTAGGGCGAGTAGAACAGTAATTCAAAGTTTACATTAAAGAGGAATGTTCAAATTTTCGGTAGCAAAAAAAAATCGTAATTTTTGGATTTGACCACCTTCGGCTCCCCTTAAAGTTTATTTAACTCAATCCATTGCCAGTTCCTGATTTTTTTTTTTTACAAATCTATTTTCAGATGGCTAGAACAGCTTTTCTTTCGCGGCATCATTTTGTATTCATTATTAGTGTGGTGCACTAAGATAAAAGGTTTTTCGTTCACCATTCGGTAAAAGTTATGAGAGATTTATTTCGTTTTGTTTTTCGTAGGAACGTTCATTAAATTACCTTTAACTTAACGTGAAAGGTGACGAAAACTTGTGGCTGGTTGCTGCTTCAATTACAAACCTTATAATTAATATTTTGTTTGTATTTATTTGGCCGTCATTGAGAAGCAGGTAACTAATCTGTGACAATGTCGTGCGTAGAGCAACCCTTCCCTGTTGAAGACATCGCATGGCGCTGTTGCGTCGAACTTAATATTTTCCAAAAATTGGCATAGAGACTGCCGAAGATAGTTGCACCCGCAGAGCGAGGATTAGAGTTTCCCAGCGCGATGCTGTAGTTTTCCTGCGAAGGCCCACCCTATCCCACCCCTGGCCAGACTGGTGTGGAAACGACGTCCCCGTGAAAACGTTACCGCCAGTGTTGCAACGTCTTCATTCTAGAAGCCCACCCAGCTGCCGAAGTAGAGGCGCGAACGTGCCCGATGCTGCTCCGAGGAAGACGACAGGCCGTAAGCTCATGTCCAATTATTACCGTCTTCCTTCCCCACACATTCTTCAGCTGGTAACTGACTGATGAAATTTTGATTTGAGGTTATGTATTTCAGCACACTATCTCGGCTTCACGGTTCCCATACATACACAGACTTTTGGGTGAAGCAGTCGTCACAGGGGCAAGTTAGCTAACGTTAACGTGGTGTCCTACGAGTTTGTGACATCAGTTACTGCCATTTCTCATAGAGGAGCCATTTCTTCACCTGAAACACACATTCTGCGAGTTTGCTGTTCGTAAGGTGGTGCGCAATGAAGTTGCGCACTTTGTTTCTAGAGAAATATTTCTCTGCTTTTGAAGTCTTAGTGGCGGCTTTATAGTGTGACAAGCTGCAGCCCGCAGATTGTCGAAAAATGACAAATTTAAATTTTTAAGGACGTTTCTCGCATCTCCTGCCTTACACGCTAGGAGACCAGGATTGACATGGATAAATCGCCACTGCCACAACTCTGCAACCTACAGCCAACTCTTGTGAGATGTCTGCTCGTTTTACGTAGGCGTACTTGGTGAATAGGCGCCAAGTTTCGCTGCTTTCTGAAAATTGTGACTTAATCAAACCCCAAGTACGAGCAATGGGGTCTGATTTGAAATTACATAACTTACACCAACAGCAGCAGTATAGAAATATTTTTCACTAAGAACTATAATTGAAATATTTAAGGGAAAAATAACAGGCTGCAATATAAACTACGAAAAAAGACAAGTAGTATTTCAAATGACCTATGCTGTATTGGCGTTTAGACTGAAATAAAAGTTTTCACTTCCGCGGAGCATTACACAGTACATTCAAACAAGTAAACATTCAAAATGATGGGTACACCAACTACCATCCCTGTCGACAGGCTTAAACCTGCTTTCCGCGCACCCAACATTGGTGCGGACTCTTCTTTACACACGCTCCAGCCGCTCCACCACCCGTTACAAATCAACCGCAGCAGACGTCGGAGACAACCTCTGATGTGCCATCAGCAGCCTGTGCACGACCCTGTTGTTCCCTGGTACGGACGTTCCGTCCGATTCAACAGCAAATATCTTTGAAGTGCACTGTTATGCACCGTGTAATGCTACGCGGAAGTGATAACTGTTTTATTGATTATCTTTTGCGCAGTCACTGACTTAGGTTTTCTTTTTGTTTGTATACATGTTTTATTCTGTTGTTGAATGCACTGTGTAACGGAGCTGTATGATCTACGCTTCAGTTGTTACGTTGCAATAAAGTTAATTATCTATATTCACATCATTCATTTTCGGTTACAATATCTCTACGTCATTCGTCAATTCTCAGTGAATTTTTTTCTATAGCCTCCCTTTTCAGTGACCATAAGCTCACAATCAATCTCTCCATATTTCAGAAAAGCCCACAATAGAAACTCGTGATCTCAGAATATCCACAGTATTAATTAATAACAAGTTTAGTTCCATAGCAGCCATGAAAGAATCAAAATAGTTTAACTACACATGTGCTACTCATTTAAGAAAACTCTCAGGTCCAGTCCTAAGTTCGTTGTACATTAGTTCACAGGTGTCTCCCTGGTCTTCGCTCCATGATATCTTTGAGTCCTTAACCCTCGCAGTTGCAAGGGGGAAGGGGTACTTTCGCCACCTTTTGAAAAAAATGATGTAGTCATTATGTATTTTAAAGTTTTAAAAAAATGTTAGTTTTCATGAATTATTCTGCCAAATTCGATATGTATTTTAAGTTCCTCAACTGAACTTAAACCAAAAATTTAAGTCTCAGTAATAGATGACATTATCCCTGATCAGTGTCATTTTCAGTATTTCCAGGTTCAGGGCCTTACTTTCAAATCAGTATCTCTTTAAAAAGTATGTTGTTAAAGTGGCAGTCATGAAATTAGACACCTCACGGTCACAAAAGCTGTCTGCAGTCGGCCCGCGTTAAGCGCTGATTTGTCAGCATGTACACTGGTAACAGCGCAAGCTAAATGTTTTGTGATTCCGTGTAATATTGTGTTTCCACGTGCGGCTAAAATCTCCCGTGGAACGTTGCATTGACGTATGTTGGGTATTGAGCGAGATAAAGAAGCAAGGGTCTCCGTGTAGTGCTACTCCAGTCGGCGTGCATGAAGGGCGAAAAGACATTGGAAAACAATTTAAAATTGTGTCGAACGTACTGATGATTTTTTTACTGATCTTGCCAACATTGAAGAAGCCAGGGGCAATATAGATTATGCTCAAATTCATAAAATGACGACAAAATCTTGTGTTGCCGAATCGATTGTATTCCGCATTAACATGATAGAACGTGTAGATGTGAGCGCAAGTTTTGATTCTCCAAGAAAGAGGTATGAACAGAAGCAGAAATTACGGAATTCGATGATTTTGCCAATAAGTTAATGGGTTGAACTATACTTCAGTACTACGGAAGTGGGTTAGTACCCGACGGCTAGAACAATACGGAGTGGTCTGGCGCAGGTAACTCCGTTCTTTGTCGAAGTTCACTCGGTTTTGATTCAGAAAGTATGACGGACAAAAAATTTTAATGGAATGCAGACACATTGCAGCAGCGAGAACGAATTTTTGTATAAAAAGCATCTACTGCTGAGGACAGTAGAAATGTTTGTAATATACTTAGATAAAACTTGGATTTCACAAAACCACAAAGCTATATTGTCGCAGAAGAAGCTGAGTAGTACCGTTACTGTAGCGGTTATGATACTAGACTGTTGCATGGAGTGCCGTGAGTTCAAAACTCAACTGCATTGTAAAATTTTAATTTACATATTCGGCTCGAGGACATTCTAGAAGTGTCCACAAATATCAAGAATCACTGTACTGGAATGTTCTGTAACTGTATATACACCGTATGTGTTCTGGCCGGAGGCAGTTCGCTCCGCGCTCTTGTATGTGCAAGTGTTGAATAAACCTTCGTTGAGTGAAGTTAGTGTTCGTCATTCATCTAATTACACCTTCTTCTACGTAACAATATTTTACTAGACTTCAACGAAAATATTGGTCTGAAATTACCTGCAGTTACTTTTGTATTGCGTATATCGGAGATTTGGGTGATGTATGCAGTGACGAAGGGTCGGTCAGAGCTGCAAATTTTCAAAAAGTAGGGAATATTCTTTGTCCTATCAAGGTGAGCCGTCGGAACTAGAATCCCGGCGGCACCACACAAGCACTTTCGCGCTGTCGCGTACGGAGTATCTCGTAAATGAAATGCGTTCAAACTTGACGCGATGCCGTAACGTTGTCTCAGATGTTACCAGAATTAATTTTGTAGTTTTCTCAACAACTTTCATCAAGGTCCAACACAACACGAATTCATCAGCGACGACATTTTTTGTTCCACAGGCGGAACAATTCCACACCTCTTACGCTATTTCCTTTCTTATCTCGAAATACTTTTATGTTTTTACGATAAAATATATATCACATGCATCTATAAACTTTGAGACTTCATATATTATTTTCAGTCCGAATATGTCAGTGGTTCTGTTTTTTTCCACAGGTTGAAATAAAAACATTTTTCAGGATTTCTTGTAACGTTAGTTTTTTTAGCAGCTGTCAACAATTTTGGTATGGGAAGTACTGCATCTATTCTAGATTAAAAGTAGATAAGTCTAATATTTTTTCGGGAAATTTTACCAATCTTTGAAATTATCACTAACCGGCAGAGTTGTAGGACGGTGAGATCAACCATTACGAACCTGTTTTCGTGACGGATGCTACAGTAAAAGTCAACAACACTCAGTGAAATTTTCTTTCAAATTTTTTGTCTGTTGGTCTTATAAGTTCGAACCTCCCTATTACAGTACAGCTTTTGAAAGTGGGTAGATATTGCTAAGTGTGCTAAAAGATATTTTCAAGTTCTGGGCTTTACTTACACTTCAGTACCTCTTAAAAAGTATGATGTTGATATGTCGGTAACAATTAACGATTTTTTTCACTGTTCATTAGAGTGGGCATAAAGTACCCTCGCCTCTTGGTTGTGCAAAATGCTTTGCTGCTGTTAGTGTTAATCCCAACAGATGGCAATACTTCCGTCTGTCGTGGATACACTCTCTCTCTCTCTCTCTCTCTCTCTCTCTCTCTCTCTCTCTCTCTCTCCCCCTCTCCATCTTTTGCGGCACGGAAAACTAAACAAAACCTATTTTAACTGCTGCTTACTCTTTATCGACTGTTCTTAAATTAATCTCATTTGTGTGCTGCGAGAAATTATCTGCATTTTCGTGGAGATGAAAACAGCTTACGAAGAAAAATCGCGTGAAAAGATATTCACGAAAGAGTGTTACATTACCTGAGATTTATTCTTACTATTTGCAACTATGCTTCCTCGGTTGTTATGTGATAAACAAACCTTACGTGAGAAGTGGACACGCTCGTGAACGGACAAAGAGGATCTCAACCCAACAAAACAGTCGATAGCATGGTTTATACTTGTTCTTCCTTTGACTCTTAAGTTTTGTACTAGTTCAAAAAATCGCGAAAATTCTAATAATGTGATATGGAGACTCAGAACATAAATTGCTACACAGTACGTTAAGATTTCTTGTTTAGTTTCTAAAGGCTTTGTTACATTCACACGTCTGTGAACTACATTTTCAGTCAGTCAATATATAGCTCCTTCCAAATAACATTGATAGTAGAACTGGAGTATATGCCACTGCTCATGAAGACGATCTCCGTCTAATAAAAGATGTAGAGCGTGGGTCTGAACCCCCTCCCCTCCGAAACATTGTTTTTGGTGACAGACTGGTGTGTAGCGTATCCCGAGGTGCAGGTTAGATTGGAAGGTGGTGATTGGTTGAGAGTTACGGAAGCAAACGAATGGGAATGCCAAGTAACGCTTGTGGTAACAAAAAAGACCTATAACGTAACCGAAAATTTATATTCATGCCGTAATTAAAGAAGATTTCGCCATGAAACTGAAACTGCGAAATAAATTCAGAAAACCTGTATAAAATTGCGGACAAGTTTCTGGTAACCATTTTCATGCTTGTTACCTACATATATCGTACGTGAACTACAAGAAATGGGACTCCACTACGTAACTTTTGTTCAAGAAACATTTTTCTGAATGAGCTTGAGTGAGATTGTTAATTCCAAATGTGAAGACCTCCCCCATTCAGCTGCTCTTATTACCGCAAATATTAAAAGCTTTACACTGTGACTAACATTTCTAATAGTGTGTAAGAGTAGAAGCGTTTAACAATCAAGGTGAATTTCTGAACATGACTCAAGTTCTTAGAAAGAAGTACGAACTTGGGTCAACAGAAATTAGGCACGTGTGCACTAGATACTGTACGAGAGGCTGCTATTCAGGTAGCTGACTGTGTGTGAGTAGAGTAAGATCAAAACAAGTTCCTCCTACAGCCGGGAATACTAAAACCCTTGTAGTTAACTGCCGAACCATTCGCAAAAAAGTGACAGTTTGAAGAGTTCTAAATAGCAGAGGCACTCACATGCACTAGGCGCAGAAAGCTGATGAAGCCCAAGGTCGAAAAGATTGAGATGTTTGGGTAAAGTATAAGCGAACAACTAAAGGATAGGCGAATGGGAAGTGGAGGCGGTGTATTTGTCGCAGTAGAGATAGAAACTGAAGCTACATTTGAGATTTTTGGGGATGACTCAGTATCAGGGGATAATTGGAGCCTTCCATTGACCAATAAACTAACATCCTGATGTAACCGAAGACTGTAGAGAGAACCTCAGGTCAGCAATACGTAAGTTACGGTGTCATACTGCAATCATCGGAGGAGGCTATAATCCTCCAACAATCTAGTGGGATAATTACATTATTTTTAGGTGCTGGCGTGAAAAGACGTCCTGCAAACAATTACTAAATACCTTCTCTGAAAACTACCTACAACAGATGGTTCGGAACCACACTCATGATGAAAATTTGTTATATTTAATGCCAACGAATAGATCTCACCTCTTTCAAGATGTTCCCATCGAAACTAGTATCAGTGACCATGAGGCAGTTGTAGCAATGGTTAGCAAAGAACAGAGGGCAGCTAAAAGAAGCAGAAAGATTTTTATGTTCAGTTAGCTAGATAAAGAAGCCTTAGTGTCATAACTCAGTAAAGAACCTCAAACTTCTAGCTAAGACAAGAGTACGTAGAGGAACTGTGGTTCAAGGTTAAAAGAATAGCTGGCCGTGTTCTGGATAGAGTTGTACGCAGTAGGACAGTTAGTGGTGGGAGGAAACCTCCGTGTTACACAGTCACCGTAAAGAAGCTCCTATAGATTCAGTACGGATTACGGAGGTAAAATAGTCCCCCATTCGGATCTCCGGGCGGGGACTACTCAAGAGGACGTCGTTATAAGGAGAAAGAAAACTGGCATTCTACGGATCGGAGCGTGGAATGTCAGATCCCTTAATCGGGCAGGTAGGTTAGAAAATTTAAAAAGGGAAATGGATAGGTTAAAGTTAGATATAGTGGGAATTAGTGAAGTTCGGTGGTAGGAGGAACAAGACTTTTGGTCAGGTGATTACAGGGTTATAAATACAAAATCAAATAGGGGTAATGCAGGAGTAGGCTTAATAATGAATAAAAAAATAGGAGTGCGGGTTAGCTACTACAAAAAGCATAGTGAACGCATTATTGTGGCCAAGATAGACACAAAGCCCATGCCTACTACAGTAGTACAAGTTTATATGCCAACTAGCTCTGCAGATGATGGAGAAATTGATGAAATGTATGACGAGATAAAAGAAATTATTCAGGTAGTGAAGGGAGACGAAAATTTAATAGTCATGGGTGACTGGAATTAGTCAGTAGGAAAATGGAGAGAAGGAAACATAGTAGGTGAATATGAATTGGGGGGAAGAAATGAAAGAGGAAGCCGCCTGGAAGAATTTTGCACAGAGCATAACTTAATCATAGCTAACACTTGGTTCAAGAATCATGAAAGAAGGTTGTATACCTGAAAGAATCCTGGAGATACTAAAAGGTATCAGATAGATTACATAATGGTAAGACAGAGATTTAGGAACCAGGTTTTAAATTGTAAGACATTTCCAGGGGCAGATGTGGATTCTGACCACAATCTATTGGTTATGAACTGCAGATTGGAACTGAAGAAACTGCAAAAAGGCGGGAATTTAAGGAGATGGGACCTGGATAAACTGAAAGAACCAGAGGTTGTACAGAGTTTCAGGGAGAGCATAAGGGAACAATTGACAGGAATGGGGGAAAGAAATACAGTAGAAGAAGAATGGGTAGCTCTGAGGGATGAAGTAGTGAAGGCAGCAGAGGATCAAGTAGATAAAAAGACGAGGGCTAATAGAAATCCTTGGGTAACAGAAGAAATATTGAATTTAATTGACGAAAGGAGAAAATATAAAAATGCAGTAAATGAAGCAGGCAAAAAGGAATACAAACGTCTCAAAAATGAGATCGACAGGAAGTGCAAAATGGCTAAGCAGGGATGGCTAGAGGACAAATGTAAGGATGTAGAGGCTTATCTCACTAGGGGTAAGATACATACTGCCTATAGGAAAATTAAAGAGACCTTTGGAGAAAAGAGAACCACTTGTATGAATATCAAGAGCTCAGATGGCAACCCAGTTCTAGGCAAAGAGGGGAAAGCAGAAAGGTGGAAGGAGTATATAGAGGGTCTATACAAGGGCGATGTACTTGAGGACAATATTATGGAAATGGAAGAGGATGTAGATAAAGATGAAATGGGAGATAAGATACTGCGTGAAGAGTTTGACAGAGCACTGAAAGACCTGAGTCGAAACAAGGTCCCGGGAGTAGACAACATTCCATTAGAACTACTGACGGTCTTGGAAGAGCCAGTCATGACAAAACTCTACCATCTGGTGAGCAAGATGTATGAGACAGGCGAAATACCCACAGACTTCAAGAAGAATATAATAATTCCAATCCCAAAGAAAGCAGTTGTTGACAGATGTGAAAATTACCGAACTATCAGTTTAATAAGTCACAGCTGCAAAATACTAACGCGAAATCTTTACAGACGAATGGAAAAACTGGTAGAAGCGGACCTTGGGGAAGATCAGTTTGGATTCCGTAGAAATGTTGGAACACGTGAGGCAATACTAACCTTACGACTTATCTTAGAAGAAAGATTAAGAAAAGGCAAACCTACGTTTCTAGCTTTTGTAGACTTAGAGAAACCTTTTGACAGCGTTAACTGGAATACTCTCTTTCAAATTCTGAAGGTGGCAGGGGTAAAATACAGGGAGCGAAATGCTATTTACAATTTGTACAGAAACCAGATGGCAGTTATAAGAGTCAAGGGACATGAAAGGGAAGCAGTGGTTGGGAAAGGAGTGAGACAGGGTTGTAGCCTCTCCCCGATGTTATTCAATCTGTATATTGAGCAAGCAGTAAAGGAAACAAAACAAAAATTCGGAGTAGGTATTAAAATCCATGGAGAAGAAATAAAAACTTTGATGTTCGCCGATGACATTGTAATTCTGTCAGAGACAGCAAAGGACTTGGAAGAGCAGTTGAACGGAATGGACAGTGTCTTGAAACGAGGATATAAGATGAACATCAACAAAAGCAAAACGAGAATAATGGAATGTAATCAAATTAAATCGGGTGATGCTGAGGGGATTAGATTAGAAAATGACAGTTAAAGTAGTAAAGGAGTTTTGCTATTTGGGGAGCAAAATAACTGATGGTGGTCGAAGTAGAGAGGATATAAAATGTAGACTGGCAATGGCAAGGAAATCGTTTCTGAAGAAGAGAAATTTGTTAATATCGAGTATAGATTTAAGTGTCAGGAAGTCGTTTCTGAAAATATTTGTATGGAGTGTAGCCATGTATGGAAGTGAAACATGGACGATAACCAGTTTGGACAAGAAGAGAATAGAAGCTTTCGAAATGTGGTGCTACAGAAGAATGCTGAAGATTAGATGGGTAGATCACGTAACTAATGAGGAGGTATTGAATAGGATTGGGGAGAAGAGAAGTTTGTGGCACAACTTGACTAGAAGAAGGGATCGGTTGGTAGGATATGTTTTGAGGCATCAAGGGATCACAAATTTAGCATTGGAGGGCAGCGTGGAGGTTAAAAATCGTAGAGGGAGACCAAGAGATGAATACACTAAGCAGATTCAGAAGGATGTAGGTTGCAGTAGGTACTGGGAGATGAAGCTTGCACAGGATAGAGTAGCATGGAGAGCTGCATCAAACCAGTCTCAGGACTGAAGACCACAACAACAACACGGCTTAATAGGTCTAAAAGAAAGCTTATGGCACCTTGCAGACAATATTAATTTTTTTTTTTTTTTTTTTTTGCAGACGATGCAGTTAACTGTAATGAAATATACTATCTGGAAGAAGTCGTGCGAATGTCCAGTCAGATCTTCGTAAGTTGTCGAAGTTGCGCAAAGATTGGAAACTTGCTTTAAATATTAAAAAATGTTAAGATGTGCACTTTTTACAAAACGAAAAAACCTATCACTTAGTCACAATTGGAATAGGTTAACTCGTGCAGATAGCTGTGTATGACACATTGTCGATATATGAAATGAACATCGTCGTCAGTCGTAGGTGGCAGACAGCAATTCATTGGTAGAATACTAGGGAGAAGTAGTCGGTTTGCAAAGGAGACTGCATATAACACATTCGTGCAGTCTATCCTACCACATATCCATACCAAATAGGAATAACAGGGGATATTGAACAGATACATAGGCCAGCACGAATGGTCACAGGTTTGTTCTATGAATGGGAAAATGCAACAAGTGCTGAAAGAACTGAATTAACAGACGCTTGAAGGTAGATGCAGACTATATCGTGGAAACCTAGAAAGTTTTTGAACTAACTTAAAGTGTGAATCAAGGAATATATTAAAACCTCCTACGTATCTCTCCCGCAGGAATCGCGAAGACAAGATTAGGATAATTACAGCACTCACAGAGGCATTTAAGCAATCATTTTTTCCGTCATTCATATCAGAATGGAACGGGAGAAATCCTTAATAACGGGTACAATGAGGCGAACCCTCAGTCTGCCATGCCCCTAAATGGTTTTTAGAGCATAGATGTAGAGGACACACTGCGTTGGATGTGACTACAATTTTGACTATAATCACAGTCAGATACTGATAACTTGTTATTGTAAAAACTGCGACTTCTCAGTCACTTAGGAGTTCTAAGGTATGTTGTTTCTTGCCCATCTCTATTAACGTCTATGCCGCAGCGTTACTTTCCAGTCCATTTACGCCTCCTACATATTAATCATTGCAATGGTTTGTGCATTTTTTCATTGAAAAATTGAAAATAACTAGGACGTGGAAACTTTTGTATTTGCTTCAGCTTCTTCTTTTTATCCTCCTCCTCCTCCTCCTCCATGCCACACTGTCACTTGTATCCATTCAAGTTTTTTTAAATGAATTTATTAAGCAATTATATTCAAATTTTTGTTACGAATAGTACCAGGTTTCCATTCATTGCGCATTTCAAGTTTTATCACTGAATTCTCCTTTTCACTTTATCTTTAATGATATCTGTAACCACGTCTTTACCCCCCCGGAAGAGGATCTCCACAGTAATAGTTATTTTGCAGACAAAAGCTCGCACAAATCCGGATTTCCGCAGGTGTATCTGGGGATATCCGCAATAATAATTACTTTTTGGTTAACTTGATGTCAGTGGTTTTGTACGACTTTCGTGAGATGGTTACCTGCGGTGAATGAACGCGAATGCACGAAGCCGCATTGTTAGTAAAAAATGGTTCAAATGGCTCTGAGCACTATGGGACTTGACTTCTGAGGTCATCAGTCTCCTAGAACTGAGAACTACTTAAACCTAACCAAACTAAGGACATCACACACATCCATGCCCGAGGCAGGATTCGAACCTGTTGCCGTAGCGGACGCGCGTTCTAGACTGTAGCGCCTAGAACCGCTCGGCCACCCTGGCCGGCACCCCCTTAGTCAGTTGTTGAAAAAGTAGCTGAAAACTTGCAGTTTGCAGGAATTCTTGGAATCTTCGTAAGGTTCAGCGGAAGTCTTGTTTCTGGTCGTATCTTTTGTCTACGAACATTACTGAAAGCACGTTTATAAATTTATGTTTTGTAGATATAATGAAGCTAGGTGGCTACAGATGGCAAGAAATAAAACTGAGACAGTCGATTTGGAAGGATTTTGATTACGTATTTGCAAGGCAAGGAGAAAATCGAAGATATGTACGAAATAAGTACCAAATTTCTTCTCAACAATAGGTTTAAACATAAGTAAGCCACTGTTAAATGCAAAAAGAAATGAGTTGAAATGTTAGATCGCTGACACTGAAATATGTCCAAGCGTTAATCAGCAGCTAACTTCAAAGCCGAGAGCGGCTCAGCAGACCAAAATTTGGGCCAGACGCAAATCTGTCTTCAGAGCTGTGGCGTACCGAACGGGTTAAAGAGCCTCAAAAAACTTCAATTTCTGCGGAATTCGAGTCAAAGACTCCTCGATACGGATACATTGTCTTAGCCACGCTTTCAAACAAATATGACAACACACATTACAGATCGTTCCTACTTTTCCATGCCAAGTGGCTTACGTATATGTAAAAACGCGATTGGATATACAGGTTGACTCCTATACTGAAGCCACTGGTTGCTATGATCTTCTGCCTAAGAGTCAACCTATATTTTGTACACCGACACTGGCTGAATACGCGAGTTTTCGGCAAAATAGCGATTGGATACATCTACATCCATACTCCGCAAGCCACCTGACGGTGTGTGGCCGAGGGTACTTTGAGTACCTCTATCGGTTCTCCCTTCTATTCCAGTCTCGTATTGTTCGTGGAAAGAAGGATTGTCGGTATGCTTCTGTGTGGGCTCTAATCTCTCTGATTTTATCCTCATGGTCTCTTCGCGAGATATACGTAGGAGGGAGCAATATACTGTTTGACTCTTCGGTAAAGGTATGTTCTCGAAACTTCAACAAAAGCCCGTACCGAGCTACTGAGCGTCTCTCCTGCAGAGTCTTCCACTGGAGTTTATCTATCATCTCCGTAACGCTTTCGCGATTACTAAATGATCCTGTAACGAAGTGCGCTGCTCTCCGTTGGATCTTCTCTATCCCTTCTATCAACACTATCTGGTACGGATCCCACACTGCTGAGCAGTATTCAAGCAGTGGGCGAACAAGTGTACTGTAACCTACTTCCTTTGTTTTCGGATTGCATTTCCTTAGGATTCTTCCAATGAATCTGTCTGGCATCTGCTTTACCGACGATCAACTTTATATGATCATTCCATTTTAAATCACTCCTAATGCGTACTCCCAGATAATTTATGGGATTAACTGCTTCCAGTTGCTGACCTGCTATTTTGTAGCTAAATGATAAGGGATCTATCTTTCTATGTATTCGCAGCACATTACACTTGTCTACATTGAGATTCAATTGCCATTCCCTGCTCCATGCGTCAATACGCTGCAGATCCTCCTGCATTTCAGTACAATTTTCCATTGTTACAACCTCTTGATCTACCACAGCATCATCCGCAAAAAGCCTCAGTGAACTTCCGATGTCATCCACAAGGTCATTTATGTGTATTGTGAATAGCAACGGTCCTACGACACTTCCCTTCGGCACACCTGAAATCACTCTTACTTCGGAAGACTTCTCTCCATTGAGAATGGCATGCTGCGCTCTGTTATCTAGGAACTCTTCAATCCTATCACACAATTGGTCTGATAGTCCATATGCTCTTACTTTGTTCATTAAACGACTGTGTGGAACTATCGAACGCCTTGCGGAAGTCAAGAAACACAGCATCTTCCTGGGAACCCGTGTCTATGGCCCTCTGAGTCTCGTGGACGAATAGCGCGAGCTGGGTTTCACACGACCGTCTTTTTTAAAACCCATGCTGATACCTACAGAGTAGATTTATAGTCTCCAGAAAAGTCATTATACTCGAACGTAATACGTGTTCCAAAATTTTACAGCTGATCGACGTTAGAGATATAGGTCTATAGTTCTGCACATCTGTTCGACGTCCCGTCTTGAAAACGGCGATGACCTGTGCCCTTTTCCAATCCTTTCGAACGCTACGCTCTTCTAGAGACCTACGGTACACCGCTGCAAGAAGAGGGGCAAGTTCCTTCGCGTACTCTGTGCAAAATCGAACTGGTATCCCATCGGGTCCAGCGGCCTTTTCTCTTTTGAGCAGTTTTAATTGTTTCTCTATTCCTCTGTCGTCTATTTCGATATCTACCATTTTGTCATCTGTGCGACAATCTAGAGAAGGAACTACATTGCAGTCTTCCTCTGTGAAACAGCTTTGGAAAAAGACATTTAGTATTTCGGCCTTTAGTCTGTCATCCTCTGTTTCAGTACAATTTTGGTCACAGAGTGTCTGGACATTTTGTTTTGATCCACCTATCGCTTTGACATAAGACCAAAATTTCTTAGGATTTTCTGCCAAGTCAGTACATAGAACTTTACTTTCGAATTCATTGAACGCCTCTCGCATAGCCCTCCTCACACTACATTTCGCTTCGCGTAATTTTTGTTTGTCTGCAAGGCTTTGGCTATGTTTATATTTGCTGTGAAGTTCCCTTTGCTTCCGCATCAGTTTTCTAACTCGGTTGTTGTACCACAGTGGCTCTTTTCCATCTTTTACGATCTTGCTTGGCACATACTCATCTAACGCATATTGTACGATGGTTTTGAACTTTATCCACTGATCCTAAACACTATCTGTACTTGAGACAAAACGTTTGCAATCTGCTTTTTGTCACTTTTGCTAAACAGAAAAATCTTCCTACCTTTTTTAATATTTCTATATACGGCTGAAATCATCGATCCAGTAACCGCTTTATGATCGCTGATTCCCTGTTCTGCGTTAACTGTTTCAAATAGTTCGGGTCTGTTTGTCACCAGAAGGTCTAATATGTTATCGCCACGAGTCGGCTCTCTGTTTAACTGCTCAAGGTAGTTATCAGATAAAGCACGTAAAAAAATGTTACTGGATTCTTTGTCCCTGCCACCCATTATGAACGTTTGAGTCTCCCAGTCTATATCCGGCAAATTAAAATCTCCGCCCAGAAATATAACATGGTGGGGAAATCTACTCGAAATATTTTCCAAATTATGCTTCAGGTGCTCAACCACAACAGCTTCAGTTCCTGACACAAAGCAATATTGAAGATAATCTACATCCAGTTTGGTTGTGTGTGCCGAAATATCACTAGTTGCAGGTTCCAAAAGTCACTTGAATGAATATTTTGTCTAAAAATTCCCCCATGCAGTAGGAGTTGTCAGGAAGAAATGGTTTCAGATTGGATCTAATACTTGCTTCGCGATCTGTCACTTTTTCCTCTAATGTTGTAGGTATGGACACAACTGTTCTTCCCAAGTTGTGATGGGTTCGTTTGACGAATTTATTAGTATTATTCCTGGATTGCCTGTTGCTTTTACATAATTTGATTGAATGTTGCCCTACTAATAATACTTTACGCTCATCTACAGACTAAGCGTTGCATGTATTTCATCCCCCAACCTCTTTCTTCTTAACATTCTCATTCTTGCTATTTTCACTTACATAATGCCACGTCAATGCACGATAGCACTCTGTTAAATACTTTCACGTTTCCGAAATCTTAGCCAAGCACATCACAACAAAAAAACATACAAACAATAAATGCTTCGCTAAGGTGCTGGCTACTCAGGTATTTTTGGTGTGCGATTGGCAATAAATCAGCATATATTGGCATAACCAAGCAAGGATGGTTTAATAAACAAATTAATGGAAACTGAAATATAACCCAGATTATACTGCTGCTACGGTTGGTGCAGCTGCCACCACCGTTGATTGAACCTCTCCCCTGCGGGTCTGGGGATAAGAATAGGTTCGAGGTATTTCTGCCTGTCGTAAGAGGCGACTAAAGGGAGTCTCACACGTTTCGGCTTTTGTGATGGTCCCCTGTAGGGTTTGACCTCTATTCTTCAAAATTTTTCCCAAGAGCGAGCCAATTGGGGAAGGGCGCCTAACATGGTGCATCGTGTCCATTGTGCTTTGAGATCTGTAGCCCGCTTTCTCGTCGTCGCATTGCAGTCCCGCTCATTCTCCATCTCTAGGGCGAGGACACGACACCTTCCTGGGTGCGTTTTCCACCATGCACTATGCAGTGTCGCTTTCTGCGTCGACGATGACCATGGACTTGTTCGCACCTGACATCCAGCACGGTAGCCAGTCCGTTGTGGTGGGGCCGCCACGTACTCTGTTGGTTGTAGCCTCTTGACACACCCACAGGGATCGCTCTGCTGATGCCTGCCCCACATATGTTTGAAAAGTCCGTGCAAAAATAAAAACCACTTCGGTGTTTGGGGTAAACCTTTTTTATTTTTCGACATAGTATCCTTTTAGACTTACACACTTCATCCAACGCTATTCTAATCTGTCCATACCTTCCGAGTAATAGGAATTGTTCAGGTCTGCAAAATAGCTATTAGTTGCTGCACTCACCTTCTCGTTTGAATAAAATCTTTGTCCCGTCAGCCATTTCTTCAAATTGGGGAACAAATAATAGTCCGAGGGAGCCAAGTCTGGAGAATAGGGGGGATGAGAAACGAGTTGGAATCCTGTTTACATTAATTTTGCGACTATAACTGCTGAGGTGTGTGCTGGTGCATCGTGATGGAAAAGGACTTTTTTGCGGTCCAATCGCCGGCGTTTTTCTTGCAGCTCGGTTTTCAGATGATCCAATAACGATGACTAATATGACCCTGTAATAGTTTTACCCTTTTCCAGATAGTCGATGAGGATTATCCCTTGCGAATCCCAAAAGACAGTCGCCATAACCTTTCCGGCCGAAGGAATGGTCTTCACCTTTTTTGTGCAGATTATCCCATGGTAACCCACTGTTAAGATTGTTGTTTAGTCTCAGGAGTATAGTAATGTATCCATGTTTCATCCACAGTGACGAAACGACGCTTAAAGTCCTGCGGATTCTTCCTGAACAGCTGCAAACCATCCTTGCAACAAACACTTCACACGATTCCGTTTTTGGTCAAGCGTGAGCAGTCACGGAACTCATCTTGCGGATAGCTTTCTCATGTCCAAATGTTTATGCAAAATATTATGTACCCGTTCATCAGAGATGCCCACAGCACAAGCAATCTCACGCACCTTAACTGTTCACTCATCCATCACCATATCGTGGATTTTATCAATGGCTTCTGGAGTCGTAACCTCCACTGGACGTCAGGAACGTTCAGCATCACATGTCCCCATATAGCCACTCCGAAAATTTTGAAACCACTTATAAACAGTTCTAATCGAAGGTTCAGAGTCACCGTAATGTTTATCAAACTTCTCTTTAGTCTCCTGAGGCGTTTTGCCTTTCATAAAATAATGTTTAATCACCACACGAAATTCTTCTTCGTCCATTTTTTGATAATCACTCGACTTCCTTGATTCACACGAATGCCAAACACAAAGAAATAGAGCAATATGGCTGAAACTTGGTGTGCGTTCTTTCCAAAGATGCTACTAACTAAACATGACCTCGATAGGTGCCGGTGGGGCCATCTCTCGGACTTTGCACGGACTTTTCAAACGCCCCTCGTAGATGCCACTCACCCTGGAGCATCGAGGACTCCTTTGTTTCAATGAAGCCACAAGCTTAAATATGGCCCAGGGTATTATATTCCACAGGGACCTTCTTTTGCAGTCCGACGAGGAGCTGCGCGTCATTTTAGAGCGACGAGGTGTCCATTTCTTGTGGCGCGTCCATCGGGGTCCGAGGGATACTCAGGTTGCCATGGGTGCCTTCATCTTGGCCTTTGAGGGTGACACATTACCCGGTAATGTCAAGGTGATGGTCTACCACTGTGATTTCTAGCTCTATATCCCTCCCCCGATGCTGTGCTTTAAGTGCTGGAAGTTCGGCCATATGTCTGTACTTCCAGCGTCACATGTCGAGATTGTGGACGTCGATCACATCCCAATACTCCATGTGCCCAGACCCCCATCTGTGTCAACTGTGGAGAGCATCATTCGCCTTGCTCGCCAGACTGCAGAATTTTACAGATAGAGACGAAAATAATGGAATACAAGACCCTGGACCAACTGACTCACACTGAGGCTAAGAGTAAGTATGAGCGCCTACAGCCTGTGGCTTGTGACTCATACGCCGCCGCTACAAGGACAGTTGTAGCACCATCAGTTCTGCGAATTCCAATCAGCCCTCAGAGCCAGAAGGCTACACCTGGCCCGCCCCTTGATGATGGGGGACAATTTCCCCCCCCCCCCCCCCCCACCCCCTGTTGCTCACACACCACCTACCTTGGGAGCATTCTCCCCCCCCCCCCCCCCCCAACCATCGGGGACACCAGTCCCCACTTCTGAGCTGGAGAAGTGTGTCTTCTTTGGTTCTTTGGCTCCTCTCGCCAGGAAGGGATCCCTTGGGTCACTCCCTTCCCAGTGGGAATGATGACGCCCACCAGTGGCTGAAGTGCCCCAAAGCAGCTGGTAGTAGGGCTTCACGATCTTCCTCAGTCTTAGAGACTGAATCAGTGATGCCCGAAGCCCTCCCAGCGAGTGAAACCCAAGGAGCAGCGAGAAAAGTTAAAAAAAAAAAAGATAGAGCCAAAAGACAAAGGAAATTGCGGTGGCACCCTCACCACCACTACCTACAAGCTCTGTGTCTGAGGATGGTGTGGAGATTCTGGCGTCCGATGAGGAACTAGATCTCGCCGGACCCTCAGTCACAATGGATACAGACTGCTCAGGCAAAAAAGTCGGTGGCAGCAGGTGACCATGAGGCGTAAACTGCCTCACTGAATGTTCCATGCCTTCCCGGTCTCACGTACATGTTATCCTCCAGTGAAATTCCGGCGGTTTTTTCCACCGCCTGGCTGAGCTACAGCAACTGTTAAGCTTTACACCCGCTTTCTGCTTTGCCCTCCAGGAAACTTGGTTCCCATCAATTCGGACCTCTGCCCTCCGTGGCTATAAGGGATATTACAGGAACCATAGCGACTACTATGGAGTGTCAGGTGGAGTTAGCGTTTATGTCCTGTAGTGAACCGGTGCCCCTCCAAACCCCTTTTGAAGCTGTGGCTGTCAGAATACGGACGACCAAGAAATAACTGTCTGCAATGTATATCTTCCTCCAGATGGTGCAGTGCTCCGGAACGTATTGGCTGCACTGATCGATCAACGCTCTTCCTACTTTTGGGAGATTTTAACGCCAATACCTCTTTGTGGGGTGACACCGTGCTCACTGGCTGAGGCAAAGATGTCGAAACTTTAATGTCTCAGTTCAACCTCTGCCTCTTAAATACTGGTGCCGTCACACATTTCAGTGTGGCTCGAGGTAGTTATTTGGCCATTGATTTATCAATTTGCAGCCCAGGACTTATCTATCCACTGGAGAGTACATGACAACTCGTGTGGTAGTGACCATTTCCTCATCTTCCTGTCACTGCCGCGGCGTCAGGCCCATGGACGCCTGCCCAGATGGGCTTTAAACAAGGTGGACTGGGAAACTTTTACCTCTGATGTCACCGTTGACTCTTCCCCACATGGTAAAAGCGATGTGATGGTTGAGCAGGTGACTACCACAATCGTTTCTGCGGCAGAAAACGTGATCCCTCGCTCTTTAGGGTGTCCCCAGCGAAAGACAGTCCCTTGGTGGTCGCCGGAAGTCGATTCGGCAATTACAGTGTGTCGGTGAGCTCTGCAGCAACATAAGCGACACCCTTCCCTAGAGCATCTGATAGCCTTCAAGCGGCTCCGTGCCCCTGTACGCCAGCTTATAAAACGATGGAAACAGAAGACAGGCGCACTATAACACTCAGATTCCTTGCTGCAGGAGAGGGTTGGGTTAGGTTAGGTTAGGTTAGGTTAGGTTAGGTTAGGTTAGGTTAGGTTAGGTTAGGTTAGGTTAGGTCAGGTTAGGTATCCAATCTTCTTAATCTATTTTTGTATTCAGGGTGCCTCACATTGTAAAGCGCCTCATCAGCTTCAGACATCTCTATTAATTTTGTAGTTGTCGGCACACACCAATTGTATTTACCGGCAATGGTTATAAAAACACTACAGACGACAGAACGCTGCAGCGATGCTAGCGCTCCATGTGGTAACATGTCACATTGCAGTGAACAGAAGACAAGCGGTTTCTTTGATCAAATATTGGACGACATTTGACAAAGTCCCTATTACACTATCAAATATCTTTGACAAAGATTTGTAGCACCATCACAATCCTAGTAACCCAGGTGGATAATAGATTGAGATAGCACCAGCATGTGTAAATGTTAACTAGAAACTTGGTTCTCCCTGCTTTGCATTTAGAAATATCACTAATTGAGCTGACCTGCAGGTGGAATTGCTATCATACTTACACCTAAAACAGCACTATGGCGTAATCTTACGCAGTGCAGTAAGATCAAAATACATCACCTCGGTTTACAGAGTTCCAGAATCTGTACAGAAAATTGGAATTGACATCAACATAAACATCATTTCTGCCCTTTTTATTGCTTATGAAAACCACACATTGCATGTTGTAGCACCATACAGCGAGACCTTCAGAGGTGGTGGTCCAGATTGCTGTACACACTGGTATCTCTAATACCCAGTAGAACGTCCTCTTGCATTGATGCATGCCTGTATTCGTCATGGCATACTATTCACAAGTTCTTCAAGGCACTGTTGGTCCAGATTGGCCCAGTCCTCAATGGCGAATCGGCGCAGATCCCTCAGAGGGGTTGGTGGGTCACATTGTCCATAAGCAGCCCTTTGCAGTGTATCCCAGGCACGTTCGATAGGGTTCATGCCTGGAGAACATGCTGGCCACTCTAGTCGAGCGATGTCGTTACCCTGAAGGAAGTCATTCACAAGATGTGCACGATGGGGGGCACGAATTGTCATCCATGAAGATGAATGCCTCACAAATATGCTGCCGATATGATTGCACTATCGGTCGGAGGATGACATTCACGTATTGTACAGCCATTACGGTGCATTCCACGACCCCCAGCAGTATACGTCGGCCCCACATAATGCCACCCCAAAACAAGCGGGGAACCTCCACCTTACTGCACCTGCTGGACAGTGTGTGTAAGGCGTTCAGCCTGACCAGGTTGCCTCCAAACATGTCTCCAATGATTGTGTGGTTGAAGGCATATACGACACTCATCAGCAAAGAGAACGTGATGCCAATCCTGAGCTGTCTACGGCATGTTGTTCGGGCCATCTATAGTGCGCTGCATGGTGTTGTGGTTGCAAAGATGGACCTCGCAATAGACATCGGGAGTGAAGTTGTGCATCATGCAGCCTATTGTGCACAGTTTGAGTAGTAGCACGGCTGTGGCTGCACGAGATGCATTATTTAACATGGTGGTGTTGCTGTCAGGGTTCCTCCAAGCCATAATCCGTAGGTAGCGGTCATCCACTGCAGTAGCAGCCCTTGGGTTGCCTGAGCAAGGCATGTCATCAACAGTTCCTGCCTCGTTGTATCTCCTCCATGTCCAAAAAACATCAGTTTGGTTCACTCTGAGACGCCTGGACACTTCCGTTGTTGAGACCTTCCTGGCACAAAGCAACAATGCGGACGTGATCGAACCGCAGTATTGACCGTCTAGGCATAGTTGAACTACAAATGACATGAGTTGTGTACGTCCTTCCTGGTGGAATGACTGGAACTGATTGACTGTCGGACCCGTTCCGTCTAATGCTCATGCATGTTTATTCACATCTTTGGGCGGGTTTAGTGACATCTCTGTACAGTGAAAGGGGCTATGTCTGTAGTACAATATCTACAGTCAACGTCTATCTTCCTGAGTTCTGGGAATTGGGGTGATGCATTTTTTCTTTTTTTTTTTTTTTTAATATGTCTTAGTATTTGCTCCACAAAAGGGCATAGCATGAATGTTAATGTAGACATCGTAACGAGTCATGTATAATAGCTTCCTACACACTACTACTACTACTACTACTACTACTACTCCTGCTGTTGCTGCTCTTATGAAACATCGGGTCTAGTTGCACATATCAGAAATTTAAGAGCTTCCACTAAAAGTATACTCATAAGTTGACTCTAACTTCCACTGCTACCATACTCGTATAAGTTGACCCTTCCTTTTACCTATGTACTGTTGCTTACAGCTACGCATACTAAAACGTTCCAAAAGTTACTTAATATAATGAAACTGATTTGTATGCAACCATCTTCCGTTTTACGAACTTCAAGGTCCAAATAAAATGAGAGGAGCATTTGAATCATTCTTCCACCCTTGTTAAAAGTTGCTTCTGGATGTATTAACGTCGTATTCACTGTTAGCTGCTACTAATTCATCACTGACATAAAGTACACAAAAGAAACCTTTGTGTTTCACAATGAGGCAGGAATCGGATTCACTTCTTTCGAATTCCAACTCGGTTATGTAATTGCTAATTTTTTTTTAAATTCCAGCTAGGGATGGTGTCCTTTAAATCAACATACATGAAAGCAGTTCACCCATTTATCTGAGTGAATTTCACATTTTCATTTGTAGCAACCCTCAGTACTGTCAGAATAATGGGGGATGTACGTGCCACAGGAGTAAAAATTTGGTCATAATAATTCTCATTGTTTAATAATTATTGTTGTAAGAAAACCCCTAATTACCAGTTCAAGTTTCGATTTGTCGAGGGAACAGTCAGAATTGATTTTCATTTTATGAAACCATTTGCAGGGCATGGCTCTTTTTCCTAGAGGAAGGTTGTGTAAAACCCAGTTGCTATTGTCTCGCAGTACTTTTATTTCTGGAGTCATCGAATCATAGGCAAATGTTAAGACTTATTGCAAGAAAGAGTCAAAATAATAGCAGAATTGCTTTGATGTGTCATGCTGCCAAAGTATTTGAGAAGATACTGATAAAGAGTATGGAGGAGGAGGAGGAGATGATGATGATGATGATGATGATGATGATGATGATGATGATGATGATAAATAAATAGAATATTAGCAGAATATTTCAATTTTGACAACACAACCATGGGAGACCCAGACTGAAAGCAACCAACATTCGAAAAAATTGAAGAAATCATTCAAAAACTTAAAAGTAAAGATTCCGGGGAAGACAATAGTTGCAGAATTACGGAAGCACTCTTGTGACAGTGTGATAGCACGTCTAAAAGAAATAATTCAAGAAATCTGGGAAACAAACAGCATGTCATCTGGATGATCATCTGCATCAATACATTCCCTATGTAAGAAAGGAAGATATAACTGATCTTAACAAATGTAAGAGGCATTTCCCTTTTATCAGTTACCTATTAGATTTTGCCGAAGGCAATTCTAAGCAAGGCTGAAAGAACATTTCATCCACAGTTACGAGAGTAATGAAGCAGGCTTCAGGAAGTGCAGATCATGCACAGAACAAGTCATAAACTTAAAACTGAACTTAGAAATTTGGACCACCAGAAGCTTAAAATATGTGGTAATGTCTGGATTTTAAAAGGGCACACAGTTCTGTTGATGAAATATATTACAAGCATTTTCAGATGGGATGGCTCTTATTACGCACTCTACGATACAACTCAAATCACTGACTGAAGATGGATTCACACATATTTGAAGCAACAGGGCCGCGACAGACCTGTGATTCTACCGACATGGTTGGTAGTTTCGTTGTAGGAATTTAAATGGCAACACACTCTCACCGCTGCCATACCTATGTGTTTCTCCTTGTTTTCGGTTTCGTATTGACATGACCCTCCTTTACAGAGTTGTGTTAAGTCGTCACAAAGCTGTGCCGTTGCTAGATGCATTTAGTACACTGGAAAGCTATAACGTTGAATTGTAATTGTACACCAATGGTGTCCCAGTTAAAGATTTCTTATGCCTCCATTGTCAGTGATTTATCCGCTGAGCTACACGTTTTAAAGGAAATTAACAGAGAAAATAGTGCTTACAAATCGCTGCTTCTTCAGTCTTCGTCTCATCCATATACTTTCCATTGTCTCTGCAGTTTCCAAATCTCATTAAATCCACATCTGTATAAAGAATATGCGGGTGTTAAAGACAGTACAATACACAGAAGTGTCGAACGTCAGCTTAAAGTAATTGCACCAGTGGAGAAATGCTCATAATGGACCATAAAAGATATGAATATGCCCCTGTTTAAGAGACTCAAGCACCTCATTCTACCTTGCTCAGCTCCCCTACTTGTAACCCGCACACACCCGCTAGTCCCTCGCCATACCCACCCATTCCCACTTGCCCTTTTCACTTACCATTCAGCCCAACTCTCTCTCTCTCTCTCTCTCTCTCTCTCTCTCTCTCTCTCTCTCTCTCTCTCTCTCCCCCCCCCCCTCCCCCCCCTCCCCCCCCTTTCTGTCTGTCTCTCTCCCACTCCTCCCTCTCTGCCTGCTGTCTCACAGCCACAGTTTCCTTTGTTCTGTCGCACTATTACCGTCTTCTCACACTGTCGCCCCCGCCCCCCCACCCACCCCCCCCCCACACACACACGCTCACTGTGTGTGTTCACATCACAAGTACTTCAGTATGTAATATTGTACATTCCGAAATCTTAGTGTCTCAATATCAACTCTACAGACTTCCACAATTTCAAATTTTGTAAGCAACCAAGTATGAAGAAAACTGTGTGAATAGTAATTAAGCGAGATTTCCACGGGAACTGAGAGAGACCCAGGTTCATTTGTGGGTGAGTGTATCCTCCAAGATATCAGTTTTTTGCCATCACCCAGACCATGTCATGCAGATGAGAGGATGGTTCCTTAAAATGGCCCTGGCTGCTTCTCCCCTCTAGTAGTAAGAAATCGGACCAAAATTCTGTCTCTGAAATCTCTGCTGCGTTCTTGTTGTGTCAGGGTGTTAAATGAGGAAATTCAAGCAAGTTATTCTTGAGAGTAATTGTGTCAGACTGACTTCCAAGTCAACAAATTACGATCAGTTTGTGGCATATTATTATGTTGTACACTTTCAGCAACCTGGTCACACACACTACTGATAATTTTCAACGTACAAAAACACCACACCTGAAACTCCTCATAATTTTTATCTTGCCTGACCATCGACTGCACTTCTTGCTCTCTTTCTGAGCTCTTGTCTCACTGATCATAGAGTGTTGATGGTTTAGTTTACCAGATAAACGAGTGTTAAGTTGAGGTACAACATACAGAAAACAAACGTCGCTGCCATTGTCCGGATGCCACCATTTAAGTTTCTAATCATACCATCGTGGTCCCTCCGAGAGTGGTACATACAGTGATCAGCCAAAACATTGTAACCACCTGCTAAGCAACTCATTCTAATTTTGGAGCACAGTACACCAGCTACTCTACAGGAAGTGGATTTGACAAGTCCTTGGTGGGTTTCCAGAGATACTGGCACTAGATGCCTAAGCACAGATAACACAATTCTCGTAAATTATGGCCCAGTGGTTTGTGGCTGTGGAGCTGGCAACTGATGCCTCAGATAGGTAACAGAAAATACCAGCCAGCACTATTTTATTATTTATTTGTTGGTCCAGCTTTATACCCAGAGATTGCAATTACAAACAATTCAAACTAAAACCATCACATAGAAAATGGGGAACAAAAGAGCCATATTTTTTATCTCTTTTTATTATTCTCCACTGGATTGTGATTAGGTGAATCTGGTAGCTGAGTCATTAAGGTGAGTTCACTATCATGCTTCTCAAATCATGTCAGCATGATTCCAGCCCTGTGACATGGTCAGTTATCCTTCTGAAAAATGCAATTGCTGTGAGGGAAGACCTCGAACATGAAGGGGTGCTGGTTGTCTGCAATAATTTTAATATAGCTCACAGTTTTTGTAGTGCCTCAGATTACTGCTACAGGTCTCATGGAAGTGCAGGAGAATGGCTTCTGACCCGTAAGCATAATACTGCCCAACCTGGCCTGCCCCTTTGGAACTGTTAGCCTCTTGAGCAGCTCTTCACCTGGATGGTGGTGTATGACCATCACCCTTTTGTAACAAGAAATGTGATTCATCTGACAAGATGACATGTTTCCATTTATCCGTGGTGGAGTCTCAATGATCCCCTGCCCACTACACTCATAATTGATAATCTCGTTTGTTGAACATGGGGCGGAGCATGTTACTATGCTGACCAATGAGTGCTGAGCAGTGTGCTCTGAAACATTTCTGCAAGCACCAGCATTGTAGTCAGTCATCAGATCTGCAACAATCATTGCCTCTCTTGCATTGCAGAACAGGCGAGCCTCCATCTCTGTTCCTGTGAGGAATGAATTACATCAAACAGTTTGTACCTACTCATGACTACACCGTCCTTCAACCGATTTCCAATGACTTTCACCACAGTAACTTGCAAAAAGCAGACCAACTTCGCCATTATAGAGATGGTCATTCTCAGGAGCTAGGACATAACTTCATCAAAGTCCCCCAATGATGGTCTGTATTATCACTAGAATGATTCTCCATTTTCCCTGATCTGCACACATACTTTCCTTACAGTGTTGCAGGCCCGCAACAGCACTAGGCAACATTAAATCTTGCAGTTGGCAGTGGTCATATTGTTTCGGCTCATCAGTGTAGAAGGCTGCAGTACAGTTGTACATTTTCACTAAATACTTCACAAGTTAGCTTTTGGGGCATAATTGGTGTGTATCTCCAGGTGTCTGGCAACTCAGTTTTTTCAGCATTTCCATTGTATTCTCCCATGTGTTAAACAAACGTGACCATTAATGCTGCCCTTGTTTGAATACATCTAATGTATCAAGATAATTTGTGTAAAGTGTCACCACAGGTTTTGGCAGTTTCGTGTTGCTGTCCTTTAAGCTCAATGTATCACTAGAGTGTCAGTTTTAAGTGTATAACAACAGCAGGATTACTGCGAACAATCGCCACCTTAACACACTGTGAAGTAATAACCCACGCCATCATTTACTGCCAGGAAGGCAGCAGATTCCCACCTACTTCACCATGTCCTAATAATCGTTGAACAGCACTTGAGAGGCATTTCTATAAGTTGTGGGTGCCACATTTTGTGCCGATGGGCACTTCATTTAACTTAGTGTGTAAATCATTGTTTAAACTTCTGAGTGAGTTCTGATCATAAGAAACCAGATACTTCAAACTGTAATGGAATGCTGATAACAAATTTCATAAGTGCCTTTCGCAGATGCTGTTCTTCACTTCAACATTGCTACAAAATGGACAACATGTAGTGTTGTACCAGGAATAAACCTTTGATCCCTTACTTGCACATTAATTTAATGTGGATAATAAGATTGTGGAAATGAAACTAGAAAATTTATGATCTTCTTTTCCCGATCAACAGATAAGATTATGCATTAGTTATAGTATCGTAAAATTATGTTGAGTAATAACATTATTAAAAGGTGCTCTTAACTTGTATAGGAGTAAATATGTTACTGGAAGAACAGAATTGTTAAATTATCTAGCCTTCAGCCAACATTGCCGCAATTACTCCTATAGTTCAACCATTACCAGTGTTTTCACACTCAGTTGCAGCATTTGCTGAAAACTTCAAAAGAGAGAGCCATTAAATGATATCTTTTTTGCCAGTTATGGTCTTATGATGTAAAATGTAAAAAGCAAAATTTAATGTTAAGTGGATATTTTTCACACATTTTAATTTCTTCGGCTTTCTTAGTTCACTCTGCATCTTTCCTGTTAGGAAGTGTACGTTAGTAATTTAGTTGGTTATATATATATATATATATATATATATATATATATATATATATATATATATATAACTGTTTGTTTTCTTCATGTTTAGCATTAGTATATTGCTTACTGATCAGTTACTAAATATACCTATGTGTTTCATTTGGTTTTTATCCTCTTGCCTCATCTTGCCTGAAAACCATTGATGTATACCAAGAACAACAAAGATCCTAAGATGCGACCTCGAGGAACTAGTATAATAATGTATTTTGAATCTGGTTAGCATTTACCAAAAATTTCACTTTATGTAAGACACACATTCTCTGTCCTCCACAGAACCACTCATTTGCTACATCTCTTCCACTAGCAATTGCCATTACTTAACCATTTTCAGTTTGACTAACAAATCAGGTGCAAAAGGCTTAGTTAGTCTGTTGCCGACACATTTGAATTTACACTTGAACAGGAATGGTAAAAGGAAATGTAGTTGTGGGATTCTGTCATCTACGTTGATATTGTTTCTTGGGCAGAACATTAGTTAAGTTAGGGGAAGGGGGTGGGTGTGGCATGTGTGGTTTAAGGATAAATGATCTCTCAATGTTCAGATGACATTGACAAGAAGTTATTTATGAAAAACAACAGAAGAAGGAATACAAATGGTTGGAAGAATATTTGAATCCTTTTCCACCCTCTTGGACATATTAATTTAATTATGTAAAAGAGAGAGGCAGTTGTGTGGAAACTGGTTCTACACCAAAACTATAAAGAATATGCAGGACTTCAACAAGGAACAGCTGACACATGTTGTCAGAAAAATTAATAAAGCTGAGACAATGTGATGCGAAAAGTTACTAGCAGAAATGAGCTGGCATATCTATCACTTACTCTTTAAATTTAGCAGGATTAATAGTGGTACAAGGCAATGAAAGGATTGAACTTGTCACTACATGTAGAAAAGGTCACCAATGGTAGCGACCTGGGTATTCTCAACTTCATAGACCATATACTACTTGAGAATGAATAGAGAACGTTGTAGAGAATTTTGTTATTTGCCAGAGAGATGCGGTTGAACGATTAGAAACACAAGCGGTTTATTAAGAAATAAATTTATCTGCATTTGACAGCAGGTGACGACAGTTGTGAGCAATATGGCAGATACTTTAAAATTTCTGCCCACACTGCTCAAAGAGTAAAATAAAATGACCACAAAAAATGATACTTTGGATGAATAAAGTCAATGTTGTTTCAGTAGTATGTTTCCTCATTTTTAAACTAATGTTTCATTGCAGACACCCCCCCCCCCCCCCCCCCCATCCCAACACACTCATCTGCTGCTATGTGGAATCTCTTCTTATTTCACTGTTTCTTTGTTACAGCAAACGGAACCGGAAGCAGAAACTCCTGCACCAGCTCCAGCACCTCAGGCTGCACCCGCAGCAACTGTACCTGTGACCACAGTTGCACTTCCAGGTGGAGAAGCTGGGAAAAATCAACCAAAGCGACTACATGTCTCAAACATACCCTTCCGTTTCAGGGACCCAGATCTAAGAGCGATGTTTGGGGTGAGTTACCAATCAGCAACGTTGCATTTTTCAACTGAATTTTGAAATAAAGCCAGAGGATAAGATCGACAAATTGTAGCATCATCCATTCACGGAAGACTTCTATGGCATCAAATTTTACATGTATGGAATATAACCATATAATTTATAACAATTGAACATCTTGTATTTTCATCCCTTGAACTGGCTTATAAGTATTTCGCAACCGTTACAATTGTACGTCCACCACTTATATAGCTAAGTGAAAAAATTAACATCGTGGGATACAAAATGTTACATTTTTGCGGTATTTATTTCCTTAGAAGTAAACGTCGAAAAACTTAGTTTTCGAGAATCTTAGGGTTTACTGGCAGTTAGAAAAAGATTTTTTTTATCAACCTGTGATACATCTTATCTTAATTGTTGGACTTTGAACTATGGTCAGTGTCATAATGAAGTACAAAATATAGCTTTATTCCAGTAAACTATGTAAGTTTGTTGAATGAGAGAAGAGCTCAGAGCAAGGAGAAAGATGTGAGTTCATGTGAGGGTCACTTTGAAGGTTTGAAGAAGGTATTTGAAAGCATCATACAGTTTAGTGTAGTGTTGCAAGGTCAGAGAGATGTGACAGACAGACAGACAGACAGTTGTGCAAAATACTTTTCAACACACATTCTAAAATCTGTCTTCAGCAGCTAACTCGACAGCTTACACACAGTGGAAATATCTTAGATCTTGTAGCAATAAATAGGCTGCACCTTATCGACAATGTCAGTATAGCATCGAGGATTAGCGATCATGATGTCATTATAGCAACTAAGATTACAAAAGTTAATAAATAAGTCAAGAAGGCTAGGAGAGTGTTTCTGTTAGATAGAGCAGATAAGCAGCTACTAGCATTTCACTTAACAGTGAATTGGCATCACTTAGTTCCTGTAAGATAGATATAGAGGAATTATGGGCAAAGTTTAAGCAGATTGTAAATTGTGATCTGGAGAGTTATGTGCCTAGTAAGTGGATAAAGGATGGAAAAGACCCACCATGGCTTAGTAATGGGATTTGGAGGATGCTGAGGAAGCAGAGGCTGTTGCATACTCAGTTCAAAAGGCTATGCACAAATGATGATCGTGGCAAGCGAAGGTTAGCAGAGATTGAAGCATCTGTGAAAAGATCTATTCACAAAGCATACAACCACCATGATTGTCACACCTTAGCAAAAGATCTGGCAGAGAACCCAAGGAAATTCTGGTCTTAACGTAAAATTGTTCAGCAGATTTAAGGCTCCCATTCAGTGCCTTGTGGACCAGTCGGGTGTGGCAGCAGATGGTAGCAAAATGAAAGCCGAAGTTTTAAATTTCATGTTCAAAAAATCGTTCACAGAGGAGAATCATACAAACATATAGTAATTTGACCGTCAGACTGACTCCCGTATGGAAAACATAGTAATAAGCATCCCTGGTGTAGAGAAACAACTGAAAGCATATAAATCATAAAGTCTGGATGAAATCCCAGTTTGATTTTATAAAGAGTAATCTACGGCATTGGTGCCCTATCTAGCTTCAGCTTAGCATCAACCTCTTGCCCAGCACAAAGTCCAAAGCGTCTGGAAAAAGGTGCAGCAAAGAAAAATGTTATGGAAGGGGAAGAAAATTCAGTATCTTAAAAGTGCCAAAATAGATAAGAATACCAACACCAGTACAGTGAAATTCCTGAACTACAGACAGTAGAAGCAGAAAAAGTAAAAACAATAAGAATGTGTGCGGTTTGGATGATATACTGCTATGAAATTGGCTGGAATTACCCAAAGCTCTGAAGTTCTCTCTCTCTTTTATTTTTGGAGGGGGTGGGGGCTCTATTATTGCACCCTATTCAGAACCTTTGTAATTCCAGACTTCCTAGTATATGTAATAGCTTCAGGTAATTTTTATACACATCTAGTGAAAAAAATTGTCTTTTAGTATTCTAGATTTATTGTGGTACAGCTTGTTTATAATTTTTGCCAAGTCCTGAGAGACTATAATGTAGTGACACATGTATCTGATATATGTGTTACAGAATGAAAGAAAAAAAATTATCAACTTACTGTGTACTAATAAAAAACATTTTCATTTAGTATGTATCTTCATGTTTGTTGCAGCAATTTGGTCCCATTCTTGATGTAGAGATAATATTTAATGAGAGGGGATCTAAGGTAAGAACTATCTTTTCATTCATATTTCTCTCTCTCTCTCTCTCTCTCTCTCTCTCTCTCTCTCTCTCTCTCTCTCTCTCTAACTCTCATATTCTAAGTCATCTTGAAAAGAGCTCTATTAATTTTGAGGAATGCACTGTTGTAAAGAATGGACACAATTTTACCTAAAACATGGCATAACTTTCAAATGTTGTGTCTAGCTTTTTATATAAGTTTTTTTTCTGGTTTTCCCTCCAATATTTCAATGATTGTCATCTCCATTGTAGTGCATGTTTTGCACTGTCACAGAACTATTGCACAAGTAGGTAAAAACAGTGTGTCATTGTTTCCCTATGAAATTGACATTGGATCAATCATTTGTAAGTTATGTCTGTGAATGTCTGTATGAGATTGCTGGCAAAGTTAAAAGCAGAGTAATTATTATATTCAGTAATTTCTTGAGGAAAATAAATTTGAAATGCATAGATTTATTAGTCATTTGATGGTGAAGAGAGACTTATCTATAATTAAATGAAAAATTTTGGTTACAAAGTCTAAAAATAGTAGAATATTTCTTTGCCAGCTATGTACTGAGTTCTTGATCATACTTCTTTGTGTCTGCTATTGCGTGTTCATTAATAATCTTTTACAATTATATAACTTTAATTACTGTTCAGACAGTTTTTTGTGCCAAAATGTGGAAGAGCAGTGACTCTGGAGCAAATGAATGAAATGTACCACAAAATCGTTGAATATTTGTAACTGAATGCAACTGTTTGTTTGATATTACATGGCCATAAAGCAAAATTTTTCTTCATTCTTCTCAAACAATCATAACTGGACGAGAATGGTTTTGATGGTATATTTTATTAGTCTTGCTCCATGTATCATCCCATCTGCCAATGTGGAATGCTTTCAGAAATCATTCATAAAGTAATATGGTCAGTTGGTTTATAGCAAAAGGCAACTGTTGTGTTGTAATCATAGGGCTTTGTGTACAACAGAAATAGTAATAATTAAAAAAAAAAACTTACTAGCACATGTATCTGATGTGCTATAATCCACTGAAAGTTATACATAATTTCTGCAGTTGTGATGTAAATTTAAGAGCCTGCTCTGCCAAACTCGTGCGATTCCATATCCTGTAAGTATCATAATAAAAGTTTGTTTTTGATGTATTCCTATTTTCTGTGTACAAATCCTTGCAACTGTTGTTAACGCTGCTGTGAACGTTCTTGCGTTATCTTTAGTATTGTTAGCTCCAGTTGCAGCTCTTGATATTATATCATTTTGAACTTCATGCAACACTTCGTTCTTGATTTGTAGCAAGAATATTAAAAGTATGAACGCTTTTTCTGCATAACATACTGCCCGATAGGCAAACGTTGTGTGCCTGTAGGACTTCTTAATAGTGTGGTAACTACCACACATTGATTTTTATGAAATAATATTTTGTAATGTTACCTCTGAAGTAACAGGGCTGTATGTTTACCAGAGTACTTAAAACGGAACATAGATTTAATAATGTGTGGTTTGAATGTAGCATATATTAGTTATAAAAGAACAGGTACACATTGATAGTATCTCAAAGTTTTATGTAATAGAATATTATTCTGACACCCTACTTTTCTTTGTTACTGCTTCTTGTTGGCACTTCCTTTGTGACAAGGCATTTCTTTTTACTGTTGGCACCATAGGAAACAGTTAATTTAGATTGCAGTGAATGTTTAGTTATTTTCACAAAGCTATGTTTGCAGCTACTGTCTAATGGAAAGTCTTGTGATGCAGTCATTTTTTCATTGTCTTCATTGTCATCATCATCATAACCATTATTATTATTATTATTATTATTATTATTATTATTATTGTCACACACTTCACTATCGCCACTTCTACTAATATAGTTTTTTATTGCGTTTGTACGGAATTGGGGTATCCTTTTTGTGAACGCTGCACTGAAATACATGTAGCAAGAGATGATGTATCAAAGCATGCAAGAAAACCATCACTTTGATATGTACAGTTTGTGAAAGAACTGCATTTTTTGGTTGGGATCTGGGAAAACAGGAAATGCAAATGCATGGTTGAAAAGTAATGGCCTGAGCCTGAAGTAAGATACTAAATGTGCTCTCAGGTTTTTTTTTTTGTGATCTGTGATGATAAAGAGAAATTTTATCAGTAATACTGCTCTGTATGTTTTGAATGCCTCATATTAGGCACATTACTCTTTTGTATATAAAAATAATTTCTCAGCATCTGTGAATCTTGCAGCTTTTATCACAGCTTTAGCTTTAGACATATTAATAGTCATTTACACAAAACTTGATTCTTTCCTTAGTGGAGGAAAGCTAACTTTGCCATTATTAAACTGCTTATTTTCTAGCGAATTATAAATAACTCATTTATCAGTCAGCGTACTATTCTTGCTGATTTTAGTTTCCTCTGTTGTTAGTTCTATATATGGAAAAGATGTAGTTACGATTTGTGCCACATGGGTTAGTTCTGGTACTGTTTATTTACTTATGGGGTGTATACTGACTAGTCTTTGATTTTGTAAGTCAACATGAAACAAAAATATCTGTGACAGGAAAATTAATTATGTTCTGAAACTTCAACTATCATAATGTAATACTTTCTAGACATATAAAAGGAACTGTCTGAAGTTTTTCTTACTTGGTATTATGTTACCATTTAATATTAAAGAAATAGAGAAACTATTTGTAGAGTGGAACAGCTAATTGTTCAAAGTTGCAGAATTGAGCAGTTAACCTTTTTTTCCATTGAAATGTACACTATTGGCGTAAATGCGGAGCCATATGATTTATGCAGATACCTGTGTTCATTTTGGTTCTTTGTGATATCAAAAACGGTGCCACTGGTACATACAGAGGTAATTGTGCACCAGAGAGATCTAAATGCTGCAGATCACTGCCAGCTTGTGTATGAAATCTCTCCCTCACTGTAATGCAGTTTGCTGCCCTATCAATGTCTTATTGCAGTTATATTTGTTGTTTTGTGGGATTGCTTCCCGTTCATATTGAAATGAGGAGGAGAAATGGAAAAGGAAGCTGGGACAGGAGTTAATAGTTCGTGAGAAGTCTTGCACTTCTCAAAAAACCAACAATAAGCTGATGGCATAGCCAGATGGCTTCCTGCACTTCAGGAGTCTTTAATATCCCACTCATCCCCGCTTAAAAATGTTACGTTTCTATGTGGAGTAACAAATATGCAGGTCAACTGAAAAGCAGGATGATTCTGTTTTTATATCCTTATCTTGTCACAAATGGTATCTTTGACACCATAGAACACAAGTTTCTTTCATCTAGGTGCAATTTCTCTGCCTTTTATCAGGTTTTTGCTCTGACTGACAACAGTTTGAAACACTAAACTTCCAAATGTGGAAGACTGAGGGAAGTTATCACTGCTGTTAGGCCACCTCAACTCTAGAGACTTTAGACCTAGCAATACAAAGCTTAATTTCTTTAAGAAAATACATAGACACCTGGAGGCCTGCTGTTGGCCTGGATTCATGCCTGTGGATCATTGAAAAGGATCTAAGAATCTTTTATTGTAAGGAAAGCTTTAGTTACTTCAGTCATCGAAGGGGTTTAATGAGGAATCAAGTTAATCAGAGTAGTCATCCATGCATTCTTCTAACACTTTGAAGTGAGGGAAGGAGTGAGTGATGAAAGAGAAAGGAACTTTGTGGATGCTTGAATTTTTAAGTGAAAAAAACAAGGAGTTCTGTAATGGTTCTGTAATGACATTCTAAGTGATTAACAATGTATGTAGGGATTGGACTTGCATCACAATTGGTGGCTCAACATATACATCATCTCTGACATTGAAAAATGATAAAAAGTCTGTCTGATGTGGTTACCAAATAATTGTTACGGTAGCTGAAAGTTCTCACCATTCTCAATAGGGAACAGAAGAATAAACAAAGAACTTGTTAAAAATCTTGCTGATCTCCCTCCCCCTCCACACACACACACACACACACACACACACACACACACACACACACACACTCTCTTACATACCTTAGATCAGTTAGCTTCTTTACACTAAATTTATCCTGTTTTAGTTGATTGACAACTGTCTCAGTGTAGAGGATAATGACAAAATTATCACCTAGTTTTACATGTTGTCTTGATAATTTAGCAACAGAACTTCACTCAAAGCAACAATTTTGTCATTCACTTTTGTCTTTGACTGCTGGAAACAATATCGTGAGACTTCAGAATATTTTTGTAGATACACACATGCGTATAGTGATACACGAGGCAAATAAGTGTCACAGTAATCATTCTACAATGTCTTACAAATCAACCAGTAGGCTATTTTCAGTAAGCACGTATATGTTTTTGATTTTGTGTAGAAAACTGAAATATATAAAACAAAAACAAAAATAAATAAATAAATAAATAAATAAATAAATGGCTGTTCTAGGGAAGTGATAAACATTCGTTTTATATTCTTGCTAGAAGTTATATAAGACATAATACACATGGCTATAATGGACTGGTTTGTTTACAGCTTTTGAGACAGTCAGTTACTAAAATGTGAAACCTAGTCCTATGTGATAAACTTAATATTAGTTGACGATGATGTACATTCATTTGCCAGATCTTGTCTTAGTTTAATTACAATGTAGTTCTCTCGTGTGGAAATCTCCGACTCTGTGATGTGTAAAATGTTAGATTCATGAAATGTAAAGACTCTCCAAAGTGTAGAAAAAAAATAGTTCTGATGAGGGAATAAGTAATAGTGAAGCCAAAGGCTTATCAGTGCCTCATTCAGAGTTGTTTGCGATTGTTAGTGTAATAGCTTAATATGAATAATGATAGCTTTCCTCTTAACTATTAGAATGAAACACTTGCTGAATAGAGCACATAATGGGAACGGAACAGTAGAGCAACAGTGTCTGCATTGAAATATTAATCCTGTCTGTTGTTTTTGATGGCATGTGAAGTGTCCCATCTTCCGTAGACATTGTGTGGTGACCACATTTCCAATATAATGAATGTAGATCATTGTTGGTGATTTCTGCTTTATGAACATTAGGTCATGGTCCAGTGCATAACTTTCTGCCTAACAAATCGTCTTCCAATGATCGAGGTATCTTTAGATGCTTTAATAACTTAGAAAGCAGTTTCAGTCCTAACAAGCTCAACAAGTCTAACTGTTAATGCATAGCCATGCAAAGCCATTTCATCATGTCATCAAGATTGCTACCCCAATTACAGAGCTGTTCAAATTTATAATGTGGATCTTGTAGTGAAGAAGAGTTGATGCTGTTTGTTTTATTTAGTCCAAAGCCCACAAGCTCTCGAATTTAGTCCCCGTTTTCCATTAGTTGTTTTTATGATTTTGAATTTTTGTCATGCCTCTGTACATCCTAGTATAGTAATGATTAGATCTTGGTAAAACCATAGTATCAGAGAAACAAATTCGATATGCTATTGCTGATATATCCGTACTGCCCCAGACAATTGCTTATTCCTTCTTAAGGTGGGTGTTAATGTTTTTTTCTTTTTAGTTCCTACATACACTTGACTAAAAGTGCAAGGGATTTAATATATTCGTGCTGTGGCAATGGCAGGTGTGGCTGTTTGACAGTGTTAAAATATTTGCTCACTATTCGTTTTGGTTTAAACACCTTGTCAATACTGCATTTTCTGAGGATTTTACTGATACAACCTTAACAGTTTCTACAGATGGAGGAAAACTTTCTCCTTAGTTAGTTCTTTTTCAATAGAAGCTGCAGACCTTTTTAGGGTGTAGTGCCCTATTTCTCTCTTTGTCGAAGTAGCCATTTCTTCTGAAGGCAGTTTCTAAATGATACAGCTTGTCCACCAAGTACAGTGGTTCACAGGTACTAAATAAAATGAACAGCGCCAACTCTTCCCCACTACAGAATCTGAAACGTATGTTGGCATGGCTCCACGATCTTGGGCAGTGATCTGATGATGTCATGAACCGACCATTGCACGGTTACATATGATGAGGTAAGCTTGCCGAGTTTGTTTGAGGCTGTAACCACTTTCAAAGTCATTAAAGCCTCTGAAGACTTCCCCATCATTGGCAGACAAAATGTAATGTTGGCAGAGAATTACATCTTTGACCATCACCTAATGCTCATAAAACAAAAATCACCAATAACGCAAATACCAGCCATGAAAGCTTGCAGTCTGTAATGAAAAGAACATTTTTTAAGTTTTTAATTTCTTTAAAAATGATTGACTAGTTTTGGTCAGGTTTGGGAAACCTTAATTCACCAGATAATGGAAAATGAAACAACAAAACAGGGCATATTTACACTGGCAATACTCTGAATACTGCCACGGCATTGATTATGGGAGATCATAATGCAGAACATCAAGCTCCATAAGCGTGGCTAATTAACTGTTACAGTGGTGACTTAAAAGTGGGAATAACACCTAAAGTTATACTTTTATCTGTGAGAGTTAACGTTTTGATACTTACTTACTTAGGCAGCAGCTATTACAATAACTTCACTTCTTCTTCTGCCAAGAGCAAAGTCATTGAACAGTAGGCTTCCTCTTGTCACAGTTAATATTTTTGTGACTATTATTGTAAGATCTAAAGATCTATACTGATGCAAACACTCCTTACCTGCTTTATGAAAGGACACGCCAACTAGGTTAGTAAGCTCTGATGATGTGACCCAGAAAAGATACGTGGTAACTTGGCTGCAATGTTTTTCAATATGCAGTAAATTAGCATAATTGAGACAAATTCTTCTCTCTGGTGCATAATATTTATCACATATATTTAAGTATTTTACAGGATTAGCCACAATAAACAATTTACATTTACTTCATATGGGATTTGTTATATACTGACATTGTTCAGTATACATCGATTTTTTTCTTAATTCATAAATGATGATTTGTTTTTGTAACAGTACACTTACCTTCGCATGCAACATAAAAAGTCTTTGTAATTTATTTATTTATTTATTTATTGATTACAGTGAGGGCAAAGTATTTCAGTTTACTGATAAATGGGTCTTAAAAACTTTTTTTTATCATAGTATCTACATAGCTCTCACAGAAGTAGATAAAGCACCTGTGTCAGCAGTATGAAAGCCAGTGCCACTTTTTGCCAAAAGGTAATTTTATTGACCTGAAGGCATTGATCACTTACATGTAACTCAACTGTGTGAAAATATATGTACACATAAAACAAATGAAAGGTATTCAGCCTGAGTTATCATCAGTATTCTTTAACCTGCAGGTGTTTGGTTGTGGGACAGCTTTATGCATTAACAGCATTCATATTAGTTCACTTTAAGCAGGAGCTATTGACTGTTGATAACTTGACTTGTTTTGCATTTTTCTTTGGCAGATTGAATGCATTTGTATCAAAAATTTGCTAGTTTTAATGTTGTGTTTCTAAAACAATATGCAAGCATGGTGGTTACGTATCTAGAGCATAAAAGTGACTTGTCTGTCTTGGTGAAGCTGATAGTCCTGTCTTGTTTGTTTGGCCTAAATTGATTATCATGTCATAATAATGGACAAAGACATCAAAGCAAAGTTTGAACTGAGTGACTTTTTCAGTAGAAATTAAAAATAGTTTTCTCTCTGTATAAAGATTTCCAGTACTGGTAATATTTGCAGTGGTTGGTTTGCCTGTATTGGCATGCCTCATGATTGACTGGCTTGGCCTCTATCTTTGGAGAACCATAATATATTACTACTTCTACATCCTTTCTCCACCTGTATAGCTGTTCCATACAGCCACTCAAATGATGTTTGCCAACATTGGCAACTCCTCACAGCCTTTGGTACGTGCAATCCATCTTGTGCTGAGTGGCAGTATGTTTTGTGCATGAGCTGCGTGTTCAGTAGAAATGACACTTCTGCCTCTGCACAATGTAGCCTCGTTACTGCAAAAAAATTGCACCTACATTGAGGGAGGCTGTTGAAATTTCCAGATAAACCATTTTGTTTCCCTGCTTATTACTCCTTTTAGCAATATGTGTTATGTGACTGCTAGTAGTACACAAGTCCTCCGGAATTGTGTTCATCTTGAAATTATAGAAATCTACATAGTTCCAAAATAAGTCATCAGTAACATCATTCATTGGTTGTAGATATTGTCTTTGACCAACCAGCTTCCCTCTCCCCATCTGGCAGAGGAAAAAGAAAGGGGAGTGGGAGTGAAATGACATGCAAAAACAATCCTTTTACCTTATTCACCATTGGCTTGCATGATGTGGGATGGTAGATTGAGTACTAAGATAGTTCAAGTACATTTCACTCATGATAAAGTAATTGTTTTAAAAATTACTTATATATATTGGCTAAATTTGAGCGTGACTGAAACAGACATTTGACTGGTTTCTTTTACTCACGCTGATTTGTTTCCTTTTACTTTCAATAAAACTAAGCATGCAGTCACTCAAGCCTTGTATTCTGGCACTGTGACAGTTTCAGTTCACTATAGAATGTGTCCATTGTACACAATGATGATTTAGTGGACTGAAAGACAAATCTTGAAGCAAAAGCACTATGAATTTTCTGAATAACAGTCCCTACTTTCCCACCACCTCTGTTCTGAAAATCAGAAAAAAATATATATATTACTATAAATTTGTCTACAGAACTCTATGCATACATGTTAATTTTTGTTGCACGTTGTTTTTTGAGCGACGCCAGTTTTTAATGCATGTTTTGTCTGTCTGCATGCAGGGATTCGGTTTTGTAACATTCGCAAATAGTGCTGATGCGGACCGAGCACGAGAGAGGCTACACGGCACCGTGGTTGAGGGAAGAAAGATAGAGGTGTGCATGATCTCTATGATTTACAAAAGAAGTTTTCTGTGGTAGCACTCATTTTTAACTGTAACAAAATTACCTCTCTCTTCCATTCTTTTATTCCAATTTCCACAGTGCATATCCTGCTAACTTTGGATACCTTAACCACTGAAATATCATGTATTTTTCTGTCCGTCAGTCTTGCTGCGCTTCACTGCATTCCAATTCACAAGAATCAGTTTCTTCTGGGCCATGGTTAACTACACGTTTGCCTTTAAGAAGCATATTCCTAAGTTGTAAATCCGTATTAACCATTTAAATCCTATAGGGGCTCTTACTTCATTTCCCACAGCTCAGTAGGCTTCTTAATATGTTGGAGAGTTGCATTGTGTCATAGAGCAGTTTTCCTTTCAGTGTGATCTCCGGTATTTCACCTCTGCTTCTAGGCAATTATGTATTCATGAAAGCTTGTAGTTGATGACAGTGAGGGGTAGAAGCATGGAATAACTGTCTATATACAACTCTCTAAAGCTTCTTGGACAAATATTTTCAGAGCCTCTATTGTGCTAGCTTTGGACTGGTTCTTTTTATTGTGTGAAGCTACTATAGAAGTGGACATCACTGCCACTTTTGTGTAAATGTTTGTAGTGGTCGGAATTTTGATGGGCGCATTAAGCTTCATTTGTGTATGTTATAGTGACACGACACATTACTTCATTTATTATTTTTATTTATGTGTGTAATAAGTATCTCATCATCCAGACAGTACATCACCATACCAGATGGCAGGATCAGTTAATTTTTTTTTTTATGTTTTCGATCTTTTACAGTGGCATTTTGTACAGTTTGTCTCAAGGTTCTGTGCATAAAAACAAATAAAAAAATTCTTAAGTCGTAAATGTAGTGTAATGGAGTTGGTTTTTTCAGTAATTGTTATTCATTCGAAGCTGGAAATAACATTTGCTGAAATAACTCTTAATGAAACTTTTCTATGTGATTGGGATTCTGAGAAGTGCAGTATGACTTAAATGACACCAAACAAAATATTTCTTGCTATAAACATGGCAATAATTTTGTTTGTGTGTTATCCTTAACCTCTTTTATACCTCCGTCCATATAATGGATTTCCCACTTCAAAAAAGGGAAGAAAAGTATGTTCCCATTGCATTATGAGCCTGTAGTGTTTGTAGCTCGCATAGCAGGTGACATACTTTTCTCTGACACTACAGTTCCTACAGTTGTGTGTCTGTCAAACACGCTGCTAAAGCTGACAGCGCTGCATCTTTCCTAATCCAGTGTGTGTTTCAGTAATGTGGCAAAGCAATGTCAAAAAGCTAGTTACATGATCGTCGCAGCAGTAGTTCGTGTTGCTGTAGTAGGCAAATCTGGTGGCTGGGTTTGTATCTCATGGACTGCTGAATGATGTGTTTGGCACATTGATGGCATCAGCTCAGAAAATAATTACAAATACTTCCGAATTACATTTTTCCACTTTCCATACTGAAATGCTGTTTATTCACTAAAGCCGCAGAACTTAAAATAGTGTGCTTGGTGTCAACAGTTTTTGCACTTGCAAAGTATTTTATTCCCAGGTTAACTTGTGAAAGTACCCACTCCTTTCCACTCATCAGAATTTGTTAATGTAGCTACCCGCTTATTTTTTAATTTAGCAAGTACACGTATCTGCACTATGTAATATTTGAGTGTACATTTATAACCCTAAATGCTACAGTTATGTCTTCAGCTTGTTCTAATTGCTTCTCTCTATCACATTATTACTGTTAACCATACTTATGCAGTTTACTTCGCCATTTTGCATTTTGACATTCCTTTGCTGAGATTAATGTATTAGGTTTCATTTTAGTCCACCATATTTGTAATTGAACTTGAAGTGGCAGGTGGAGTACATATTTGATGAAATATGTGCTCCACGCGTCATTCTTTGTAATTTAAGAAATTATGTTTTTAACACAGTATATCAACATTGTATTCTACTCTTACCTCTCTAGACGGCCAATAAATAAAGTGCCGATGAAAAACTTGTTGTACGGTTTTCAACCAGAAGAGCTGTTGAGGTAAGATTAAATGGTTACTTGATGCAAGGTATTATCATTTTAAAGTACTATTTTATTTTATTTCCTCATAAAAGAGCCTGTTTCTGTTAACATAGATTTCTCTTTGCCCCAGAAAGGTATTTGTGTTTGACCCATCGTCTTCTAAATGTCTCTTTCTCAGCAGAACTTTGAAGCCAAAGTAATATATTTTCTTTTTGTGTAACTACACATCGCTACCCTTCCATCAAAGATGAAGCTGCTGTTCCAAAGTGCTTGTCTAGCTAAGTTTGTTAAATATAATATGGTTGACATTCACACTACGAAATGTGTCAAAAGGAGTGCTGTTGAGACTTACCTTGATTCACTGTAACATCTCGGATGTTTGTTCATTTTTGGACCAGTGATACTCATTTCAAAATAAGTTGGATTGACAACAGTACGGTCACTAATAACACAATTACTTACTCACTACAAAATAACTTGTATTTCGCGGGGAACTTCATCAGTATTTTAAAATCTCAGTTGATTGTTTTAAAGAGTTGTTGCATTACACTGATATGAAATCCAATAACTCTGCAGATCATGTAATGGGAGAGGCAGCTGGCACTTAAACATTTATTGGGTGAGTCCTTCTCCTCAGTGTCACTCCTATATGTAGGCAATGTACAAAGCCTACTTCTTGTTAGGTGTTTGTTGTGACAATACGAATGATGTATGAGACTACAAAATTATGTTAGAAGTTGTAATAGATTAAAAATTTTAAATTTGGTGTCCTTGAGGAATGGTCAGCATTCAGGTATATGACAGGAACACTCATTTGAAGCAAAAGAGTAATGAACATGGGCTGCGAAATGTACACCTTAAGAGCTATGAGCATTTGTCAGCAGAAGATGCGTTTTATTGTAGTGAAGTCTGCCCTAATAGCTGAATGGTCAGTGCTTTGGAATGCCAAGCACGGGGGCCCGGGTTGGATTCCTGGCTGAGGTGGAGATTTTCTCACCTCAGGGACTGGGTGTTGTGCTGTCCTCATCTTCATTTCATCCCCATTGTTGACACACAAATCACCCAATGTGGCGTCGTACTCAATAAGACTTGCACTTGGCGGCCGAACTTCCCGTCCGGGAACTCCCCGCCACTGACACCATATACTCATTTCAATTTCCATTGTAGTGCAGATAAAAATGTGCTTATAGATCTTTGGGTATGCATTTTAGAGCCCATGTGTGCTAGAATTTTTTGCTTTGAATAATAGTTCCTGTCATATCCCTGAATAATAGCTGTTACTTCATTATTCCTGAAAACACATGCAAAATAACATACGGAATTTGTGCACATCTGAAATTAACGAACTGAGGCATATCATTGACAAACTTTCACTATTAGAATTCCTCTGATAGACAGCAATTCATCTTGTTTGATTATCCCCCCCCCCCCCCCCCCCCCCCGTGTCTCTCTCTCTCTCTCTCTCTCTCTCTCTCTCTCTCTCTCTCTCTCTCTCTTCCCCCCCCCCCCCCCCCCCCCCCCCCCCCCCCTCCATCCCGCCACCAGCATCATGTCCTCAGAGCCCCTCCTTCTGAGAACATCACAGCACAAAAATATGTCTAATATTGAAGATTATTTCTGTTGATTTAACACTTCGTTTATTTGGACGGGCAGCAATAGTGTGTGTGTGTGTGTGTGTGTGTGTGTGTGTGTGTGTACTGCAATTCATTATGAAGATGTTGAATTTTTTTTACGTCTTTTAGGAATTGTTGTTTGTGCTGATACTTTGTTCATTGTTTTAGGCCTTATAGACAGGCAAATCTTTCAGCCATTTTGATGTATAAGGTGAAAAAATTCATGGCCTAACGCCTAATTTCTTCCCTCCCTGATAACAGTGACCATTTTCCAAAAAGGAATAATCAAGTATGACATTTGTTTTTCTGCTGCTATCTGAAAGTTATCTCTCACGTAGACACTTCATTAGAGAGAGATACAATTGTGAGATCTTCAGCATATAAACTTCCATTGCTTATGTTATGTTAAATTGAAAGCAGATTGGAGTTAATCGTCAGTTTGCTGGTATGTGTTAGTGTTAGTGTAGAGAGAGAGAGAGAGAGAGAGAGAGAGAGAGAAGCTCAGCTCAGCTTTAGCTGCACTAGTACAGTTCTGAAGGAGGAAGCTGTTCTAAAGTTTGGCAGTAGTTCGTCCCTTTCTCTCTTACACACCTTCTGACTTCTCGACACATCAGCTAGTCAGTGACTTCTTAACTATACTCCTTCTATTACTTGGGTCCACCATGAATTTTTCATTATCAGTCTTTGACAAATTATTGCATAGGATTCTTGTGGTCAGTTACAGAATTTTCTCTCCATCTGATGTTATATGATTGGTCTTAATTTGATAGGCATAAAGAGGCATGAGCGATAAAAATTTCATTGTGTTTGGAAGTTGAAGTAAAGAAGACACTTCATTACTAATCGTCACATTAAAAAAATCATAGCATACAGAGAAACACTGCAGCATCTGCTATACACTTTTTATTTCCTAGACATTTTGATGTATCTCAGCACTTACCTTTTACAGTCTCCCCCCCCCCCCCCCTCCCCCCTCCCTTAGTTCCACTATTCTCCAAGTAGGACATGACTACCCCCCCCCCCCCCTCTCCTTCTTTTACAGTCCCCCCCCCCTCCCTTAGTTCCACTATTCTCCAAGTAGGACATGACTACCCCCCCCCCCCCTCCCCCAAATTGTAACCAGAATGTGACACTCATAATGCTATTGAGCAGCCAGCTTTCGATTGTCTTTATTTACATTACCTAAATAAATTGCTTTTTATTATTTAACTCTTCATGGTTGACTCTACTAACTATTATTAAGAACATTATGTGGAAAAACCTGACAGCTTGGAAAATTGAAGAGCTGCATGTATTTATTTGTAAACATATTTGCAGCTTTTATTTTTGTTTCAGTGTATCAGTTATTGTTGTGTACTGTAGAGAAATGTATCCCATTCGTAATCATTATCACATAGGTAGTGCAATGTAGACAGAAATAAACATGCAGTTGGTTTGGTAATTAAATTCTCAATTTCTTGTTTCACAGATAAAGTTGTCAATTTGCAATCCTCAGTTGGTTCTCCTAGTGAGATCGTACTTATATTTTCTACAAAACAATAAAAGGAGTGAGTTTGACAACTAATTTGATTTTGTGATTGGATTTTGTATTGAAATAGTAAGTGCCTATAATCCATTGAGTATTGTGAAATTTTATAGTATTTCAGTATACTGTCATTCAGCAACATTCATCAGAATCAGTGCAGGAGATGGTGTTAAAATTTATGTTTCTCCTTATTTCAGGTATTCTTTACTTATTACATGTAAATTTGTGATTCATTTAAAATGTGTATATTACTTTAAAGTGCTTCATTTTAGCATTGCATTGTGTTGCCATCTGGCACTGTACAGGGGCATTGGCATATGCTAAATGTGTGCGTGTGTGCGAGCATGTCCAGCGTGCCTGGGGAAAGGATTATTTTTGAAAGCTAGCAAGTTTTCTATCTTTTTTTCTGTGCACCTGTCATTTCAGTAATGTTGGCTAACAGTGTTAGAATAATTGCACAGGCTCACCAAAGCATGATTGTGGTAAGCAGGTTCAAATGGTTATAGAGTGCAATAATTATGCAGAGCTGAATAGACTTGCACAACACGGTTGTGTAGTGAGCTGCATCAAACCAGCCTTCAGACTGGAGGGGGGGGGGGGGGGGGGGAAGAAATGGCAGGATATGCCTTAAAGTACTCAGATAGTAACAGTTTAAGAGTGTTTTTGTTAAATATTCTTGGGCACAATCTTTAAAACTGACACACAATTAGTTCCTTTAGTCATTGCATAAGGAGGGTCAGCAGTAGAAGATAGGAGAGAAGATAGATATTTGACATGAGAACATTTGTAAATTATCCCACTACAGCCAAATATGAAAACAATCATTTACGTTCACAATATACAAAACCATCACACCCAAGTCTGGTGTGAGCAAAAGAGCCACATGTGCTTCTGAGCCTTTAATGCCGGCTTTCACTACCAGAAAAGAGTTTTGAAGATGATCCCAGTGCTCTGTGGTTTCAGTCTGCTGATGCTACAGAGAAACATTCATTTGTACACTTGAAATTTCAAACATGGCAACTGCCAGGGCAACGTTCAGTGTATTTACAAATGTATCTAGTGCTATTCAATTATTTGTCCTTACAAAATAGCAGTGGCTATGTTGAATATGCTCCCATTCATTGTGCAGGATGGAACACCATGACTGATGTTTTGAAGCATAAGGGCTTTGTTAAGTCAACTGCTGAAATGTGTTTGACTAGAAAAAGTTTTCATGTATCTGCTGCAACATTCTGAAGCTTGCGTGAAACAGGAACTCTGCATACTGCTTGTTCCATATAGAATTATTTTTGGTAGAGGATTGTTCACAACATTCCATACTTGGTTGTAGCACTGTTGACAGGCACATAAGATTGTAATTATCAAACCTTGGAGGCCTAAGCTCTTCACAAAATGTTTTTCCTAAGCCATTTGCACACTGCAAGACCATTTCGCTGAACAATATAGGATATGAGCAATAGTTGTTGATCAGTTGCAAATAGAATACATTTAATGACTGCTGGGTGCTTGCGAGGCAGTAGAACAGTTTACACACAGCATTTAGATTCAGATAAAATACCTTTTACATCTTACTTCCCGGTGTGGAGAATGGCTTGATCATAAGCTGGTCAGGGGCAGAGGAAGCTCATATATAGCAAGAAACGTTACCTTAGCTGCCGGCCTTTTTACATACTCCTTTTCCTCTTTCTTGCATTTTTTGTGTATGCTTAAATGTATCATAAAAGTTTGAAGTACTAAAAGTGTTTTCACTCGCACTAAACTGTGTTTCCCACAATATTGCCATACAGTGACTAGACAAAAGAAACTTCGTACATATAATTACTCTGCAGTCTCAAGACTAAATTAATAAAAAGTTGGCATGAATGTGAATTTTAAGCCTATTTTAATAATCACTTTGTATATTATTCTTCAACTTTTTTAAAAAGAAAATATTCATGGGAGTCTGGTGTACATTCTTGCCATAACAGGTTTCACCAATGAGCCTGCTACTAGGATGAAACAGTGAATACAATCTCTATCAAAAATTTACTGTCACGCAAGACAGACTTGCCTTTCATGTTGATGTAAAGTCATGTTTTGTGTTGTCATCACTGCTAATTCATCTCACAACAGTGTGGTTGTTTATCCTGATGCAAGTCTGTCATTGGAAGCCACTCAGGAACCTTATGTGTCAATATCATTAGCCTGAATGAGAGCTAAGCAGTCTGTACTTTCCATCAACTAGAAGGGTATTGTTATTAGCACCACACAATCAAATCTGTTCCCAATTACTTCTGCTCTGGTTATCATGTTTTCTTTTACCGCACACAGTGCCCTTTGAAACACAAGGTGCAACTGCAACACTGCATGATACCCTCTTCAAAGTGAAAATTAATTTTATGATTTTTTTCTGTCTTTGTAATGTCCTATCAGTTTGGGGGACAGCATACAGTATTCATTTCGATCTGTGATTGTTAGAGAACAGTAGTTGTGGTCCACCTGACAACATACATGTAAATTTATAGCTAGTCTGGGACAACATTGGTAAAGAGTTATGTAAGAAGTCCCTTCAGTTAATGTTATTTATGCAGACAAAGGTCAACATTAATACATTTAAATTTTCCAAATTAAAAAAAGACTCTGTAACTTTTCGATGGCAGCAAACACACATATAGAAAGCAATCGAGTCAGCTGGGTGGGTACAGTAGCCCCACCACAACACATATATTCCAGTTGCTGTAGTGGGCAGCCGGAGTTGTTGCAGTGTTCATTCATTAATGTAATAATTGTACTTTAAAAAAATTAGGTACAAGTCAGACCATTTTGCCCCCCAAATAAAAACGTTCTACTACACTGTTTGATATTGTCATGGTTACTAAGTGACTAAAATACGCTTTTGTTCAATTTTCCCTCATTAAGAAAATTATATCACTCAAAGATTTCACATTCATGCCCTCAAGTGACAAAAATCTGGTGTTGCTAGCTCTGCACTGTATAGTGAATGTGGCAATGAATTTTGCAGTTTCTTTCGTGATGGTAAGGAAATAATATAACCTTATATTCTTGTAAGAAAGAAAATCTCATTAGTGTTTTCGTAGAAGAAACTATAACAGTCAGTATCTGAACTCCTTTATAATTTTGGGAAACCGCTGTGTTTACTGTTGCACTAGTGCCTGTATGAAATTTATGAGAATGACCGCCTCCAAACATTCATCTTCCTCATCTGGCAAATATGAGTAGTGTTTCTTCATAAATAGCCTTTAGTCCTTGGTCAGAGAATGAATCCAAATCTCTCAGCATTTAACTCAGTGAAATTAACACTACTATTCAGTTAATCATTCTTTTCTGATTGTAATGTGATTCTGGCTTTATGCCATGGGTAATTACTACTCATGCAGTAGTGTCAGAAATGAGCTACTACACTGTTGTTGTGATGCAGAAAATGTCACCTGAAGCAGTAAAGAAATCAGTTACGAATAACAGTGGGGCTATCAATAACATTTACATATACCATGGGGCTTTTCTGTGGTACTGTAGATTCCAGTAATACCCAAATGAATGTGTGCCACAGTGTAATACAGTGTGGTGCAAGTAAAAGTGGCCTGTATGAGTGGATATGATTGGACGTGAATTTGTGCCAGCATTAATGGAGGTGGAAAAGACCTACAGTTATTTCCAGCTGGGTGGAGCAACTGCCCATACAGCCAGCCGAACCTTGTAGCATATTTACACAGAGTTGTTAGCGGAAGCCAGTCTGGCTGTCCCCCTAGCTGGCCACCCAGGTCACTTGATCTGTCAGTTTGGGACCCTTTAAGTCTAAGGTGTGAGGCAACAACTCTCATAGTGGTCAAGAACTACAGCAGAACATTTTGGGTTAGGTTGGAGCAATTTCAGCAGTCTAGCTTCGGCAACTTGCCGACGAGTGTCCAGGAGTGCAAAGAGATGAATGGTGGTCACTTTCAGTATTGGCTATAAGGAGGTTAGTACTGTATTTCCTTTCCTCTGCTGCATTTCTTTGTACCCTAGAACCCTAGAACTCTGTTCTCTGGGCCACGTTTATTTGCCCCACCCTGTATTTGTGAGATTATCAGCCACCAGCGTGTGGGTGTGTTCTGGTGCATACATCATCAGGTGCTCTCATTGGAGATGGATTATTTAAGCATGATGGTATATACCATCTATTATGAAGCAAGATTAACCTACCCTAGCAAAGTGTTTTCATTATTTGACAATCCCGTCAAGATGTTTCTGCACTTGGCTCGGTCGAAGAGTGGCATTTACATTTGTCATGTAATGTAGAACCCTGGTTTGAACATGATGCTATGAATGGTGTGCTCCAAAATGGTTGTTTTTAATCAAACATTGAACTCCAACATCTGCTACTCTAGAGGGTACCAGACATTAGGCCTAGAGTGAATGACAGGGTGGGGAAGTCTTAGATATCAAACTCTCAGATTAGCTGTGATGGGTAACTGCACATAATCTAGAGAGTACTTTATCAAACAGGAGGGAATTTACCTCTGGCAGATGAAATAACAGCAGAGATATTCTCCTTGGCTGAAGCCTTTTAGCAATTTTCTGTTCAACTATGGAAACCTTAGTAATATAAGTCTTCAGATCACTGAATTTCAACAAGAATCTCAGACCACTGAATTTCAACAAGAATCTTGCAGGGGGTAAGGAAACTTCTGACAGAAAGTAAATAGTTTAGGAGTAAAGGGTACCACTCACTGAGTAGCAGAAGCATTGAATCATCAACAGACACGCACAGGAAGAAACTGGAACTTTGGAAGCTGTTGGAAAAATCCTTTAGCAAGCTTGTACTATTCTTCTCAAGTGATTCTTCCAAAATGTAGCAGAGTTTTTTTTCTCTTCTGTGTGAGCATGTTGACGAGTCAATGCTTGTGGTGTTCAGGGAGAATCTCCTTTACTCTTGAACTACTTGCACCATAGGCTGTATCTCAAGGACCCTATGAAATGCTGAATCAATAAAAATGAAGCTAATTCAGTCACTAAACTGATTCACAGAAATAATTAAAAGAATGTCTTTAATTGACAACTGAAAGAAGTAATTATTAACTCCGTAATGTATGTAACGCCAAATGTAAGTTTGGTTGTGGAGAATCATCATAGATGTGAGAAAAATTACGAACAATAAAAATAAAATAGATAACGCTGTTTCATCCTGAAAAAGAAATCACATTTAGTATTCACTGGCAGATAAGACACACTAGCATAAAAGATGCATCCCATATTTTAAGACACACTCTCACTTAATACTTCTACTGCAAAACGATAATAAAACACATGTGCATTTACGTCAACTATCTAGACAATTTAAGTAGGAAAAATTGCTTGCCTTTTAATTGGTGTCCTAAAATCCACAAAATTCATCCTTGGAGCTGAAGAAAGTAATACTTGAAGCCACCATGTCAGAATCTGAATCCTCGTACAATAATTATCCTCTGTGTTATCCAGTGCCTTACTGATGCCACATTTCTTAAGCAATTTCATCGCTGCTTCAGTTTTTAAAGAGTACCATACAGCTTTGATCCAGTCACGAACTTCAGAAACTAGGTGTCTTCCTCCTTCCTGACAGTGTGTTTTCAAAATCTGTAGATTGCATCCATCTGTTCCACTTCTCCTTCGTTAGTCTCTTAAATAGTCTATCAAATACCTAATGGTTGAAGTAAACTAGTTAGTTCTCATGGATTTGCAGTTAACTGAGTCTTCAGTTCATTCAGTCCGTATTTAATGTATTCTGTTCTTTGAGAATGAAACTGGTCCTGTACTAACAGGGCGGCTTCTTCAGTAGGCCTCCAGATTGCCTAGACCGAATTTTATCCATCCAGCACCTAATTCCTTCTCCGTCCATTCAGCTTTTATTGTGTACATGGACAAACACTTGTTTTGGCAATAGTTTCGTAAAGAAGTCTCTTGACCCTCGATGGTGACTGTGTGATGTGCAATGTTCAGTCACAGAATAATTGATGCGATATTCCTTGGTGGCACAGTTACTACCAAACGGTACATGAAGGTTTCAGAAGTTTATCGAAGTGTATGCGGAAGTGTAACTAAGTGTTAGGTTACCCACTCTTCCTCCTCCTCCCTACTCCTACTTCTACTTCTAGTCCTACTCCTACTCAGTTTAGGTTTTGTACTGCATACTGTGCTCCCCGCATTTTCCTTGTTCATGCAGGATCTCATTTGCTTTATTTTGTTTCTTTTTTTTATTTCTATGCAGACATTAACTTTTTCCATCTTTCTTCTAACTTCCCTTTCTCAATTCGCATGTTTAATACATTTCTGATTCTGTTTGTTTTTTTACTTCCCTTGACCAGTTTTAGAAACTTTATCTCCATACTCTGGATATGCATTTTCTTGTTTATCCTCTATGATTCACTTCCGTGGAAGACTATCGGCAGAGCATTCTCATAAGTTGCAGAGTTCAAATTTTCAAATGTTTGCTAATTATCTCATAAATGGTTCTACATTTATTCACTTTCTTTTGTACATCTTTATCATATTGTACATTACATTATTGTATGTCTCTCTCAATGAATCCACACTTCTGCTATTTGGTATGTGGTCTCTCCTTTGCTCCTAAATTATTTATTATAAATGACATTTTTAATTAAAAGTCGGGTTTATTAGCTTCCTTGGTCTGAAAATTTCAGATCATTTTCCAAACTTCGTTCATTAGCTGTTATTTGTACTAAATTTTCTGTCTCGTGAATTGGTGCAGGTTGTGAGAACAAAAAAATGCTTTTAATATTGGTAGACCATGCAGCAGTAGTCAAGAGTCAGCTTTAAAGCTCCATGTTTGAAAAGAATTGTCAATATAGATATTGTAAGGTAGGACATAAATGTCACTCTTGTAGATCCAGTACAAATAAGTGTTCTTGTACTGCTTTGAATTGCTGATGTAATGTGTCAACTGTATATTATGTAACTTTTATCTTAAAATACTACTGAATGCTTTCTCAAAATGTAGTAAGATTTCTTGGTTAAGATATAAAATGTTATTTTTCAGTATTTTGCCGTGAAGCAAAAATGGCATCAGTAGTTAAATGATTCTTCCTAACACTTGCTGGTTCTTCGATAAGGAAATATTTAGTTATTGTTCGAAGTCTGTTCTTTGTAATTTTGTCAAACAGTTTGTAAGTTGAGTTAGATAGATATATTTCTCTGGAGTTTTTTCTTGGTTAAACTCCCCCCCCCCCCCCCTCCTCCTCCTCCTCCTCCTGTCTTCCAGCAGCTAATAAAACAGTGTCACAACCTAAATTGAAGTTAGATGATTTGTGAAATCTTATTAATTCCATCCATAACCTGTTGCTTTTCTGTACTTTGTGGCATTTATAGTCATCAATTATTCTATAATAGTATCTTCAGAATGCCACCGGCCTTACCACAATGGTAACACTGGTTCCTGTCATATCACTGAAGTTGACCATTGATGGGTTTGGTTAGCACTTGGATAGGTGACCATCCGAGTGTCCTGAGTGCTGTTGCCAAGTGGGTTGCAGTCTGTCTTTGTGAGGCCAGTTGAGGAGCTACTTCATTGAGAAGTGGTGGCTCTGGTCAGGAAAACTTAACAATGGCCTGAGAGCTTTGTTGTGACCACATGCTCTTCATACCTGCATCCAGTGACACTTATCGACTGAGGATGACATGGTGGTCAGTTGATACCATTGGGCCATCTGAGGGCTGTATGGACAGAGTTTAGTTCAGTTTCAGTTGGCCGTACCCGAATGGGACCTTCCGACCAACAATTCCATACATTCATTTCATTTCATCATTAGAGTCCTTAATTTCGTATATAAATATGTTTTTCCTTAAACATCTTGTATATTTTCATCACATAATTATATTGCTTCTGCCTTGTATCTCGCAAAAACATCATTAAGGTAAAATTGGGGAGACTAGGGAGCCTACACAAAGGCTTGGCAGCACCTGTTCTTCTTACAAACCATATGCGACTGTAACAGGAAAAGGAGGAAATGACTATGTACTCAAAATACCCTCCGCCATATGCCGTAAGGTGGCTTGCAGAGTATAGATGTAGATGTAGTTGTATGATTAGGGAATTTATCTTTAAAACCTACTTTATGGGGATGAAAAACAAGAGTGGGAAAAAAAAGAATGCGAGACTAGTAGTATTTGATACCTAATGCCATGGAAAGTGAAGTGAAAACATAAAGCACTTTGTTAAGATGGTTTAGAGGAACTGGGGAGGGGGAAACAGAAGTGTAGTTCAGTTACTAAATGTTGTATAGGTGATTTGTATGATGTACTATGACTATGTGGAATTGTACAGAGGATTTGTGTGTGTTTTAATAGAACAGAATATATATATATATATATATATATATATATATATATATATATATATATATATATATTTGGTTTAATGAAAGTGATTTCTGTGCCCTGAAGAAGCAAGAGATTCAACACGAGAGTTTCTCTGTAAGATAACACTCATTATCTAGAAGAATGGGAAATTAATACTACAACAAAGGGTGTGTTTATGGGACTTGGTCGAAACACAGGGAACAAACTTAATCTACTGAGGAATCTGACAGTAGAAAGGGAAGTTTGGAGGTAGTAAATCAGATGTTTGAATATGACAACAAAAACACTCAATTATTTAATTGGAAAAATAAAAAATCTACTCACCAAGCGGCGGCAGAACACACACATGCAAAGGATTGTTGTGATTGGCAAGCATTCGGAGCCAGTGGCTCCTTCTTCAGGCAGAAGATCTTTGCTTCTCATCCCATATGGCAAGTCTCCCCGGATTCACAGTTCTGGGTGACTGTCCCAAAATCTACCTCATTTCCTAGACCTCTCCAGTCCTTATCCTCCACCCTTCTTCCTTCCCGTTCAACCTTCAGCCTGAAGAAGGAGCCATTGGCCCCGAAAGTTAGCCAACCACATCAGTCTTTGTATGGGTTCTGCCGCTGCTTGGCAAGGAGATTTTTTTTATCTATCCAATTAAATATTGGATATAATAGAGGGAAACATTCCACATGGGAAAAATATATCTAAAAACAAAGAAGATGTGACTTACCAAACGAAAGCGCTGGCAGGTCGATAGACACACAAACATACACACAAAATTCAAGCTTTCGCAACCAACGGTTGCTTCATCAGGAAAGAGGGAAGGAGAGGGAGAGATGAAAGGATGTGGGTTTTAAGGGGGAGGGTAAGGAGTCATTCCAATCCCGGGAGCAGAAAGACTTAACTTAGGGGGAAAAAAGGACAGGTATACACTCACACACACACCCATATCCAACCGCACACACACAGACACAAGCAGACATTTGTAAAGGCAAAGAGTTGCAAAGGCAAACTCTTTGCCTTTACAAATGTCTGCTTGTGTCTGTGTATGTGCGGTTGGATATGGGTGTGTGTGTGTGTGTGTGTGTGTGTGTGTGTGTGTGTGAGTGTATACCTTTCCTTTTTTCCCCCCTAAGGTAAGTCTTTCTGCTCCCGGGATTGGAATGACTCCTTACCCTCTCCCATAAAACCCACATCCTTTCGTCTTTCCCTCTCCTTCCCTCTTTCCTGATGAAGCAACCGTTGGTTGCGAAAGCTTGAATTTTGTGTGTATGTTTGTGTTTGTTTGTGTGTCTATCTACCTGCCAGCGCTTTAGTTTGGTAAGTCACATCATCTTTGTTTTTAGATATACAATTAAATATTGGAATATGTATCACAGATATCACATCTGTTGGGTTTGGCAGTTATGCAGAGATTAAGAGGGAGGAATCAAGTGGTAATTATGGAGCATCAAATATGTTTCTATATATTTTTCACTTGTTTATTCTGAATGACAGTAAACTGATGTGTTCCCATAAAGAAATATCCAACAATAACTGATACATCGTTGTGTGTTTTTGTAACTGTAACAGTTATGGAATTTGATAATGAAATTCATCTCTAGCAGAACTAGTTTTTCTATAGTTAATTATCATTGACTACATCTAAAGTTTTACTTAGATATTATATACAGTACTGTTAATTGTCCAACAGCAACACAGGTTGGTAGCCACATCCGGGCCCATTCAAAGGGGGAAAAAAGGTTTGCATTGATCATCATCATCCCCATTTCTCAAATTACAAACATGCTTGCATTATTGGAAGTTAAAAATGGACGCTTTCATATCAGAAATTTACTCACAGTAATTTTATTTTATGAAGTATTTTCCAATAGTTTCATTCTGAAGTCCTAAGGAGGGTTCCTAGATAAAATGCCACAAGTTTAGAAGTCCATTTTTAAAGACTTGTGTAACATTAAAAAGGTACTAAGTTTGCTGTTGGATTTAATTTATTAATATAAAAATCAAATAAATGGATGATCTTTTTTATTATGTTTGAAATAGTAATAGATGTATATGAAATGTCTTAGGTCAACAATGCAACCGCTCGTGTGCAGACTAAGAAGGTACCTGCTGTTCCCAATGGTGAGTGTCTAATACTGGATATTGAAATGAGAAATTGCAACTATATGTTATCAAAAATAAAATTTCACAGTGGAAATTATAATTCTATGCAGACAATCTTCAGAAGATACGAACAAATCTGCTCTAGGTTGTGTTGTTTAGTGAACTTCAAGGTCCAGCAGCCCAAAATTGTTCTTGGCATTATCCCAAGTGCCACATATCAGATACATATAATTAAAAGTAAAAGTAGTTAGTGTTCAGAAACAAATTACTCATGTATATTAACAGAAAACTATTTCATTCATATGTATGAGAATGGGCAGTAGTTTTCAAACTTCAGTCCTTTGAAAGTTCTCCATTATTCAGTCTACATTCTTGTCTGATAGTGGGTATGACACAACTGAAAGATTTATATACACATAGGATGTGGCGTGCAGTAAGAGAGTGAAGTAGTGGGATGGTGGTGGGGGGGGGGGGGGTTGGCTCTGATGACAGGCAACAATTTTTTTGGCATACAGTGTATTGCAACATCAACAACTGACAGATTGTCATATGTTGATAAACATAATACTATATTCTTATGCACCACTGTTGAAGATGAAAAAGTTATCTTACTGCATCCTTTGCCCTCCTCCTGTTCCCCTTTTTTCTTTGGGAATGACAGTTATGATACCATGTTGCTTAGTGGTGAACCAATTTTTGGAACTACCACTTCTTGTTAAGCTAGTTTTAGGGATTGTATTTCCAACCACACAATTAACAACCATTCATTGAAATCCAAACAATGGAATAATAACAATATCATGAGTAGGAAGATTGTTACTCATTGTAAAGATGAGCCATTGAGCTGCAGACAGGCACAATGAAAAGACCATTGCTCATTATAGCTGTCAGCCAAAGTCGCCTTCAGCAAAGAAAACAAAGCTGCTGTTGGTTATGGTCATGTGTGCATGAGGTGTGCTTGTTGGTGTAAATGTATGGTTTTTTTCTTCGATGAAAAAGGATTTGACTGAAAGCTTTAATGTGTAACAGTCTTTTTGTTATGTCTATCTGCAACTCAATGAGTCGTCTTTACTGTGAGTAGCAATCTATCCTTTTCCTAATATTACTAATGGAATTTCTGTTTTCCAAGCATCTCTTGCCAGTCTTTTTGATGATGTGTCATATGAATCTGCACTGTACATTGGTCAGTAAAGCCAAGTTTTAAATGTGTGGTTGGTTTCATTACTGGAGTGCTTCACTGGGTGTAGTCGTAATGGAGGTGGCATGCCTTTACTTTCTTCAGACCTATGGACTAATGGACCAGCCTGCTATAAGTGGACCTACAGTTTTAACACAGATCCCAAACCATTGTGCAGCTTGGCATTTCTCATAGACAAATCATTCCGAGAGGTGAAAGAAGTGATAATTGACAGAAAAAAAATATTGGATTGAATGGCGATTGAATCATAAACCATTGGACATGGGATTTGACACATACTCACAGTCACCAGTATGTTAATAACTGCCATCGTTCCTAAGTGCTTACGTTATCTGTAAGGACAGGTGAGAGCGTTGTTACGTGGGTGCAAAAATTAATGATATATTTTATTGAAATGTACTGTTTTCCTTCTTTGTACTTGTGCTAGGCATCTTTGCATCTGTTTCGATGTCAACTGAATACAGTTTTCAAAAACTTTCCCACTTCCCAAGTGAGAAAACATATGACAGGAACTTTTGCAAAAGGTAGAAAACGATAATACAAGATTGAGTTTGTATGTTAGTATTGCATTGCTTTGGGATATGCTTATTTGTTAAGTTGTAGGGATGAAATAGCTTAATATTCCAAAATGAATGACACGGTATGACCTGGTTAATACACAATTTAATTTTTCTATAGCACTGCATGTGAACAATTTTAATGTTTCAAATGATCTAGTGTGGTACCAATCACTGACTTTTGGAATCAAGGAACTGGAAAAGAAATATGTAATTCACTTCAAAAACTTCATCATTACCACGAGTGTCTATTAAACGTTTATGTAGAACACTCAAACAACACACCACAAACACAAGAGTTTATTTGTTGCATTAGATGAATGGAGATTTTGAATAATATTGTACACGTGAAATTTTCTTTTTGTGAATTGCCGTAACAGAGAAGTTGGAAGCAATGGAATTTTGTGTAAATCAGATATTGTTCTACCAATTTTTTGAGAATTCTATTTTTCTTATCTCTGCCACCTTCCATTGGCATTCTGAGGAAAAAAAAGTATCCTTTATTCTTGCTAAAATATGGTCTAAATTAATATCAAGGCCTGAGTCTCTCTGCAGTTTACCGTAATATAATTTAGCTGGCATCTTCAAGTTATTATGGGTTTCTTCTTCTTCTTCTTCTTCTTCTTCTTCTTCCATTTCACCCAACTTCAGGGTAGGTAGACCAGTCACACTTCCACGTTCTGTTTCCGTTGTAGGCCTATTGTAATTGTTTTCCTTGCCCCCCCCCCCCCCCCTCTCTCTCTCTCTCTCTCTCTCTCTCTCTCTCTCTCTCTCTCTCTCCCCCCCCCCCCCCCCCCCCCCCTCTTCTTCTTGCTCTTGTATTGGTAGCTTTGTCTGACATTTCCAGTTTTGTCATTTCATTGCCAGTGGTGTCATTTAAAATTCTTCCTCCTATCCATAACTCTTTCTGTTCCATTTCATGTTTACTATCACATATTATTGTTGATGAACAATTGCCAGTGGCTTTTGTAACAGTCTACTGAGTACATTCAGTTTCTTTCTCATTCTTTAATTTAAGTTTTGCATTCCTCCCTCATAGTACAAATGCAGCAACATAATTTGGGTTCTAGTACACCACTGTTATTTTACTGAAGGTTTAAGTTGAAGTTTTAGATGTAACATTACCATGACAAGAAATTGGTTCAGGGGACAGGAAATTTGCAACTAAAGGTGTCATACCTTGTGTTATATTTAGTCTATGAAATGTCACAAAACAGATGTATAATGTGAACTTATGAGAGTAACCTAGCAAGAAATTTGATGGTATGTGATAAAATTGGTCAAAATGTGTCTCAAAGTCAGCTCTGAGAAATTTTTTCCCTGCTGTTGGAGTCCACATCTGTAAATACATATAAAATCTATGGTGTGTAAAGTTTCATTATTACTTGCACATATCTTTTCCACATCCTCTACAATAATCCTACAGCTGAGGTAGCTTAGAGACTCGGTAGACTTAGTCGTGGAAGTGATAAGAGTTATATATTGAACAGCCACGATTGAAACCACAGACATTTTCTGTTCTGTACTGTCATACAATAGATGAAACTTAGTGTTACTTCTGTTATATTCAGTTTGTCTCCACTTTACGTATTTTCTTGCTCAGAGTCCAATAAACTTTGATTTCAGAACTATAAATTACAGTCACACTGAACCACAGACTTGACACAATACATTTATCAACTGTCTTCAATCACACGCATCCCCCAAATATAAAGTTGGCTTTCTTTTTGAGAATGTTTGTGGCAATCACAAACTAATGTCTTGCTGTACACTTCTCAGATGTGAAACAGCAGTCATAGATATAAGTTAGTTCAAAATTACACTCAAGATTCCAATCATATTATCTATTATTCAAGCCTGATAGACTTCATGTTTCACTCAAAAATTTGCACATGAATTCTATTGATTCTTGTAAATTGTGTATATTGTTTTCTAACAGTGTTCACTAGGTTTCTTCACCAAGCTCTGCTTTCCAGGCCATATAGTTTTTGTCATTTATGGTGGCTAATTATGAAAAATGGGTGCCTTCGTCTGAGGTTTTATGACTAATATTAAAGCACAGAGTGAAAAGGAAGGGAGAAGGTTAAACTGCATAAAAGTGGTAACATAGCTAACCTCATAATACAGTGTTTACTATTATAATACCTAATACATTCATTCAGAGTAGAATTTACTATCCCACTGTACACGTTATTGTCCTGTATACTGTTTCCAAGAGATTTAGTTTATTATTAAATTTCATAAGGTTTTGGTGGTATTAAGTGCTGGAAATATAAATTAATAGTAAGGAAGAACTGATGGTAAAATAGGAACTGGACCATCAACTAAGTATTGGACTCTGTTTTTTGTGGCTGTGCTACATGAACTGAGAAGTTAATATTCAACAGTAATTGTGCAGTTCTTTTTAATATAAAATACATTACATTTCTGTATATTTATTCTCAGTTAAGATGTGAATTTTTTTTCTTTGATCTTAAAATTTTAATAGACTTGCAGAAGGGCACTAATTGATATCCATGAAGTTGACATCTGAATCCCAATGTAGATCTGTAGATAATTTTGCACAAGGGTATAAAAAGCATGGCAGTTTTTTTCATTTTTATTTGCTTGTAATTAACACTAAATCTTATTTTGGGTTTATTTGATTGATGTAAATTGATGTCAAAGTCCAAATTTTTTTGGAGCATGGATATACTGTTACAGAATGTAGATGCAGTTACTCCCTCTCATTTAAACCCCATTTTTAATTACATTCAGTGAAAAATACGTCAAACCTCCATAAATATGAACATGATTGGTGTATATTTGGAATACTTCTTAATGCACAATGTTTTTTGCTGTTGCAAAGTTCAGCCTTTTAAACTTGATATTTCAGTGCAGTGGGATAGTGCCAGTACAATATCAGTATTTTCATATTTATGTAGAAAATGTACACATATTAACTTGCATGTTTCTTTCATAATTAGCTGTAGATGTGTAATTTAATGTCATTTTTGTTCTAAGTATCTTTGAAAATATAGCGTTAAAATAGTACTTCTCCATAATGAACCGTGAAATGCTTTCATCAGAAGTTGCTTTGTGATTAGTCTACTTATTGAGAGCTTATATATATATATATTTCATTAGTTTCCATGTTGTTTGAGGTATTTAAATAAATGTATTTCTGGCCTTTGTGCATATGTTAATGTTTCTCACATTATAGATTGCATTATTCATAGCTTTTGTCACTTTTTTTTTTTTATTCGTTTAGTTTTTCTGACTAGGAATGGGACGGTGCCCACACTCGGTGAGAGCTCCCACTTGACTTTCTTGGTGTTGGGTTTGTCTGCCAGTGGGATATTGCATTGTTCTTTTGTCAGATCTCATTTATGCCAATTTTAATGACTTTTATTCATTGCCTTAATTTTGCTTTGTTTCATTCTTTATGGCTGACATGATGCTAACAGATCTTGCACACACTGTTTAGTGTTCTTATCTTGGGTTTCAGTGTAGTAAGATTTGCTACACTTTTTTTATTGTAGCTTTTTGCTGTACTTTTGTTGCTATTTTTTTCCAAAAGTAATGGCTTATTTATAGTTGGCTTTCTGAAGCATTGCTGATACATTTTATGGCACGCGTGTGCTCGCGCGCACCTTCTCTCTCTCTCTCTCTCTCTCTCTCTCTCTCTCTCTCTCTCTCTCTCTCTCTCTCTCACACACACACACACACACACACACACACACACACACACACACACACACACACACACAAAATGTTCCTTGCTGTTATCATTATTTATAGACCATACTATTGTTTTGGGGGGATTGTGGAATTGTGGAGACCAAATTAAAATTTAACAGAGGTTGATGCACAAACTTCATTTAGCCAGTTTTAAAACTGTAAATACACTGACAACTGTTGAATGTGGTAAACAATAAATGTGAATGTGGATATCTGTTTTTGTGCTGACACATACAGAGAGATAAATGAAAGGAGAAGATGCAAGTGAAGATTGCTGGCCCAAATAGATGTATTATCAAACTGATGAAGGAGTTGATTTAAATAAAGAGGAAATTAAATGAATCTTTCACATGCCTCTACACACTTTCTTATTGCTACGATGTTGTAGGGCTGACATTTTTAGTTAGCCACAGTCATGTACACTTAGGTTTTATCTGTTGCAGAGGTCATCATATCTGGATAAAAGGGTGTGTGTGGATGGGTGGGGAGAGGGAGACCGCATTCAAGTTTTCCTACTCTGCTACCCAGTATTTCAGATAAAATACAGCTCAGTTGGACTTGGAGGTGATTTTAATGGTGCTGTACCTCTCAGTCTCTAGCTCGGAGTGTCTAGACATGCTTGCTGTTCTGATGTGTGATGACTACTGGTAACCAGCAGGGGTGCCAACCTAAACTATGCACCCAGACTGCCAACCTTGTTAGGAAACTCAGTACTTCGGAATACGAAGGTAAGCGAGATCCAGGATGGAGGACGAGGAGCAGCATACCCAGCTAGCACCCTTAGAGAAGCTTGGCAGGACTGAGGGAACCGATAGGCCATGAGAATGAACTGTAATGCCTCCTACACAGGAAAGTCCTGCAGACTTTTTTTCACCTGGGTTTTACAGGTGTGAACCAAGTGCTTGGCTTCCCCATGTGGCCCAAGGCTGGGTTGCTGGAGGCCACAAGGAGAAAAAAAGTCTTGGGAACTGCCTATTGACTAGCACAGTGGGGACATGCATCTAAATGCTCCAGCTCCTGGTCAGTGCTGTAACAGCTGTAAAACCTCCGGCCACAAACTCTTGGGAATAATCCCCCTGGGAGTTGTCACCCATTTAGAGAAAGAGGAACCAGTCGCAGACCGAGAGGCGATGGCACAAGGCAAAGTAGCTACGAAGCAGATTGGGAGGGTGACCAGGATGCTGAGTTGATAAGAGGATGGGGTGACATGAAGTGCCTTGGTGACACAGGTGCTAGTGCTCAGAAACACTTGATGGGAGGTGATATCCAAATGAAAAAACACAAGCTCCTCTCCATTAAACCCGAGGTCCGGGCCAACTTGCAGCCGGCATACAATGTCCACATTGGCATGGCTCCCAATGGGGTAAAAATGGATTTCATAGTGGTATTTGGAGAGAAACAAGGCCAATAGTTAAAACCTGTGGGCCATCATATAGTGGACCTGGGTGTATGGACTAAATAATGAAACTAATGGCTTGTGGCCTGTAAGGAGCTGAAATTTGACGCCATAGAAGAAAATGCATACAGAATGTCCGGAGCCACCTTCTTGACCTGAGAGTAGTGGATGTGTGCTGATCGGAGAGTTTTGGATGCAGTCGTCAGTGGCTTCTCTGAGCTGTCTGCGTTCTGATGGACGTGGCCTGCCTACATGCCGTACTGCAAGGCTTCGTAGTCAAAGTCAGTGTTTCGTCAGAATCAAATGTAGCTAGTTATAGTGCTGATCTGAGGCAGACCTTCAACCTGGAAAACGCCTGGTTGCACGTCAGAGATCTGACAAAGGAAGGAGGAGGTAGAGAGGGCTTGCAATGGTGGACAACCTGGGAATGAACCAGTGCTAATTTTACCCAGAAAAGCCAGTAGTTCTTGCAGTGATGAGGGACACGGCAGGTCTGTAATGGCCCTGATCACACTCACCAGGGGTATGGTGTGGCCCAGATACTTAAGAGACAGTTGAAAAAATTTGGACTTCTGCAGACTGCAACACATATCCACTGCCTGGAGTTTTTGAAAAAACCCTAGAGATTGTGTAGGTGGTCATTTGTCGTCCATCCAGTTACAATATCATTCAGGTAGTTGGAAAAAAGTGTGGAATAATGGATGTGACCTGTCCCAGATAGTGTTGAAAAGTTATGGGGCGCTTGACTCCCCAAACATAAACTGTGTTGGTACAGGCCAAAAGATGTATTAAGACCCATTGTCCGCTTGGACTCGTCATCCAAGGGTAACTGTTGATATGCTTAGCAAAGATCGAGTTTTGAGAAGAATCAATCTGCTTCTAACTGTGTGAGCAGCTCATCTGGATGTAGCAATGGGTATGTGTCAACCCCAGACTCTGAATGTATGATGAGCAGTTTACCAGTGCGTTTCCTAATGATTAAAAAGAGTGTGGTTCATTCACTAGAGGAAATGGAAACCACAACCTTGGAAGATGCAAGCAAGTCCAGCTTTGCCTCGATGTAGGAGTGTAGGGCTGTAGGAATTTACCTAGCGCAAAAAAATCTAGGCTGAGCCAACTACTTTAAGGTTATGTGGGCTTGAAAGTCCGAAGCACATACTAGGCCTTCCACAAGATATCCTGAAATTCTGAGTGCAGAGATTCCAGTTATTGTTAGGGGACTCCAGCACGCATCAACTGTATGGAGTTCATGACTGAAAAGCTGAAAACCTGAATGGCATCAAACCCAAAAATGTTTGCTGAACTAGCATTGTTGGTACAAATAAATGTAACAGGCAGAGTGACTGACCTACAGGTGATTGTAGCCATGAAATTGCCAAACAAGAGGATTTGCTGTTTACCATACCCCATTAGGCTCCTGTTTACTGGTGACAGCACCTAGGAGAGTGAGGTGAAATGTTTGAACACCAACATTAGCTACCTGCAGACTCAGCTGTCGCCAGAGTCCAAAAACTCAATAAAAAGTTTGTTGTAATCCTGATTGGAAACTGGCCCTGACAGTGACACTTCCTAGATATCCATATCCATGTCGTCTGATGGTGCTTTCTGTGCAGTTGAGTATTAGACTACCGCAATGTGGCTTTCGTTTGGATGCATGTGACAAATGGCCCAGTGCTGGGGGACACTAAGATTTATCATGTTTGGAGTAATAAGACACACAGGATGGCAACAGGCAGAGGCAATTGGAATGCTGTTCATGTGCTGGCTTGCACTCCATGATGTCATCCTCCCACATATAGTGGATGCAGCTGGGCCACCCTGTACTGCCATGACGGCGCATCATGCTATCAGCTGATGACCAGTAACTTATGAGGCCTGATATGACTGGGCAGTGGACAAAACCTCTTTGAGGGGGAGGTTTTCTGATTGGGGGTCCATTGCTGTAAGTCCTTATCCAGGGCAGAGCAGATGACAACATCGTGAACAATGACGTGCACATATGACTCTTTAGATTCGATAGAATGGCACTTGGAACTAAGGCCTTGGAGGGTTGGGACCCAGGCATGATAAGACTGATGGGGCTATTTTTTGCATTGGTAGAATCCAACTGTAGCAGCCACGACATGTGCGGCCGCAGTAATAGGATGAAAGCAATGAAGATAAATTGTTGAATGACAATGAGGAAGGTTCCTGCAACAGGACTTAATGCCGCAACATATGATACAAGGTGGGAGAAAGCCATGACAAAAACTGTGCACAACATATTTCAGCATCTATAATGTGGAAAGCTGGGAGTTGCCATAGGTGGTGTTCATATGCTTCCCAATCTTCCACCACCTCATCAGGTGGTAGGAACAGAGGGGGAAACATATCAGGGGATGAAAGGGGGTAGAGCACAGCCTGTTTCATGGCTGTAAATATTTCAGACTGTTGTCACACCAGCGTTTGAAGCAGACTCCTTATCACAACAAGGGGTAAAATGCAACACCCCGACAAAACGTGTGAAACAACGAGCCTACTTGTTGCCAGTGTGTTCTGGCCATGAGAACACACAAATGATGGTAGACACAACACTTCATTACATCTAGAACACTTGTACAAGAAGACACTTGCCATGGAGTGGCTACACTACTAGTCCGATAAACATAAGTGAAATGTCAACCTATTACTGAGAGCAAGGCCGGAAAGTGCAATGTGGAGAGGCTGCACATGTGTGCAAGAGTGGTGGCCTCTGCCGGTGCTAGTGTCTTCTGACTTCTGTTTCGCACCCAGCAATTGCACACGCGCATTGTGGGTGCGGAATATATGCGAGTTACTATAGTAATTTTCTTGGACTCACAATTATAGAGGCTGTAATTGTAGAGGCTGTAATTGCTGTTGCATATCTTGTAGCTAACTGTGATCAGTTTCTTTGATTTACTATCAAATTTTGATCTAAACTGATACGCTGCTGAACCAAACTTGTGTTTTAAAGAAAGGGGTTTTCCAAACAATTTTTCAAATGTGATATCAGTATTGCTTGCTTTACATGGTCAACAATTTAAGATACATGCAGTACAATTTACTGCCTATGCATACAGTTCATGAAATGACTCTGTACCCAACAACATAGTGTGTGTACAATAAACAAGGATCTGTTTTCTTGCTCAGTTCAGCCATTTTGCTTCTGTATACAAGTTAGTGTTTTCTCATGTATTATTCCATTTTGCCTGAAATAATCTTCAAATTGCTTATTTATGAGTTTCGTGCCTTTGTCATTTCTCAGAACTCAGATTTTGTTGCCTGTTTGTCTTTTAATCAGTCTCTGAAACTCCAAAAACACAGGGAAAGTGTCATGTTTACTATCATGAAAATATGCAAAACTGTATGAAGTCCAGTCATCCTTGAAAAATGTGTACAAATCTGCATCTTGAAGAGTGAGTTTTTTCATCCATCCACTCAAATTTACCTGAGTAAATTTGCCAGGATCTTTCAGTCTTGATTCTGAATTGGAATTAAATGAGTCTCTCTTCATCTTGCCATACTGACATGATTCGCAATAAAGATCTTAATCTTTCTTTATTTGTAAACCAGGAACTATTTGGAATTAAATGAGTCTCTCTTCATCTTGCCATACTGACATGATTCGCAATAAAGATCTTAATCTTTCTTTATTTGTAATCCAGGAACTATCTTCATATTGGCTGTATACTTCAGACTTGTGAAATGGCTGTATGCAAGTCTTTCGTGCAAGATCACTGTGGAATTAAAGAAAGCAGGATTTGTTTGTAGTAGACCTGGACGTTTAAACATAATTTGACAACACTGATTGTCCAACTTAATTTCTCCTGCAACTATACCCGAATTGTGAACAAAGAACCTGATTTTGATGACACATTGCAAAATTTTTGACATCTTGATAACTTTTGTGACAGGTTCACTAGTATCAGCTAAGGCTTATACCAGAGATTGAAGTTGACTGATGATTTGATGCAGTTGTATCTGTTGGCTGTATTCTATAATTAAAAAAATACACCATTGTATTAACTGCAGATCATTTTACATAGATGGTTTTTAGCCTGACCCACATTTCAGTTGCATTTGTGCACATCATAACACATTAAAAGGGGAGTCAACTTGCTTCTTTGCAGAGTCAACCACGTGTACAATTGGAGTGGGTATATTTAATTTTAAGCGCTATTTATATAATTATAGCTATTTAATTTTAAATTATCTTATTGTGAATGCGTGTGTTAACCCCCACACCCTCTGCCCCCTCCCCTCCTTTCACAAAACACACACACACACACACACACACACACACACACACACACAAAATTACTTACATTGACATTTAAGAACTTCAGGGTACATTTCAGAATTTTAATTTTGCTGATCATATCCTGATAATCATAGCACAAGGCAATACAAGTTCATAAAATTGGAAAAGAAAGCTGTGCTGACTTTCTTATGTTGAGAATTGATTTTTTGTTTATGAATTATTTGCTGCACTAGAACACAGTAATAGTGAAACAAATTTAAAAATTGTACTCTCTTTATCAAAGCAGTACATAAATAGCTAAAGATGGAATTTATGACCTGTGTTACTTGTTTTATCATATGGCTCTATTTTCCTCAGCTTTGCTTTCTGTTGGTGTATCAAACTCGATGCTGATATACACGTCAGGTCAACTATACAACTGAATCAGTGTTCTCAGGTTATAAAATTTTGGCAGCAGAAGTTTTTTGGGCTTCAGCATGCTAAAACACACCAATGAGCTAAATCATGAAAAATGTAAACTGGTCATTATTGACACATACAATTGTGTCCCAATCGGGGATACAAAACGTGACTTCGTGTAAATTGTAAGAGCAAATGTGCATCTAAGACTCTGCTATGGATACTCAGCATTGCGGATATTCCATCAGCAGTAAAAAATTTCATGTAATATGTGTGTAATTTTTGATGTTTTTGTAAGGTTGATGATTGAGATTTACAGAAAGGTGGTAGGAAATTGATAATGTGAGTTATTGAACGTGCATTTCAGTTAGTATGCAAAAGTTGTGACAGTGGCCAAAATTTTCTGCTATTGAATTGAAAAATACAGATAACAGCAGAAACATTTTGAAATCATATTTCAAGAATTGTTGGTATATAGTTATTGTTCAGTGCATATATTCAGTTCTTATCATATGCTTCTTGGTAAACAGTAAATGTTTGATGTATACTAGTATTCTTTTCTAAAAGCATCTTTATACTTTCTTGTAGTCATTAGCTTTTATTTATTTAGATACACTCCAGCTGCACATACTATTTTGTAATTTTTTGCTTTGGATTTGTATAAGAGAGGCATAAAGGCTTAAACAATCCAACCTGGCAAAATTGATGAACAAAAATTTTTAATAATACACTAGTGTTGTATTTAATCACATATGTTTCATGTTACGATTGTTCAGTTGGATCCCTTTCTGCCTCTTTTAACATGGGTGCAGCTGCATAAAAAAATCTTAATCCTTATGGTGTTTGTGCTAAGGGCGTGCTTGTGTTTTTGTGTTGTTCCAGTGTGCGTGCAGTGGCCAGAGGGTAGGTTTCGAGGCCTGGAGCCCACCACAACACTTGCTAGATAGATGCTTGCTTCATTACACCATTAGTTACACTTCCTGTGCATGATATTTATACCATGGCAATACAAGAAGTAATGTGTTATTTATTATAAGTTATTTTTGCATAGACTGAGTTAAAATGTTAAACAACAAATTGATCTGTTGTAACTTTGAATTTTGTGCATAATTTTTCCAGAAACTATCTTGTTTGGAAAAACTTCAGTAAATTGTTAGGAGTAGTAGAACTAATGACAAGCAATAATTCAAACCATAAGCAACCATAGGAATTTAGTTTGTCATTTGCATTGTCATGGTGCTTGCATGATGGGTTATGTTTCTTGAATATGATAACTACTAATGAGACTGTATTAACTGTAGACTGTGCCTCTCATTTACATAAGATTCATATTAACATTTTCTGGATTAAATATTTTTAATTACTTATTTTATCACAATTTTGAAGGTAAAAAGACTTAGTGCTTTAGTTACTATTTGCTTCACTGTTAACAGTTTGTAACATTGAAAGATGTTTAATTGTAGACACAATTTTCATTAATTTCCCCCCTCCTAAATATATGTTGTTTCCATGTCAGTTAACAAAAAGAAAGCAAATAAGTTTTATAAGACACCTATTTCCATCCAATGTGAACATACTACAAAAATAATGGTTGTAAAAGTGACAGATGCAAAATTTGTAAACTTGATACTTTGAGTTTATTATTGTATGAACTGTACTCCCCAAAGGAAATGGTTCCCTTTCATTGTTGGGCATTGAAACACGATAAAAACTGCATATGGAATTACACAAATCAACTTCACAGTTAAACTGACAAATGCTGCTTATCTTTTGTGATGACATTTCTTATTTAAAGTAAAAAGTTAATTAATTTTGGGGATCTAGTACTGAAATGGGCATAACAGTAATTGTGTATGAGTAACTAATTTTTTGTATCGAGAAAGATATTATTTTAAGTGGCAAATTATTCATGTTAGCTGTTGACAGAAAGTTTGTGTGTGTGAAATTCCAATTTCGGTCTAATTTTGTGGCAAGTGTACATTTGTGTAACAAAATGTACAGTTCTTTGAAACTTGAAATGTAAAGCACTTATTATGAAATAATATAAATGTGCTACAATGTTCAGGGGGACCTGTTTTGTGCAGCTATCGCAATACACTGTTTTCCCTAGCCTGAAACCTCATCTTTCATCTTGAAGTATTTTATGTATTAAACTTGTTTAGTCATAGTATTGAGAGACATAAGTACTTGCAAAAATGTAACATTTCAGATCCATCTCAAAACTTCTTTTGTCATTATTGCCTATGAAACTGTTTAACAAATTTGCAGTACCTTGAACAGATACCCCGTTTTCAGCAGTAGCAATCATTTCTCTCCATTAATATCCAGTCTGTTGCGTAAATGCCACACACTTTGGAATCAATACAAAATATGGCTCACTGTTTATTATTTCTTTAATAGCCTGTTAAGGTAGTTTGTCTCTAATTCTCAAAAACCTTAACTGTTGATGCTAGTTTTGTATGATTTTAACCCCCCCCCCCCCCCCTCCCCCCCCCATCGCCCAAGACAAATGGTAACATTCTGCAAGGGAAAAGTGGATAAAGGGATTTACTTTAGTGCCACATGGAAGTGTAGTAGATAGTCAAATTGAAAGTTGTTTGAAGTGATATTTTAAGAGGGAAGAAGAGACGGATAAAAGTGTAGAATGTCTTGTAGAAGATATTAAGTATTTTACAGCATAAGTTAGTATGTCAGCCTGGTGATAACGCTTTTTTTTACTTATTTATTTTAATTTCAGTACTGTGTGCAAATGTAAGTTGAGGGAAATGGGAAGTGTAAGTTACTGTACTTGCACCATTGAATTTTATTTATCTTTCTGCTATTCATGCATTTTCTACTTACATGATTTTTTTTTTACTTGTGCTGTATTAACAAAGTAAAGTTGTCATCCTTATCACTATGACTGTGTTATTTGATAACACTGTGGACATAATGTCGGGAATGTTTCCATAATGGACCTCTCGCATTACTTTTAGAGTGCCATTCCAGCAAGGTATGCTGCAAGAATTTCTGTAAAGTTTGGGAAGTAGGTGACAGGTACTGATAGAATTGAAAATGTGAGGGCAGATCATGAGTTGTGCCGTGATAGCTCAGTGATTAAAAACATTGCCGGAGAAAGGAATGGTTTTTAATTCGCATCTGTCCGGCAAATGGTTTTAATCGCCCAAAAAGTTTGTTATTGATTCTGTTTACATGACATTACCCTGAGATCTAAAATCTGCAGTATAAACCAAGGAGTTCAGTGAACAGTTTGCTATCTGCTAGAAAATTGTTGAATTGTTGATTGTGCAAGCTCTTTGTTCAACAGAGAACCCAGTGTGAAAACACTTTACTGTTGTTTGTGTACCAGTCGTTGTAGTATGATTTGGTTGAAAACCTTTGGGCATTTAAAGTATTCAAAATCAGTGTTGCACATTAGATTCAGAAATTCATTATCTTAGTCACTGAAATGGAAGACCAAAATGCCTGCCATCAGATGTCCATGGCAGGTCCCAGAATGTTTCTTGTGGATATCCTGTGAACATTAATATTATCACTTCTGGTGGTGGATCGCGGGCAGGTTGGGGATTTTCTCTGCCCGGGGACTGGGTGTTTGTGTTGCCCATATCATTGCATCATCATCATCATTGTCATTCATGATAGTGCTAGATTGGACTGCGTAAAAAATTGGAGTGTGAAAAATATTGGTCCTTTGTCTGGGCACTGATGACCATGCATTGAGTGCCCCACTAACCAAACATCATCAAACTTCTGATTGTTTCTGCGATGCATGTGTTGATGAGGAATGAGCCTGGAAGGTAGTAGCTCAGGACAGAACCATTTAGTGGTCTGAAAGGATATATTGATTTATGTAGCTGGGCAACTAGTTTACATTTCTCCTTTACCCACCTTGTTCCGTTCCTATGGCCAATGGGAGGGACACACACAAACTATGTTAACTTTGGACCCACATTCATGATAACATGATGTGGACAGTTATGGTCAAAAATGTTTTGCATTCACTATATTTGACACTGTAGCTACTCCATTTGTTCAGATTTGTCAAACAATTGCCATGTTGCTCATCTACTACCTAAAACCCTGTTTCCATAAGCATGATTGATTGCAATGTGTAAACAACTGATTATTTTTTGCCATTTACTTGACACTCATTCTGTGTTACCATACAGTTGCAATGAGCCTTTTGTCAAAGTCTCACAAATTGGCGGTTTTCCTGTTCTCTGTATGTGGACACATTTCAGTGACTTGAAAGCAGTCATTACATTCTGGCTAATCAGTGTTAATTTTGCTCCTTTGTTCTCCCTCCCCCTGATCCCCACAATTTCTCATTTAGTTCCTGTACATGGGTGTATCCATAAACTGTGTGAAGAGTTGGTACATCAGTGTTCATTGGATGACAGGGTTCATTTCGAAGCACAATTTTTTCACATTTTCAACAAGTATTTTATTGGCACTCACGTACTTCAAAAGTATGTTTAATGCTCTGTTAGTGACGTGCATTTACTTCTCTGTGTAATTAAACTAAAAATTTTAAAACTCGAAAGAATGCGGACAGCTGGTGTGGTAAACATTTGACATCAAATTTCAACTGTGACTGCAGCAGTATTATTTTAGATTCCTGAGGTGCCATGAATGATATTTGGCTGTAGGAATCATCTTTCCCTGAAGACTTGGCTTTACTTTGTGTTATTAACACTTTATCATGCTGCTTGTATTACTTTGCAGCCTTGCACTTACGATTCAGTCAAAATATCTAGAAACTTCTTTGCACGGTATTTACATGAGTGATTGAACTAAAGAAGGAAAGTTACGTATAAAAATGGAGCGTAATTAGATTCATGTATTAGCCGTTAACGACAAATCAGTGTTGTTCAGTTACACAGAACAAGTTTATGTAGTGTGAACAAAAAAACGTGACTTTATATCATACTAACTTTGGAATGTAAAAAGGAGGTACAGGAAAGTATGTGTAAGTTATGCCTCTTCTGTGCTTTCTCTAGGGATCAAAATACATTGAACTGTATGGGAGGTAGTTTCAGTGGACAGATACAGCAATATGATCGTATATTCTGTTATTTAAACGTCAAACGACAGTTGTAGGCTTTCCAAAAATATGGATTATGATGAATGAAATTATGATTATATTTTTTGTTAATCTTTACTAGATAATGTTTCAGCAGGGGCACGCCCCCCCCCCCCTTCCCTCCCCTCCACACACAGACACACACACACACACACACACACACACACACACACACACACACACACACACACACACACACATAAATCTAGCTCTTGCATATGAATTGACCATGCTGTATGATAATGAAGCAACAGCATTCAAATAAATAGAAATACTAAAAAAAGCATAGAAAAAAGTTCACCTGCATACACTTCCCAGAAGTTCTGTATTATTCTGCTCGGTATTGAAAATTCAGAAAGTACACACTCGATATGGCGCATAAACAGTGTTGCACATTTCACTTATCTAAGTAAAATCCTGAAACCTACAGGAGAGTCATCATCTCAGAGAAGTGAGGAGTGTGTATGGTAAAAACAGTACACATATAATAGGGGATGCATGTCCATTCACACAAAGATTAGATATACTACAAAACAGTAATCAAGCCTGAAATACTGTGTGCAAATGAAAAATGATGTGCAAATGAAAAATGATGTGGAAAGCTTACTGAAAGAGGAATGCAAAATCATGAGAGAAATTCTTAGCCCAAAGCTGACAGAAGAGGGATATATATCTCACACTATGAAAACCACAGACCCAGTGTCGAATGTTGCATCAGGCTGCCACCAACAAGCCTCACTAGCAGATTTCTGACATGCAGGGGATCAAGTCAACACCACCTTGAATCGTGCAAGTCAACTTTGATGTAGAACCAACGCTCATTGATCCAATAGAAGCTGAAGACAGAAACACAAACAGAGGCACGATACGCAAATGGAATGTGAGGTAAACTCTGGGACAAAGAGGACTGAAGAAGGGAGATTCCATGGAGAAAAAGCAAATTGTGAAAGATAGGCAAGAATGTTCAAATGAGGTGGAATGCTTAGTGTGATACTACAAAATACTACTACTACTACTACTACTACTACTGCTGCTGCTGCTGCTGCTGCTGCTGCTAATAATAATAATAATAATAATAATAATAGTGTAATGACCCAAAACACACTCTTTGGGAAAAATAAACTAATTAATTTATGATACTAAGAGTGCTGCATCTGAGGTAACAGAGCGGTTAATGTCCTAAGAAAGCCAATACTAAGTATTTAGGGAAGTGTAACAGTTCTAGGTCACAACTCGTAAATAATGGAAAGTGACTGCTATTCCCTTTTGTGTATATTAAAAAACTATTTGCATTGTGAAATGCAACCTAAAAGTTCTCATAGGGAACATTCTGGTGTGTGCTATCAACAAGGAAGGGCGTGGTAGTGATGGCAAGGGCTAGGCAAGAGAACAGATACGGATCTGAAGTAGAAAATGCAAACAAGATTGTCAAAATGGCTACATTGATTTTGAAGGAACAGTTCTAATTCAAGTAACGTATTAGTGAAGTTTTTTCGGAAGTATTACAAAACATGACATACTGATTGGAATGTATGTTGGAACTTCACTCCCTGCTGTTCCGTAATTCTGTCGATGGCTTTAGTAGAAGATATTTCAGTGTGTGTGAGAGAGAGAGAGAGAGAGAGAGAGAGAGAGAGAGAGAGAGAGAGAGAGAGAGAGAGAGAGATATGCCCTTCATTCATAATTTGTCATCTTGTTGTTCCAATGTGTTTGATGAAGAATCTTGTTATAATATAAAAGAAATAAAAATCTTTACAGAAATTATATTGTGGATTTTGTGTATTGTGTGAAATAATAAGTAGGAAATTTCATGAAAATATTATGTCAATAACTGGTGAAGTATGCAGGATACAGTGTCTGTTTTCGTGGGATGCCAACTACTTCCATCACATGTAGATAGGGGAAAGAAAGCATTACATTGAAATTTTCTTTTATTTATACATACACATGCTGTACTTTTTGTTTCAGTGATGGCCAATAATTAAAGTTTGTATGTGACATCAAGAGATTTAACCATAAATGAGACAATGAAAGTACTGTGGTTGAGCTATGAATTTCATATTTTGTTATCGGGATTTCAATAGAGTTAACATAGTTGACACACATCCCGTTTGTGTGAATTTGGGGAGAGGGGAGCTAAGTAATTAATACTCTAGAATCTCTGATTTGTACTTATGTGCGATTTCCCAGAGAGGAAGAGCAATAAAATTAAGATATCATCCTTGCAATTTGCACTTTACAATCTTACTAGGATTATTTATTTTCCAGTGTACATGGTGTTTTGTACATTTAAAAGTAAGAGAGAGTCTTCTGTTGTTGAACACGGAATTTTAACTATGCTACAATGTACATTCCATGGTGTGTGAAATTTTATAAATATGGCTTGGTGTACCAGGCTACAGGCTGCCTGCTGCTGTGCCCTGGTCATGGTTGGGGGGCACAGCTGCTCCCCTTACGACACCCTCATCCTCAGCAGCAACACCACTGGTGCTGACGCCACGCACTGCACGCAGGAGGTACACACACTGCCACTTGCCTGCTTGTTTTGCCTCGGGCTGTAATCCATTCTGTATTTCTAACAAAAGGGAATAAAGGATGAGCTTAAAAAACACAGCAATGAAAAAAGAATATTAACTTTGAGATCATCATAAAAATGAAATCTTTGTAACACCTTAACATCTATGTAATGGAGTGCCAAGCATCCTTGCATTACTTGGCATTTTGAGCACACTGCTTTTTCGTTAGGACTTTTGTCGAGGAGTTTACAAAACAAAATGAAAAGCATTATTAAGCGACTTTTTTTTTTTAGCCCTTGTGTCTGAATATAGAATGGATATCTGAGGCAGGAAGCAGTGTGAAGTAGAGCAGAAAATAGTTGTGTGGCTTCAACAGCAGCATGGTTCGAGCAGAAATTAACCACATTTAAAAGTATTAGTACCCATTTTGATTTTGCATGGATGATCATTGTTTTTTTGTTTTTTTTTTGTTTTTTTTCAGTTTCTGGATTTTCTTTCATTACCTGTTTTAGAAACTGGCTACAGTGATTGCACTAGACTAGTGTAACATTTTAATGCCTCAAGTTTTTACTTAACTGCAATTATGTGTCCAAGGAAATGACACTGCATGTTTAATTTAGAAATTTTGGAGTGTTCAGATAGAGTGCTTGTAACCCAGTGGTTCATGCAGTTTGTATTCAAAATTACTTAAATAATGTAATTCCATTACTTTGGTGCTGCTCTTGTTGTCATGCTTTACCTGTTTCCTTTCCTCCATGGTATGTATGGTGATTACTATTTAAATTAGTCCTTCCACAGTTTTATGTTGTACAGTATGCATTTTCTAACAATTTTTGTTTTGCATGTGCAAATATATCTGTGCCTGATTTTTTGTATGGCAATGAAAAATTAGGTAAACTGAGTAAAATCCCTAGTCAGTGCAATCATCTGTTTGCAAGTGCAAGGCAGTACAGTGGAACCCATTGATGGTAACCATAGAGGATGGTAAGCGGTGTTACTCTACCAAAGGTGGCCACAAATATTGTATAAAATGCTATTATCTGCTCAGCGGCAGCAGCATTACGTGGTGTGGCAATTCAGCGTGGGCGAGCACGGGCGACTTTCCCAGCAGCGGCAGCTGCAGCGGCGGCCGCATTTGCCAGGCACCCAACTCCCCTCTCAGCTGCAGCGGCTACTGCACTCCACGGATACACACCGTGAGTGCTGTCTATGTACTTTTCATATGACTGAAAACTGTCTGTCCAGGAAGTCTTCGAATTACTGAAATTAATGATTAATCTGTTTCATACGAGATACCGATCAATGTTCATCATCAATTCTGTTCTACATGCAGTTCACTTGTGGCAATACATGTATAATTGTTGTTTCCCATTGAATTTTGCAAACACAAAGCGATGTCAAATAGTCTTCCTATGGAGCATTCCAAAGACTGCCATCATCTAAACAAATTCTTAATTCTAAATGATTTCCCTGACAAATAAAATTGAAATCTTCATGTTTGAAAAAAAGTGAAAGAGACTGTAAAGTAATAAGTGTGATTGATGTGTTCATTAATTTCAGTTTATAACATAGGCTATAAAGGAAACAAAGTAAAACTCATTAAGTAAGAATGGTGTTCTTATTGTCACAGGTACCACTACAGTTATCGATAGTGTAAAGTTGCCATTTCTCATAAACTAATGTGACTACTTCTTATTCGCGTATGATTACATTACTTCAGAATGCCTCATAATGTCACATTACAATGTATGTCCATTTCCTCTTACAGTACCCTGTCATCAGATTTCAGAAAGACCTTTACACGATGTACACTTTTGTCAGTGCCAAATCCAATTAGTACTCCACTTTTCAGTGGCTGATCTCTCCCCTCCCCTCACCCCAGCCGAGTCCCTTCCACCATCACCTCTGGGTGTGGGTGTGGGTGTGGATGCCGCCCCCCCCCCCCCAAAAAAAAAAATAAAAAAAATAAAAAAAAAATAATCTGATGAAGTACTGGCAGTGATGGCACTTATTCTTAAAAGTAAACTGCCATTTTTTATACAAACCATCATCGTTGTTGAATTTCAGCAGCTAGCAAACAACTTACTTCGTGGTTACTCATATGAGTGACGTTCAGTATGGTGTAGATGTTAAATTTTTATTTGCAAACATTCATATGAAAATAGCTCTACTATCATGCAGGTAGATGATTTGGCAGGTCAACTGCTGTGTTGAGCCAGCCAATGGAGGTAAGTACATAGAGGCATACAATTTGCAGAAACCTTTGGCTTTTTGTATGTATGCACTTCCCCAGTTTTCACTTCCTCTTTGGTCATTTGCTCTCAGTGTGTGTGTGTGTGTGTGTGTATGCTATGTTGTTGTATTTTTTTGTTGCGATATCATTTATCCCTTGCTGTAGTACGTAGCATGCTTAGTTTTGTTCGTGTGATTTACTTTCGAAATTAATGTGTATGTTGCAGCTGAATTCAGATTCATAATTAATGAGTAGATACATGTATTGTTGGTGTTGTGTGATAATATTACGCTACATAAAGACTTAACTAACTAGTTGACATTTTCTATACTAGGTTCATCATAAGAATAAACCTGATGTGAACATTATACTGTGTATTCTTCCATAATAGCTGGAATCTCATTGCATTTTGTTTCACATAGAGTGGAAGCCAAGCTTCCTCGAGTACAGTCAACTACGATAATAAGGATATACTCCATACTGAGTGCACACATTGACTCAGCGATAGTATGGTACAAAAGCTTTACTGACACATTTAACTTGAACAGCATAGGTCAGCTAGCTGATCCAACTAACCAGTAGTGGTGTGAACAGTTGCAGTTAAGATGTGAAAAGAGATGAACTTCGAATGTCATTTAATTTTTAAACAGAATGGAGTAATATATGGCAAAACTCCGGCAATACGCTTCTTAGGGGACCAGACAGAAAATGTAATATTCTCTTGTTCGTAGCTAATATTGTACTGTAGTTAAAAAAAATAGTGATCAGAATTCCTAACTTACAGACAGGGTAATTTTTCTGTGTGGACTGTGTCTGACTTAAAAGTGTATTGAAGGGATTTCACTATATACTTACATATTAAAACCATTGAAAGTATTATTTACAGTCAGTCATCTGGGTGATCTTTGAACTCGTTCCATATCTGAATCCAAGGAATACATTTCAGTACTGGTACTGGAACTGTCAGTTCCTACATTAATAATGAGGTGATCAACATCAGAATCCAGAAAGCCATCAAAACACCACATTTTCTCCTTTTGTTTTATGAAGTGTTGTACTGTATCCCACCAGCATTCCCCCCCTGCGGGTCTGTGGGTTAGAATAGGCCCGAGGTATTCCTGCCTGTCGTAAAAGGCGACTAAAAGGAGTCCCTCCCCCTCAAGGGGGTAGTTAGCGCCTGCGTCCAGAGACGGACGGTTCCACAACCTATTTTTGCGGTCATTTTGGTTTTTCACTTCTTCTGGTTTCTTCCTTCCTGTGGTTGGTTCCTTTCTTTGTTCTTCTCCATCTCACTGTCTTACTTACTTTTTCCCTTGCCTTCTTCTCCTTGCCTCCTTCTCCTTGCCTTCTCTGGTCTCTGGTCTCCCTTCTTTTTCCTCTTCTCCCTTCCTCCCTGTCCGTGCCTGAAGGCCGACCCATGCATTCGCGTGCGTAGCCAGTGACGGGGTAACATGTAATTCGCCGCCCTGGGTAGACAAGTAAGGCAGGCACGTACCCCCTGGTAAAGGCCAGGCCCAGGGAGGGGTGATTGCCTGAGCTGACACTTTCCGACCATGCCGTTTGGTCCCTCCATTCGTTTCTCGGGAGGTGTGACCTGAGGTGTAAACATTCACCTAAGGCGGGAGTGCCCTCTGAGAGGGTCCCCACAAGGAAGGAGCATGCCATTGGAGACGCTGGCAATCATGGGGGATTCCTCTGCAATGGATTTCTCTTCTTCTCTCTCGACTTCTGCCCAAAAACGGAAACTTGACCAGCCACCAGTGACAAAAGTACTACCGCCTGCCCCTATAGTTCCTCGTAGTTTCTCGAGCTGAGGACGGAAAGGATTTTTCCTGTCAACCCTTTCGTTATCGAGAAGGGCGTAGATGCCATAGCCGGATCTGTCAAGTCTTGTACCAGGTTGCGTAACGGTACCTTGTTACTAGAAACTGAGAGCGCCATTCAGGCACAAAAGCCGCTTCGGGCCACACTCCTGTACACGTTCCCTGTCCAGGTGGAGGCTCACCGCACTTTGAATTCGTCTTGTGGTGTGGTATATACTAGATCACTCGACGGATTGACTGACGAGGAGATTCAGTCTTTCCTCGCTGAGCAGGGTGTGACGGCTGTCCATAGGGTCATGAAAAAGGTCAACAATGACCTTGTACCGACCCGGACACTTTTCTTGACCTTTGATAGTGTTCAGCTGCCGTCGCGCATCAAAGCGGGCTACGAGGTTATTTCTGTTCGCCCCTATTTCCAGACACCTACGCGCTGCTACCAGTGTCAGCGTTTTAATCACACTCGCCAGTCTTGTTCTAATGCGGCTAAATGTGTTACTTGTGGCAGGGATGCCCATGAGGGTGACTGTCCACCTCTGTCTCCTCGTTGTGTGAACTGTCAGGGTGACCATGCAGCATCCTCCGCGACTGTCCCATCTACAAGGAAGAACGCTGTATACAGGAAATTCGGGTCAAAGAGAAAGTGTCCACCTCGGCTACTAGCAAGCTATTTGCTAGTAGGAAGCCCACGCTGCTCCCAGTGGGAAATACAGTACTGTCCTCGCCTCTCCTCGGACTACCAGGGAGGTGGCGATGCAGACATGCGATCTGACCTTCAGCACTACAGTCGTCCATTCGGCCCGTGCTAAGATCGTCCGGTCGACGTCTCCTCTTCCTCTTGTCACCCCTCCGACACAAGCACCTTCATCAGCTTCTGCCAAGATTAAGACCCAGAAGTCAGATGCACGGGCCTTCAAGAGGGAACCGTCCCGTGCAGACTTCCTACGTACCTTGAACTCCCAGCCATCGACCAGTACTTCCACTAAACGACCTTCCAAGAAGGCTCATAGGACGCACAGTTCTCCTTCTCCGCCATGGCGCATTTCTTCTCCTGTGCCACCCAGCGGTTGCCGCCCCAGGCCATCATCCGTTTCACCTGGCCACACCGCTGGTAGCCGAACATCTGGCTGTTCACCGGCAGAGGAAGCTCCCCCTCCCGGCCGTCTTAACAAGATGGCCGATGAACCTATTGAACCAATGGACGATGACTCTCCGCCTACTGACAGCGGCAGCAGTGCTCGCTTGAAGACAGGCCCTCAGCGGCCTTCGAGGTGACCCCTTCTTGCATCTTCTTTTTCTTTTTCTTCTCATGATGATACTTATTCACTGGAATATTCGCAGCGTTCACTCCAGCTGAGAGGACTTAAAGTTGCTGCTCCGCTTGCACCGTGCGCTCGTCGTAGCCCTCCAGGAAACGAAGCTACGCCCATGCGATCAAATTGCCTTGGCACACTACACCTCTGTACGTTTTGAATTACCCCCCATGGCAGGTATTCCGGCTTATGGGGGGGTTACGTTGCTGGTCCGGGATGATATTTGCTACGATCCCATCACATTGCACACCGGTTCATCGGCCATCTTGTTAAGACGGCCGGGAGGGGGAGCTTCCTCTGCCGGTGAACGGCCAGATGTTCGGCAGTTGCCGACCGAATTACTCTCCCCAATTTTACGTTTTCCATTTGTACCGTTTACACTCCATTGTCGTCTGCCGTTACCAGGGCAAATATGATGCACATTATTGCTCAGCTACCTGCACCATTTTTGTTAACTGGAGACTTCAATGCCCACCATCCCCTTTGGGGCTCTCCAGCATCCTACCCGAGCGGCTCCCTGTTAGCAGACCTTTTCAACCAGCTCAATCTTGTCTGCCTCAATACTGGCGCCCCTACTTTTCTTTCGGACACATCTCACACATATTCCTATTTAGACCTCTCTATATGTACTACTCAACTTGCACGCCGGTTTGCGTGGTATGCACTTTCTGATACATATTCGGGCGACCACTACCCGTGTGTTATCAATTTCCTGCATCATACCACCTCTCCGTGCTCAACTAGTTGGAACATCTCCAAAGCAGACTGCGGGCTCTTCTCTTCCAGGGCAACCTTTCAGGATCAAACCTTCACAAGCTGCGATAGTCGGGTCGCACACTTCATGGAAGTCATTCTCACTGCTGCTGAATATTCCATCCCTCACACTACTTCTTCTCCACGTCGCGTACCGGTCCCCTGGTGGACTGCAGCATGTACAGACGCTTTATGTGCTCGTTGACGTGCTTTACGCACCTTTAAACGCCACCCTACAGTGGCGAATTGTATCAATTATAAACGATTACGTGTGCAGTGTCGTCGTATTATTAAAGAAAGCAAGAAAGCCAGCTGCGCTGCTTTCACAAGCACCTTCAACAGTTTTACTCCTCCTCCTCCTGTTGTCTGGGGGTAGCCTGCACCAGCTATCTGGCACTAAGGTCCACTCACCAGTTTCTGGCTTGACGGTCGCGAATGACGTCCTTGTGGCCCCTGAGGATGTCTCCAATGCCTTCGGCCGCTTTTTCGCAGAGGTTTCAAGCTCCGCTCATTACCACCATGCCTTCCTCCCCCGAAAACAGACAGAGGAGGCTAGGCCACCTAACTTCCACTCCTCGAATCGTGAAAGTTATAATGCCCCATTCACCATGCGGGAACTCGAAAATGCACTTGCCCGGTCACGGTCCTCAGCTCCAGGGCCTGATTCTATTCATATTCAGATGCTGAAGAACCTTTCTCCTGTGGGTAAAGGTTTCCTTCTTCGTACTTATAATCGCATCTGGATTGAGGGACATGTTCCCGCATGCTGGCGCGAGTCTATTGTTGTACCGATTCCTCAGCCGGGGAAGGACAAGCACTTGCCTTCCAGTTATCAACCCATCTTGCTTACCAGCTGTGTCTGTAAGGTGATGGAGCGAATGGTTAACTCTCGTTTGGTTTGGCTGCTCGAATCTCGACGCCTACTTACCAATGTACAATGTGGATTTCGTAGGCGTCGCTCTGCTGTTGACCATCTGGTTACCTTGTCGACCTTCATTATGAATAACTTCTTGCGGAAGCGCCCGACCGTGGCTGTGTTCTTTGATTTGGAGAAGGCTTACAACACCTGTTGGAGGGCGGGCATTCTCTGTAGCATGCATACATGGGGCCTTCGCGGTCGCCTACCTCTTTTTATTCATTCCTTTTTAATGGATCGACAGTTCAGGGTACGTGTGGGTTCTGTCCTGTCAGACACCTTTCGCCAGGAGAATGGGGTGCCACAAGGCTCAGTTTTGAGTGTCACTCTCTTCCCCATAGCGATCAATCCAATAATGGATTGCCTCCCAGCTGATGTATCAGGCTCCCTTTTCGTGGACGATTTTACCATCTATTGCAGCGCACAGCGTACATGTTTCCTGGAGCGCTGTCTTCAGCGTTCTCTTGACCGTCTTTACTCCTGGAGCGTCGCCAATGGCTTCCGTTTTTCTGCCGAGAAGGCTGTCTGTATTAACTTCTGGCGCTACAAAGAGTTTCTCCCACTGTCCTTACGACTCGGTCCCGTTGCTCTCCCATTCGTGGAGACAACAAAACTTTTAGGTCTTACACTTGACAGATAACTTAGCTGGTCTTCACATGTGTCATATTTGGCTACCCGTTCTCTAAATGTCCTCCGTGTTCTCAGTGGTATGTCGTGGGGAACGGATGGAACCGTCCTACTTCGCCTATATCGGGTAATCGTCCGCTCCAAGCTGGATTATGGGAGCTTCGTATACTCCTCTGCATGGCCATCCATCTTACGCCGCCTCAACTCCATACAACATCGGGGTTTACGTCTTCCGATCGGAGCGTTTTATACTAGTCCCGTCGAGAGTCTTCATGCTGGAGTCGGTGAATTGCCACTCACCTACCGGCGTGATATACTGCTTTGTCGGTATGCCTGTCAGCTACTGTCAATGCCCGACCACCCGTCTTATCGTTCCTTTTTTGACAACTCTCTCGACCGTCAATTCAGGTTTTATGTGTCTGCCCTGCTACCCCCTGGAGTTCGCTTTTGTCGCCTCCTTCAACACCTTGATTTTTCGCTCCCTGCAACCTTTAGAGTGGGCGAGAGCCACACGCCACCTTGGCTCCAGGCTCAGGTTCACGTTCCCCTTGAGCTCAGCTCGCTCCCAAAGGAGGTTAGCCCCGGTTCGGTATACCACTCCCGTTTTGTCGAACTTTGTTCGAAGTTCGTTAATGACCTTCATTTATACAGATGGCTCTAAGACCAATGACAGTGTTGGGTGTTCTTTTATTGTTGGGGCACACAGTTTCAAATACCGGCTCCATGGCCATTGTTCGGTCTTCACAGCTGAGCTCTTTGACCTCTACCAGGCTCTTCTTTACATCTACCGCCACCGACATTCTCCTTATGTCATCTGCTCCGATTCGCTGAGCGCCATCCAGAGCCTCAGTGATCCGTATCCGGTTCACCCTTTTGTGCACCGGATGCAACGCTCTCTTCAGCAGCTGGTGGACGACGGTTCTCCGGTTAGCTTTATGTGGGTTCCTGGCCATGTCGGTATCCCTGGGAACGAAGCTGCAGATGCCGTGGCCAAGGCTGCGGTCCTCGAGCCTCGGATAGCTTCTTGTTGTGTCCCTTCATCAGATTGTAGCAGGGTCATTTGTCGGCTCATTTTATTGCTGTGGCATGCCGATTGGGCTGCAATTACGGACAACAAGCTTCGGGCCTTGAAACCTCTTCCTGCGGCTTGGACGTCCTCCTCATGCCCTTCCCGGCAGGCGGAGGTCGTTTTGGCCCGGTTACGAATTGGACACTGCCGGTTCAGCCATCACCATCTGCTGGCGGCTGCGCCGGCGCCGTTGTGCCCATGTGGGCAATTGCTGACGGTCTGCCACATTTTAACGTCCTGTCCGGATTTTAATACACTGCGCCTTGATCTTGGCCTGCCATGTACTCTGGATGCCATTTTAGTGGATGACCCAGGAGCAGCTGCTCGCGTTCTTCGTTTTATCAACTTGACTCACCTGTCTAAGGACATTTGATTATGCTGGTTTTTTTTTTTTTTTTTTAAATCCTCTGCCTGTCTATGTCTTTTGTAGTATTGTCCCTTTTAGTTGCTGTTTTAACCTCGTGCCTCACGGTGCATTCCTAACTTAGTCTGGGCGCTAATGACCATTGTAGTTGTGCGCCCTAAAACCACCAAAAAAAAAAAAAAAAACCACCAGCATTCACAGTGATAAGAGACAAAGCTTTGTGCATTAGTTCCAGTACATATGGCAGCTTAATTGTCTTGTTATTTCTTGCAGCAAATCTCTCTGCGTGACCCCAGATCAGTTCTACTGGGTTCAAATTGCAGTGTTATGGTACCAGGAGCATATGTTATTTCATTTTGCTCCCAAAAATTTCATTTGAAAGGGTTTCTTGATTTAATCAAGCTTGTTAAGTCTTTTGCAAAATATCTGTACCAATTAAGAATTTATATGTTACATGAGATATGTTATTAGAAAAACGATCGCAGCAAGTTTTGGAACAGCAATCCACAGAATATCCTTTTACCTTTCTTCAACGCTACCAATTAAGCTGCGCATTGTGCCGGAACTGTGGTGAATGAACTCTATCGCAAAATTTCAAAGTCTCTTTCCTCTGTAAACTTCTGAAAAACAAGAACAACAATCTGTGTCTTGCTTTTATTTCTTCTCTCTCTCTCTCTCTCTCTCTCTCTCTCTCTCTCTCTCTCTCTCTCTCTCTCTCCCTCTCTCTCCCTCCCCCTCCCTCCCCCTTGCCCTCCCCCTTTTTTTTCTTAAACTGTGTTCCATGTGCTTGTTCTGGAAGTAGCATCAGCCATTTTCACATTACGTATCAACAGCGCGACAATCTGAACACAATTAGCTTTTATAGAGACTGCGACTACACACGATTTTTGAAATGAAATTTACATAGTTAAAGTATGACGAAGAAAAATTTTGTTGGTGGTTAATACCTTAGAATGCTTTTAAGTTTCATCTACAGTAACATATGTATAAGACATCCAATACAAAAGTGGGGGTTACTTCCAAGAGCATAACACTGCCAGTGTTGCGTGCTGTTTTTGCTGATTAGTCTGAATCTCCATCTACATTTATACTCTGCAAGCCACCCAACAGTGTGTGGCGGAGGGCACTTTATGTGCCATGTCATTACCTCCCTTTCCTGTTCCAGTCGCGTATGGTTTGCGGGGAGAACGACTGCTGGAAAGCCTCCGTGCGCGCTCGAATCTCTCTAATTTTACATTCGTGATCTCCTCGGGAGGTATAAGTAGGGGGAAGCAATATATTCGATACCTCATCCAGAAACGCACAGTCTCGAAACCTGGACAGCAAGCTACAATGCGATGCAGAGCGCCTCTCTTGCAGAGTCTGCCACTTGAGTTTATTAAACATCTCCGTAACGCTATCACGCTTACCAAATAACACTGTGACGAAACGCACCGCTCTTCTTTGGATCTTCTCTGTCTCCTCTGTTAACCCGACCTGGCACGGATCTCACACTGATGAGCAATACTCAAGTATAGGTCGAACAAGTGTTTTGTAAGCCACCTCCTTTGTTGATGGACTACATTTTCTAAGGACTCTCCCAATGAATCTCAACCTGGCACCCGCCTTACCAACAATTAATTTTATATGTCATTCCACTTCAAATTGTTCCGCACGCATACTCTCAGATATTTTACAGAAGTAACTGCTACCAGTGTTCGTTTCGCTATCATATAATCATACAATAAAGGATCCTTCTTTCTATGTATTCGCAATACATTACATTTGTCTATGTTAAGGGTCAGTTGCCACTCCCTGCACCTAGTGCCTATCCGCTGCAGATCTTCCTGCATTTCGCTGCAATTTTCTAATGCTGCAACTTCTCTGTATATTACAGCATCATCCACGAAAAGCGCATGGAACTTCCGACACTATCCACTAGGTCATTTATATATATTGTGAAAAGCAATGGTCCCATAACACTCCCCTGTGGCATGCCAGAGGTTACTTTAATGTCTTTAGACGTCTCTCCATTGAGAACAACATGCTGTGTTCTGTTTGCTAAAAACTCTTCAATCCAGCTACACAGCTGGTCTGATATTCTGTAGGCTCTTACTTTATCAGGCGACATTGCGGAACTGTATTGAGCGCCTTCCGGAAGTCAAGGAAAATAGCATCTACGTGGGAGCCTGTATTTAATATTTTCTGGGTCTCATGAACAAATAAAGCGAGTTGGGTCTCACACGATCGCTGTTTCCGGAATCCATGTTGATTCCTACAGAGCAGATTCTGTGTTTCCAGAAATGACATGATACGCGAGCAAAAAAAATGTTCTAAAATTCTACAACAGATCGATGTCAGAGATATAGGTCTATCTATAGTTTTGGGCATCTGCTCAACGACGCTTTTTGAAGACTGGGACTACCTGTGCTCTTTTCCAATCATTTGGAACTTTCTGTTTCTCTAGAGACTTGCGGTACACGGCTGTAGAAGGGGGGTAAGTTCTTTTGAGTACTCTGTGTAGAATCGAATTGGTATCCAATCAGGTCCAGTGGACTTTCCTCTGTTGACTGATTTCAATTGATTTTCTATTCCTTGGACACTTATTTTGATGTCAGCCATTTTTTCATTTGTGCAAGGATTTAGAGAAGGAACTGCAGTGCAGTCTTCAGCTGTGAAACAGCTATGGAAAAAAGTGTTTAGTATTTCAGCTTTAAGCGTATCATCCTCTGTTTCAATGCCATCATCATCATCATCATCATCATCATCATCCCAGAGTGTCTGGATATGCTGTTTCGAGCCACTTACTGATTTAACGTATGAGCAAAACTTCCTAGGATTTTCTGTCAAGTCGGTACATAGAATTTTACTTTTGAATTCACTGAACACTTCACACATAGCCCTCCTTACGCTAACTTTGACATCATTTAGCTTCTGTTTGTCTGAGAGGCTTTGGCTGCGTTTAAACTTGGAGTGAAGCTCTCTTTGCTTTCGTAGTAGTTTCCTAACTTTGTTGTTGAACCACAGTGGGTTTTTCCCATTCCTCACAGTTTTACTCGGCACGTACCTGTCTAAAACGCATTTTACGATTGCCTTGAACTTTTTCCATAAGCACTCAACTTGTCAGTGTCGGAACAGAAATTTTTGTTTTGATCTGTTTGGTAGTCTGAAATCTGCCTTCTATTACTCTTGCTAAACAGATAAATCTCCCCCCCTTTTTTTATATTCCTATTTACTTCCATATTCAGGGATGCTGCAATGGCCTTATGATCACTGATTCCCTGTTCTGTGCTTACAGAGTTAAAAATTCGGGGTCTGTCTGTTATCAGTAGGTCCAAGATGTTATCTCCACGAGTCGGGTCCCTGTTTAATTGCTCGAGGTAATTTTCGGATAGTGCACTCAGTATAATGTCACTCGATGCTCTGTCCCTACCACCCGTCCTAAACATCTGAGTGTCCCAGTCTATATCTGGTAAATTGAAATCTCCACCTAAGACTATAGCATGCTGAGGAAATTTATGTGAAATGTATTTCAGATTTTCTCTCAGTTGTTCCTCCACTAATGCTGCTGAGTCGGGGGTCGGTAAAAGGAGCCAATTATTAACCTAGCTCGGTTGCTGAGTGTGACCTCCACCCACAATAATTCACAGGAACTATCCACTTCTGCTTCACTACAGGATAAAATACTATTAACAGCGACAAACACGCCACCACCGGTTGCATTTACATTGGGTTTATTCTTGTGATGAACTGGGTATAATTACCATGTTTGGTTACTCTAAATATTGGAAGCCTCTAGTTCTTCTATCCTCAGTACCCCTCCTCTCACCATCTCCTTCCTCCTTCCATCCCCCAGTCCCCTGCCCAAGAATGTTCTGCTACAAATATTAACATGGAACTCTGTTGCCTTAATGCATTTAGATCAGATCAAATCAGTTCTGGCTGTTACATAACAGCAGACACTGATATCAAATGTTAATTTTAAAGTCTTACTTTCTTTTGAAAAAAATGCAATTTTATAACAAAACTACTAAAAATTATGTTAATTGTATTTAAAAAAGCTGAAGTCTTCCTAAACATCAGCAAAAAGTGCTGTAAAACCTTCTCTGGAATTGACTTATTGTATCTTTATTTGCACATTCATTTAAATTGTTCTCTGTTTGTAGTTTACTTTGTTATAATGTACAGTTTTCATATTGTAATGTGTGAAATTGAAAAAAGAAATTCAGAAAGCTATATACAGTTCATTGACAATTAAGCATGCTACTGTAATGTAATATTGTTTGATATGCTGCAATAAATTTTTTAGTTGCTTGCTAAACCAAAATGTTACTTTTGGCTATTATATGTTGACAAAATACATACGTGCACTTTAAATGAATGTCCACAGTGGATGACATTCCTCTAATACTGACATTGGTTTTTTCACAGTAGTGTCTACTATGATCCCTTCTTAGCGGCACATGCTGCAACGGCAGATCCAAATTACAGATTGCAGGTAAGCAATGTACTTGAGTAACATAATTACTTTGTTTTTGGAATAGAGTGTAGGTTTTATATCTGCACTGAAGTTGATACAGTTATGATGGTAAAAAGACAACTTTGCATATGATAAGATATGATTAAACATTTATTTCAGTATTGGGCTGTTTTCCTTGTATAACATAAAGTATTTAACAGGACTGTTCTACTTTTGCTTTAGATTTATGTTTTGAAACAGTCTTAAAGAGGAAAAGGTACTTGAATTTTATGGATTTTAATTTGGATCTTCGCCTGTTTTGATTAACTGTTGTTTGTGATGCACAAAAATGATCTCCAACTTGGGGTTTTAGAAGATACAAATGTTATTCTTTTAGCTGGTAATAATATTATAAGAACAGAATCAATGCGAGTTGCTTTACCAAAACAGCAACTAACATAACTTGAAAACATCAACATATGGTTCAAAGGAAATGAGTTACCATTGCAGTTTGACAAGACTAAGTAAATACAGTTCAGTGCACCTCGTGTAACTTCACAAGCTACAAAAATAGGTTTTTAAAACAGTTGAATACAGGAAGCAGATGCTACCGGTAGATGACAGCTTTAATAGATGTTTTGAATAATAAATAAACTAGTTTTTCTACCTATTTACATTCAATAATATTACGGAATCACTTTTTAGGGAAATTCAACGACATATAGGTGCAGCAATTTTAAAAATACAGAAACATACGGAAATAATTGTACCTGACAACAGTTCAAGAACACCCTACAGCAAATTTGTCGACTTTGCAGTGTGTGGAGGAAAATCCTAAAGTTTTAATTATTACTGGGAGAAAATTAGTCAATTTCTGTTGGCTTCATGTACATATGTTCCCAGTTGTCGTGTACATTGAAATAATAGCGCTATTACTGGACCGAAGACAAAATTACACAGCCCATTGAAAAAGTGGATATGTACTGTGCCATTATATTTAGGATTCTGTAGCACTGTGCTTATGACAGTATGGAGCAAGGTTGTACCAGAACTGCATACTTGTACATATAAATAAACAAAGAACTAATTACGCAACTTTATTTTTTTGGTGTAATAATTGAAGAATTATTATTTAATGTCCTTTGTTATTATTATGAATTTAATTCTACAGTCAAAGACCAAAAGCAGTTGACATTAGTACATGAAGTAGTCAGACGCACGGGTCAATAAACACACACATCATTGAATAGATTACATCACTAACTTTTGTCAGTTTACAGCAGGGCTTCACAACATACGTCCTCGCGGAGCAAGCTGTGAGCAGCAAGGCGCGAGCACGGAGCAGCGCGAGCATGCTACCCCCACTACCGGACCAGAGCGGAGAGTGTGGAGAGTCACATGAGGCACACAACAGCTGCCGCTAGTCAATGTAAAACCTGCAGGGATATCACTCACGAATTATTACTGCGACAAATGAAACAAATAAAGGAGAACGTACACGTCCCACATAATTTTATTAGCTTAGTGTATGCCTCTACATTCCTATTAATTTGTGAACTGTTACACAATAAAAGGTGTCACTGAAGCGTGGTATTCTCGGTTATCTAGTACTTTTTGCCCTTTACAATTGCGTCTATGTTCAGAGTAATTGTTCTTGTGCATTGTAGGCGCAGCGTGCAGTTTAAATTTCGATCAGACAATGCGTTTCTCAGGCGCGTCTTGTTACATTTCATTGCAGAGAACAGTTGTTCACAAACATACGTGGAACCCAACATTGATATTATTGTAGCCGCCAGTTTGTGCGAACGAGGAAATCTATCCTGATGGAAGTGTCTGTAGAATTCCAAAATGTTTTTCTTGTTCTGAAAGTTGTCTCTGTATTCTCTGTCACACTGCAGGTCAATAATTTCTAGTTGCAGCTCAGGACGAATCTCTTCAATATTCGCTGAATATGGAGAGGAGAACAGATAAAAATCACTGTCTAGTGCTGTCAGATCTTGAAAGCGTTGATCAAATTCTTCCTTAAGGGCAACTAAACTATGTGAATAACATTCACAGTCTTTGTGAACATCTTGCATGGATGATAGTTTAGGAAAATTAGCTAGATTTCCTGTTTCCAGCTGACTCACCCAAAGTGTCAATTTCATTTTAAAAGCTCGTATAAGATCTATGAAGTGAGTAATTAGCAGATCTTTACCTTGTAGGGAAATGTTTAAAGCATTCAGATGGCTAGTTAAATCTGCTAAGAATGCGAGATCACATTTCCATGAAGGCTCTTTCAATTCAAGAACACACATGAACCATGGACCTTGCCGTTGGTGAGAGGGCTTGCGTGCCTCAGCGATACAGATAGCCGTACCGTAGGTGCAACCACAACGGAGTGGTATCTGTTGAGAGGCCAGACAAATGTGTGGTTCCTGAAGAGGGGCAGCAGCCTTTTCAGTAGTTGCAGGGGCAACAGTTTGGATGATTGACTGATCTGGCCTTGTAACAATAACCAAAACGGCCTTGCTGTGCTGGTACTGTGAACGGCTGAAAGCAAGGGGAAACTACAGCCGTAATTTTTCCTGAGGGCATGCAGCTTTACTGTATGATTCAATGATGATGGCGTCCTCTTTGGTAAAATATTCCGGAGGTAAAATAGTGCCCCATTCGGATCTCCGGGTGGGGACTACTCAAGAGGATGTCGTTAGCAGGAGAAAGAAAACTGGCGTTCTACGGATCGGAGCGTGGAATGTCAGATCCTTTAATTGGGCAGGTAGGTTAGAAAATTTAAAAAGGGAAATGGATAGGTTGAAGTTGGATATAGTGGGAATTAGTGAAGTTCGGTGGCAGGAGGAACAAGACTTATGGTCAGGTGACTACAGGGTTATAAACACAAAATCAAATAGGGGTAATGCAGGAGTAGGTTTAATAATGAATAGGCAAATAGGAATGCGGGTAAGCTACTACAAACAACATAGTGAACGCATTATTGTGGCCAAGATAGATACGAAGCCCACACCTACTACAGTAGTACAAGTTTATATGCCAACTAGCTCTGCAGATGACGAAGAAATTGAAGAAATGTATGATGAAATAAAAGAAATTATTCAGATTGTGAAGGGAGACGAAAATTTAATAGTCATGGGTGACTGGAATTCGAGTGTAGGAAAAGGGAGAGAAGGAAACATAGTAGGTGAATATGGATTGGGGCTAAGAAATGAAAGAGGAAGCTGCCTGGTAGAATTTTGCACAGAGCACAACATAATCATAGCTAACACTTGGTTTAAGAATCATGAATGAAGGTTGTATATATGGAAGAACCCTGGAGATACTAAAAGGTATCAGATAGATTATATAATGGTAAGACAGAGATTTAGGAACCAGGTTTTAAATTGTAAGACATTTCCAGGGGCAGGTGTGGACTGTGACCACAATCTATTGGTTATGACCTGTAGATTAAAACTGAAGAAACTGCAAAAAGGTGGGAATTTAAGGAGATGGGACCTGGATAAATTGAAAGAACCAGAGGTTGTACAGAGTGTCAGGGAACACCTGACAGGAATGGGGGAAAGAAATAAAGTAGAAGAAGAATGGGTAGCTTTGAGGGATGAAGTAGCGAAGGCAGCAGAGGATCAAGTAGGTAAAAAGACGAGGGCTAGTAGAAATCCTTGGGCAACAGAAGAAATATTGAATTTAATTGATGAAAGGAGAAAATATAAAAATGCAGTAAATGAAGCAGGTAAAAAGGAATACAAACGTCTCAAAAATGAGATCGACAGGAAGTGCAAAATGGCTAAGCAGGCATGGCTAGAGGACAAATTTAAGGATGTAGAGGCCTATCTCACTAGGGGTAAGATAGATACTGCCTACAGGAAAATTAGAGAGACCTTTGGAGAAAGGAGAATGACTTGTATGAATATCAAGAGATCAGATGGAAACCCAGTTCTAAGCAAAGAAGGGAAAGCAGAAAGGCGGAAGGAGTATATAGAGGGTCTATACAAGGGCGATGTACTTGAGGACAATATTATGGAAATGGAAGAGAATGTAGATGAAGATGAAATGGGAGATATGATACTGCGTGAAGAGTTTGACAGAGCACTGAAAGACCTGAGTCGAAACAAGGCCCCCGGAGTAGGCAACATTCCACTGGAACTACTGACGGTCTTGGGAGAGCCAGTCCTGACAAAACTCTACCATCTGGTGAGCAAGATGTATGAAACAGGTGAAATACCCTCAGACTTCAGGAAGAATATAATAATTCCAATCCCAAAGAAAGCAGGTGTTGACAGATGTGAAAATTACCGAACTATCAGTTTAATAAGTCACAGCTGCAAAATACTAACACGAATTATTTACAGACGAATGGAAAAACTAGTAGAAGCCGACCTCGGGGAAGATCAGTTTGGATTCTGTAGAAACACTGGAACACGTGAGGCAATACTCACTTTACAACTAATCTTAGAAGAAAGATTAAGGAAAGGCAAACCTACGTTTCTAGCATTTGTAGACTTAGAGAAAGCTTTTGACAATGTTGACTGGAATACTCTCTTTCAAATTCTGAAGGTGGCAGGGGTAAAATACAGGGAGCGAAAGGCTATTTACAATTTGTACAGAAACCAGATGGCAGTTATAAGAGTCAAGGGGCATGAAAGGGAAGCAGTGGTTGGGAAAGGAGTGAGACAGGGTTGTAGCTTCTCCACGATGTTATTCAATCTGTATATTGAGTAAGCAGTAAAGGAAACAAAAGAAAAATTTGGAGTAGGTATTAAAATTTATGGAGAAGAAATAAAAACTTTGAGGTTCGCCGATGACATTGTAATTCTGTCAGAGACAGCAAAGGACTGGGAAGAGCAGTTGAATGGAATGGACAGTGTCTTGAAAGGAGGATATAAGATGAACATCAACAAAAGCAAAACAAGGATAATGGAATGTAATCTAATTAAGTCGGGTGATGCTGAGGGAATTAGATTAGGAAAGAGACACTTAAAATAGTAAAGGAGTTTTGTATTTGGGGAGCAAAATAACTGATGATGGTCGAAGTAGAGAGGATATAAAATGTAGACTGGCAATGGCAAGGAAAGCGTTTCTGAAGAAGAGAAATTTGTTAACATCCAGTATTGATTTAAGTGTCAGGAAGTCATTTCTGAAAGTATTCGTATGGAGTGTAGCCATGTATGGAAGTGAAACATGGACGATAACTAGTTTGGACAAGAAGAGAATAGAAGCTTTCGAAATGTGGTGCTACAGAAGAATGCTGAAGATTAGATGGGTAGATCACATAACTAATGAGGAAGTATTGAATAGGATTGGAGAGAAGAGAAGTTTGTGGCACAACTTGACCAGAAGAAGGGATCGGTTGGTATGACATGTTCTGAGGCATCAAGGGATCACCAATTTAGTATTGGAGGGCAGCGTGGAGGGTAAAAATCGTAGAGGGAGACCAAGAGATGAATACACTAAGCAGATTCAGAAGGATGTAGGTTGCAGTAGGTACTGGGAGATGAAAAAGCTTGCACAGGATAGAGTAGCATGGAGAGCTGCATCAAACCAGTCTCAGGACTGAAGACCACAACAACAACAACAACATGTTACTTATTTCCATGAACATATTTATCTCATCTAATAGGCAAAAAAATCGATTTAATAATTCGCCACGACTAAGCCAGCAGACCTCGCTGTAATAAGGCAGGCTTTCTACATCCTCAAGAAAGCTTTTAAATTGCCTGTGTTGTAGCCCATGCTTCCTTATATAATTGGTTGTACGAACAACAACACTCATCACAACCGAGCGAGGTGGCGCAGTGGTTAGCACACTGGACTCGCATTCGGGAGGACGACAGTTCAATCCCGTCTCCGGCCATTCTGATTTAGGTTTTCAGTGATTTCCCTAATTTGTTTCAGGCAAATGCCAGGATGGTTCCTTTGAAAGGGCATGGCCGATTTCCTTCCCAATCCTTCCCTAACCCGAGCTTGCACTCCGTCTCTAATGACCTCGTTGTCGACGGGACGTTAAACACTAACCACCACTCGTCACATTTTTTTAGAGTGATACTCTTTGCACATAAGTTTTCCTGGTGGATCACACAGTGAACGCCCCTTGTTCCATTCGCCACGGTCAGTTTTTGCATTTTCTCCTTTAACAGCGCAACGAAACCTGATTTTTTTTCCCCGTCATCGCTGGCGCACCGTCTATAGACACTGAAACTAAAGAATTCCACGACAATCCTATATTTTCAACACTTTCTTCAACACTACTTAAAATATCACCTCCGTTTGTAGTGTTCTTCATGGCTACTACATCGAGGAGCTCCTCCCTCACCTGAAGATCTCTATTAACACCTCTAATAAATATGCCAAGCTGCACTGTTCCAGTGATATCAACACTTTCGTCCAGAGCTAGCTAGAGAATACGCCATGAAATCTTCACAGATATTTGCAAGCTGGCTCTGGACGTCATCTGCCGTGTCCTGTATGCGGCGCATAATGGTCATGTTAGATAATGGCACAATCCGAAACTGTTCAACTTGAAATGGACACAAATGTTCCACTTTAACTACCATTCATTCTTTTATTAAATCGCTATCAGTGAAGGGGCGCAGGGATTTTGCTAAAAGCAAAGCAATTTTGTAACTCACTCTGAGAGCTGCCTCAGTTGATTTTTCTTCGTCGTCCAGATCTTTTTCGGATAGCTTTGTTTTAAGTTTAATAACTTCCTGTGCACGATCTGGTCCATCACATTATCCACTTCCGTAGTCTTTCGCGTGGTATGACGTATAATGTCGCTGCAATTTAAATTTCCTGAAAGAATTCAGTGTTTTGTGACATACTAAACATTTTGCATCACCCTCTTTTTCTGTAAACAGATACAATTCCTCCCAATGGGGGTTGAACTTTGAAAGCATGGTTGGGCTTACACAACGGCGATTTGACATGATTCTTAACCAGCGAAGCGAGTGTTAGAGCTGTTCGTAGTACTTTAAACGTTACACAGTTGGCGCGAATTCAATAGGCATGCTGCGGACCTATTCAAACGTGCGCGCACATTTCCCCTACCTCCCTACTCCTCCCCCTTGCACCTGCTCGCGAGCACGCGCCTGAGCAGACGCGAGTACTCACGCTCAAAACCGGCCAGTTGTTAAGCCCTGGTTTACAGCATCCCAACATGAATCAAAACTTAGAGAATGACTTCTTAAAAGAAATGTTCATTTGTTTCTGTACATCACATAAAAAACCAATGTCACAATTATACGGGATGTTTTTTTTATTTTATTTATTATTATTATTATTATTATTATTATTATTATTATTATTATTATTTTTCTTTCACCCCTCCACAGCCTAAAAGCTCTCTGGATTGAACAATGAGAGAATCATACTTTTTTACAGACACTGTGGTCTAATGCACACTGTACCATGCAGCCACAGTTATAGACTTACAATATGCATGGTTTCCTGCTAGATGGTGGTACTATTCCTCATACATCGTGCCCTAGCGCCCTGTCCTGCCATAGTAATTTGTAATGTTGTGTCCGATTCACTCTTGTTGCTGACTCGTCTTGTGGCGGATGTGATACAGCATTGTATACAGTGGTACGCTTTTCAAATTGAGAGCTTGCTGACATGACGTGTACTTGTGGAATGGCAAATGGCAATGGGCAACAGGTGGCAAGATTGTATCCAGAGATCTATCCCTGCCAGCAACCACAGCATTCAATGTTTGCAACTGTGTTTCACCATCTGTCTGAGACAGGGTTGTTTCAGGAAGCAGGAAATCTTGAAGGACGTACTCAAAATGTCTGGACAGCAGACTTGGTGGTAATTGTGATTAACACTGTGAAAGGCAACTGTCATATCAGTACCAGGCAGTTGACCTCCCAGTACAGTGTAAGCCAAACGACCATGTGGAACATTGTCTGTGACGATTGTTACTACCCTTATCACTTACAGCATGTGCAGGATTTGTTAGCAACACATTTTCCTTATCAGGAGCAGTTTTGTCACTGGTTTCTTCACCAGGCAACTGTGATTCCAAGGTTCGTGTCATCCATCCTATTCACAGATGAAGCCAACTTTATGCAGAATTGTATCTCCATCTTTGATAACAGTCATCTGTGGGGTATAATACAGAACCCCCATGGTATGGCAACAGCAAATTATTGGGTCGGTGCAGCCAGAATGTGTGGGCCGGGATAATTGGTGACCATTTTTTGGGTCCATTCTTCCTTCCAAGCCACCCAATAAGGCGGAACTATCAGCATTTCTTGCGGGTGACTTTGTCTCCCCTGGTGAAAGAAGTGCCGCTGATTCAAAGTGTTATGTGGCTGCTACATGATTGTGCTTCAGCCCACTTAGCCATTACCGTCCGGATGCATCTCAATTGTGTCTTCCCTGGTTGATCGATCAGATGAGGGCGTCGAGTTGCATGGCCTGCTCGTTCATTGGCTCTCAACCCTTGCAATTTCTGGTTATGGGGCCATCTTAAAAGTAGCGTGTGTGCAGAGCTCTTTCCAGATGTAGAGATACTGGAGCAGCATAGTCAAGCTGCCTTTGACACTGTTCAGATGCAACCTGGTTGATGTGAATGTCTGAGACAGAACATGCTATGGTATATATGTGCATGCATTGAGGCACACAGAAACAGTTTTCAATGCATACTGTTTCTGTGGCTGTGTGGTACAGTGTATGTTAGACTGAAATCTCTGTAACAATGTATGACTGAATAAATGGTCTCTGGTGTGGAAACCATGCATTGCCAGACGTAAGTTCATTAGATATTTTTTGTTCCATATACTCTCATTGAAAAATACCTAGAGTTTGTACGCAGTTGAAAAAGATCGCCCTGTATATCATCCAAGCAGGTGTTTCCTGTTGCGAAGTTGCCGCAGTTACTGTCCCATTTTGAAGATGGGCATCATCCCTCGGCATGTCTCATCATATAGAAACAAAATAATAGTCCCAAACAATATCTGTGATCTTACCTATGATACACTGCTTTGTACTTCTTACATGTGTCATTCATCGTAAGAAGACTCCTCTGGAGTGATATATTTCACCACATAGTCTCCCACTTACAATAGCCCTACAGCAAATGCGAAAAAAGGTTGAATAGAGGGGAAAAAACATCTAGTCACAAACTTTTGTACAGTGGTGGGATGGAGTGTCATGAACAATGCACTAAAAATCCCAACCAGTGGGAAGAGCATTTCAAGATTAACTTTTTATGTATTTCTTGAATAACACCAAAACTGCAGCTTCTAGCAAAAATGTTTTCCAGTACAGAGTTATATGAGTAGACAAAATAACTTCACTGAGCTCGTGTTTATTACTGGAGTGATTTTAAGTTTCTTAAATGAGTACTTACTTGCAGTTGTTAAGTGAGCTACATGTGAAACAATTAAACAGCTGGAGCTGTTGGCTATCTACCACACTGAAGAGCCTGTCCCAAGTGTAACATGCTGTCGGTATGCATTCAACATTGTTGTTTTCACTGTCTCCAGTACCATTGGCTGGAATACTTTTTACGGCAAGAGTGGTAATAAATGCATTGCCTCAGCCTCAGGTGTCCCACAATCAAAAGAGAATCAGAGGCTTATATTTTCTTACTCTGTAATAGAAGTAAGTCTCCTAGGCCTTACAGACCCTCAGGTATTTCAGCGTAAGTCAAGCTGTTCACCGTAGCGGATTACTGTTGTACATTTCTACATGATCAATCCCTTTCCAACAGACATATTCATACCCCCCTTGGAATATGGACTGTGGATATGTGTGATGTGGCTCCACTCAGTGCAGTCACTCAACAAGTTTGAACAGTTCCTGAATGGAAGAGAGTTGTGCAACCTACCAGTAACGCAATTAATTGTGAGAGAAATCCTGTAATTTTGTGGTCCTTCACGAATTCACAGTTGAGTGAGTACAGCACAATTACATGGCTTTATAATAAACTGCCAACTATAAACAACATAAAGGTGCCACATCTACTAATGTAATACCTTTCACACCCACACTACAAATTGCACTGACAGCTTGAGACTTAGAAATTAAACACTTCCCAGCCATTGTTTATAGGAACATATTTTATACAAAAGCTCTTGTAAAAACTGCAAAAAGTACTGACTTAGATTAAAAATAGCTCCATTATATAAACATGAGCTTGGTGAAGTTATTTTGTTTACTTACATAAGAGAACTTGATAGAAAATACTGGGAAGGTACGATCTATCTATAAACTGAAAAGTGAATATCACTCATGCGGGGGAAGTTGCCTTTCCTGGAAGAGCGCTATAGCTGCCTTAGGGGTGGCTTTGAATAACTTCCCCTTCAGCAGTGTAGAACACTGTGCAGAGACTTAACATAGATTTTGTTGGCATGCTTTCTTTGCATTGATATTAATAGTAAGTCATATTTGTACTCCAAGTAGTGTTAATGCACTTTATTTTCCACAAACACCCCTTGGGCATATCTTCTCACTACATCCCCAACAATTCATAAGGTGTGCTACAGAGGATCAGTATAATTTTGTGAAAGACAATGTAGGTAGTTCTTCCAAAGTAGTGGAATAGGGAGAGTTACGATCACTTGATCGCTCTTCAGTTTGTGAAGAGGGAATTGCACGAGTAAATTCAGATACTTACGTTCCCTTACATTTCTATTCCCCCACCAACCTCATCCCCTCCACTCTTATACTCTGGGAAAACCAGTTATCCCTAATATGGCTCTACTACGTTTAATACTTGTTCCTAACCCACTTCATTTAACAATAAACATTAATGTTGTACCATTAAAACATTGTTTTTAATAATCTGACAATAGAAAATCCAGGATGGGATAATGACAGTATTATGAAAAGGATAGATTGCTGCTATAATTGAGATGTTTAGTTGCAGATAGGCGCAACAAAAAGACTTGATAAACTAGTAAGCTTTCGGCCTGAAGGCCTTCTTCTGGAGTAGACACAACACAACACAACACGCACGCACACATGCGTGCTTGTTTATAAGTCTTTTTCTTCTGCTTGTCTGTGACTCAGCATCTCCACCATATGGTGAGGAGCAATCTATCCTTTTCATAATACTGTCATTTTAATAAAATGTGATTTTCCATGTCCAGCAATGTGGAAACAAGTTGTCACTTTGGGTAACATTTTTGCTAGAAGCTGCAGTTTTCAAGTTGTTCATGAAAAACATAAAAAAGTGACCCTTAAAGGTCCCACTGCCCCCCCGCCCCCCCTACACACACACACACACACACACACACACACACACACACACACACACACACACGCGCACGCGCGCGCACCAGTCACTATTTTTAGTATGTTGTTCATAACTCTCCATCCCTTGACTGCACAAAAATTTGTGACTCCGTGATATTTTCCGCTAATTTTTGTTCTCTGACTGGACTACAAGAATGATATGTCTTACATCTTGTGTAAAGTTATATAGACCTCTTTGGACATATATCTATTTAACTGCTGACACGTTTTATGAAGCTAATAACAATAATCTTATTGGGGAAAATAAGTGGGCCTTCTGTTTGAATGTTTCATTTTTTTATCTTGACCGTGAACACACAAGTTAAAACACTATTATAACTGAAAGTATGTGCCATCCCATTTGCACATGAAACCTTCAGGTTGTAACAAATATTACTGGTTCAGTATAACTGTAATAATGTGTAATGAGCTTGTGCATTTGCATCAAACACTGCTTTTTCATTACAATATTTGAACCTTAATGGCATTGGCGTATAGTTAGAATAATGTGTTTCCATGTATCTTGTATATCATTTCATCCCATAATGCTTTTAGTTTTGTCTTAATACTACTCATGTTGAGAAAAAACAGAACACCTTAAATGACTAGGGATAGTATGTTTGTATTCACAGAACATGTACATTAGTGTGTTCTGCAGAAATGGTTAGCATTTCAGTCACCTCACTTCATTATTTGTCCTGTTGTTTAGTAGGCACAGTGTCCACCATGGGCTGTGATAACTTATTTCATGTGTGATTGCATTGATGCGTATACAGCGCGAATGGCATGTTGTGGTATAGTTGCATTCAAGTGGTTTCATGTTCATCTGTGGTTGTTGGTGTTGGGTCACAGCACAGCACCCGTCGTTTCACCTTATCCTACACATTTTTGATTGGCGACAAGTCTGGTGATCAGGTGGGCCAGACCAAAAAGTCTGACATCCTGTGACAACAAGAAGGTACATCTGGTTGTGCATTGTGTTACTGAAAAATGGCTCCTGGGTAGTCACAGGATGTCACTGATGTAGGTCACACTGATCGCAGTGCTGTGGAAATGCAGGAACTGTGGTTTGTGGTTGTACTTAATAGCGCCCCACACCATAAGTCCTTGAGATGGTACTGTATGACGTGAGCAGATGCAGTCACTATGATGCCGCTCCACAGTTTGCGGCGATCCAAAATGCATCTATCTGTTTCAGACAGACACAACGTGGATTCATCCAGAAACACTGTTTGATGCCATTCGTGTCCCCAGTGATGATGTTGTTCCATACGCCATTGCCATCTAGCATGTTTCTGCACATTCATCAAAGGCAGGCAGAGAAGTGGACACAGAGTATGTAACCCATGCCCTAATAAATGGCAATGGACTATAACCCCTGATAGTGTATGATATGTTAACTGTCCCACTACAGCCGAGGAGGACACAGATCTGCACTGCAATGCCATTTGGATGAGGTGTTAATTTTCTTAGAGGGTGGTCTGTGTGGTGTAACCTGACACATCTTTTCTTGTTCTATGGCGTTCCATGAACCATTCTGCACACACCCGTTGCACTGCTAAAACACTCTCTCCCACACAAGCAGCAATTTCCCAGATGCATGCATCACATATTCTAATGCCAATGATACGTACTCTACCAAACACACTGATTTGATGGTATGGTTCGCACATACGTCTGGAAGGCATCCTGCACGTCTGCTCAAGTCACACTGATCCGTTACCTTTGGTTTATATCAACAATGAGAGCTGCAGTCACATTTTACCGGTATGTGGTGTTTTGCCATGATATCAGTGTTCACCTTCAACCCGCAGTCTGTCATGATTGATTGAAAAGGTATCATTTCTGGAAATGTACTAATATACAAGTTGTATGAATATGAACGTACTACCTCTAGTCATTAAAATAATTTTTTTATTTTATTTTTATTTTTTTCTGAACTTGAGTGTAATATAGGCAAAATTACGTTTGGAGTGTTCGGACACTAAAATTCTTAAGACTTCCATAGTGCAGTACCTTTACCTCTTCGAACTGTTATTTCTGCCTCACAAATTCACTGTTTCTATCTTCAATATTTCCCTGTTTGATTACATTTCTCACCCATTTACAACTTAGGCAAGCTTTATTCAGTACAAAATTGGAGTAAATCTAAAAATATTAAATATTTCACATCTGTTGAAATTGCATTTCACACGTAATTCCGTAGACACTTTTCTTTTGCTATCATTCCTCCTCTACTCCCCAGAGTTGGTATGCCTGTGTATATTAAATCCTTCTCCTATCTCAACGTAGGTGTAGGCCCTCCTTCCTTCATACACATAACCTATTTCTAAAATGCGTATATATTTGGGCACACCATTCTTTTTGAAAACAATACTTCCTTCTCAACACTTTTACTTCTGAATTGCATATAGAAAATTTAAACCAACTGGTTACAGGGTTTTTCTTCTCACCTGCATTTTCTAAGTACCCATCTGAACCTATTCCCTTTTAGCTAACAATGCTTGCCATTAATTTGCTCTTTACAGAATTACAGTAGCTTCCCATACAGTGTATTTATGCAGTTATGAAGGCATATTATAACTCTTACTTTTGATGTGGATGTACTGTGTCATAAATAAAGTTGTTGGTCAACTACCTTGGCTATTTGTGCCCTCGTCAGTGTGACATTGCTAACATAAACAAAATCTATGCTGGTGCTTAATATAACAAAGTTCCTGCCATCGCTAACACATTACACTATCAAATGAAAAATCCAGGAATAGATATGGCTGCTTCATGTACAGGGGATGAAGGTGGGGACTGGAATTTCATCACAGGTGGAGCATAATCTGGGCTCTATCCAAAAATGGTATTCAAACTGTAGTGGGGAAAAAAAAGAATGGTCTCACAATGAGGTCTTATGTATACAGTTAACACAGAGATCTGTTGCCCAAAAGAGGGAAGTAAGAAAGAAAAATATCAGGTTTGTTGATACCAAGAAAGGAAGGAAGATAGCCCCGAACACAGATACCATTCCCACTCCCCACCCTCAGATCCCTTTCTTGAGGAATGAGGTTCTCCATGATCGCTACTTGATGGACTGGAGGATAAGGATGATTATCAGTCCTACACACCAGCTTCACAGGCCCTGAGAAATGATGTCATTGATTATACATGAAGCATTGGAAAATGCTCCTAGAATGTATATTTATCAGAAACAAAAAAATTAAAGAACTAAATCAAGAATATGATATACATACACACATACATACATAAGATGCTTAAATGTCTATTACATCTTAAGAAACATTGGGTGATAGTCTAAAAGAGAAAGTCTTCAGATACAAACAAAGTGAAACCGTTTGCCATTTATATATCCAGAGAACATCAGTGAAAGTTAGTGATCTGAATGACCATTTTATACAGGGTGTTAGAAAAAGGTATGGCCAAACTTTCAGGAAACATTCCTCACACACAAATAAAGAAAATATGTTATGTGGACATGTGTCCGGAAACGCTTAATTTCCATGTTAGAGCTCATTTTAGTTTCGTCAGTATGGAGCACGTTATCATGATTTTATATGGGATACTCTACCTGTGCTGTTAGAACATGTGCCTTTACAAGTACGACACAACATGTGGTTCATGCACGATGGAGCTCCTGCACATTTCAGTCGAAGTGTTCGTACGCTTCCAGCAACAGATTCGGTGACCGATGGATTGGTAGAGGCGGACCAATTCCATGGCCTCCACGCTCTCCTGACCTCAACCCTCTTGACTTTCATTTATGGGGGCATTTGAAAGCTCTTGTCTACGCAACCCCTGTACTAAATGTACTGTAGAGACTCTTCGTGCTCGTATTGTGGACAGCTGTGATACAATACGCCATTCTCCAGGGCTGCATCAGGGATTCCATATGACGGAGGGTGGATGCATGTATCCTCGCTGACGGAGGAAATTTTGAACATTTCCTGTAACAAAGTGTTTGAAGTCATGCTGGTACGTTCTGTTGCTGTGTGTTTCCATTCCATGATTAATGTGATTTGAAGAGAAGTAATAAAATGAGCTCTAACATGGAAAGTAAGTGTTTCCGGACACATGTCCAAATAACATATTTTCTTTCTTTATGTGTGAGGAATGTTTCCTGAAAGTTTGGCCGTACCTTTTTGTAACACCCTGTATACCATGGAAGATCATGTACCCTGCCAGCACAAGAATCATCACACCATTATAACATGAATTAAAGTGATTGTATCTTGTGACAAAAGTAGCATGTTCCCATGACTGATAAAGATTCCAGTGTTAAAACTAAAGGAGCTGCAAATTGTGATCAAGTATTATCCCCAACGGTAACCATTTATACATCTTAAAACGCCGGCTGCACCTTAAAGGGGCTTGAAACGTGACACAATGGAGTATTACAGGAATGTTGTATGGTAAGGGAAAGTGACAATAATCGAATATACATTGAAGTGCCAAAGAAACTGGTATAGGTGGATATATTCAATTACAAACAGGCAGAATATGCTGCGGTTGGCAAAGCATATATAAGACCTCAAGTGTCTGGTGCAGTTGTTAGATTGGTTACTGCTGCTACAGTGGCAAGTTATCAAGATTTAAGTGAGTTTGAACATGGTGTTAGAGTCGACACATGAGTGATGCGACACATTATCTCCGAGGTAGCGATGAAATGGGGATTTTCCCTTACGACCAATTCAAAAGTTTACCGTGAATACCAGGAATCCGGTAAAACATCAGATCTCTGACATTGCTGCGGCCGGATAAAGATCCTGCAATGACTGAAGAGAATTGTTAATGCGACACAAGTGCACCATCCCGCAAATTGCTGCAGATTTCAGTGCTGGCCATCAATGAGTGTCAGCATGCGAACCATACAATGAACTATCATCGATATGGGCTTTTGGAACTGAAGGCCCACTCGTGACTGCTCGACACAAAGCTTTATGCCTCACCTTGGCCAGTCAACACCAACACTGTACTATTGATGAGTGGAAAAATGTTACCTAGTTGGATGAGTCTCGTTTCAAATTGTATCTAGTGGATGTACGTGTACGGGTATGGAGACAACCTCATGAATCCATGGATTCACAAGCGTACCCTGAATATCTGGAATCCAGTAAAAGTCAAATCTTCAACATCACTGTGGCCAGAAAAAGATACTGCAAGAATGGGACCAACGACGACTGAAGAGAATCATTCAGTGTGACAGAAGTGCAACCCTTCGGCAGATTTCAATGCTGGGCCATCAGCAAGTATCGGCGTGTGAACTATCATCGATATGGGCTTTTGGATCCTTGATGACTGCACGACACACAGCTTTATGCCCCGCCTGGGCTTATCAACACAGACATTGTACTGTTGCCTGGTCAGACAACTATTATTTGAAATTTTATGGAGCAGATAGATGTGTACAGGTATGGAGACAATCACATGAATCCAAGGACCCTGCATGTCAGCTGGGGACTGTTCAAGCTGGTGGAGGCTCTGTAATGGCGTGGAGCATGTGCAGTTGGAGTGATATGGGATCCCTGATACATCTAGATATGATTCTGATAGGTGACATGTACGTAAGCATCCTGTCTGATCATCTGCATCCATTCATGTCTATTGTGAATTCCAATGGTCTTGCGCAATTCCAGCAAGACAATGCAACACCCCACACGTCCAGAATTGCTACAGAGCGGCTCCAGGAACACTCTTCTGAGTTTAAACACTTCTGCTGGCCTTCAAACTCTCCAGACATGAACATTATTGAGCATATCTGGGGTGCCTGGCAATGTGCTGTTGAGAAGAGAGAGTTGAATTTAAACTGTAAGTCAGCGGGCTCCCATGGTCACTGCCACTGAAGGTAAAATCTTCTAGAATGTCAGGTAATATCATTTTGAGTTTGTTTCTTCTACTTGTCTGACATTTCAACCCCTCTGCCCAGATCCTCTTCAGGATGTTGTGTTGTTTGTGATTAGCTGAACAGTGTTGAAGACCAATGTTGTGTTCACTTAGAAACAGTAGTTGTCCTGTGCTTGTGCTGAAGAACTGGGATTATTGTCTAAAATTCCTCTGGCTACCATTGGTGGGCCATCATTATTGGATAAAAGCAAAACAGGCTATGCAAGAGAGCAGAATGTTCGTCAAAATAATATTAATGTGCTGCAGAGAAGGCTTTCTGGATGATGATTATATTCCCTCATGCTCTGCGGGTATGTATTATCTTCCTTCATGGTCAGAAGCCACAAAGCTGGGAGCCTACGCTGCCTTCTCTGTTAAAGTTACGCTCTATCACTTTTTGTGCTTCTGTTCTATAAATGTTCATTTCCTTGGCCTGTACATGTAGGTTTTTAAAATCAATGTCTTGGGCTCAGTTCTCCCACTGACCACTACTACAGATGTCACACTTCATTTTAACCATGTGTTGTGTTTGTATTCCTAAATAAGTTGCTCTACACTCCTTCCTGTTTCACCTGTGTACATTCTGCCACAGCTACACATGATTTCATAGACTTCTGCAATGTGGATGTAACCATAAGCGTCCATTTTGCATCGGAAAAAGTCCAATATTTAGGTCTGATTGAAAAATCTGTTCTTTATATCATTTCCCCATTGAATTCTGCGGATGAGGTTGATAACTCAGCAAGTGAATGAAAATATAAGAGTGTGAAAACACGGATACTCATCTTCTGTATTAGCATAATTAAAATTTTGATCAATAGGCTGGTCCACAGTCAAATCATTATAGATGTTCTCTGTCTTTGTTTTCTTTAATAAAGAAAAATCAAACTCCAGCTGATACAGCAACTGATATGAAGGCACAGGAAGACATTTTGTTGAAAACTGCTTTCTTCTGGGCTGGATGGTGGTGTGAAGTGGTATCTGAACATGTGTTTGTGTCAGTAGGCTTTCTATACACTCTACGTCCTAGAATGTTGTCAGATCTTCGAAATAACAACACATCTAGAAATGGGAGAGCAATGTTACCCTCTAACTCCAAGGTGAAGTAGATTTTGGGGTGAATCTTGTTTAACAAATTGTGGAATTGTGAAGCTGTTTGTTGCTGTGTGGCCAAATAACAAATGCGTCTCCCACATAGTGCAGCCAACAAGAAGGCTCTAGAGGCACTATACTAAATACCTGTTGCTTGAAATGTTCTGTGAGAATATCTGCTTCTAATGGTGACAAATGTGAATCCATAGCAACACCATCAGACTGTTCATAAAATCTTTATATTTAAAATAGCTTAATTGTAGACATAACTTGATCAGATTGCACACATCTGGAGCAACTTTCTCAGCTATAAAACTTTCTCGGTGAGACAGCTGTAAGGGTGTAAGATTCTTGGTAATATACCTGTTTGTTCTGGAGTCTAAAAAGTTTCTTTCACTTTGCGAACAATTCTGTTCCTCTGGTCATTTTTTAACTTGCGTTACAAAGGATCAACCAATAGTTCTTCCCACTTCTTGCAGTATTCCACAGCATCCACAACTACTGTAGCAGTTCCCGTATCCACTTTGGTCACCACGATGCTTTTGTTTCTCTTGAAGTCTACAAGAGCCTTTCTTTCCTGCACTGTGGTGTTGCTTCTGGGCAGTTTCATTTCTGTCAAAATATTGATTGATAAGAAGACATCAAGGAGGAAAACGTTGTGGCCTAAAAGCAAGAACTGTTTAAAAAAATTGTTATTATAGTTTTCTACTAAATTTGAATGATCTTTTGCATGCAGATTTTTCACGTACAGAATAATTAAACTTACTTTCAGTTCTTCAGTTACCTCATTGTTATCTCAAAGTTTGCAAAAGTACAATCTGAAAGATTATCTTGTGAATCTGAACATTGTTCTAAAACCTTCAACTGTCACTAACATTTGTAATTTGTTGTTGGTCAACATCCTGTTTGCAGACTGTTAATTTGCCACCTCCGTAATTAACTAGCTGAGTAACCAGAGTTGCCCGAGTGTTAGTCCACCTCCTCCTTTCCCCTCTGTCCTTATGCTCCTCCTCCTCCTCACTCTGTCCATCACCTCCTTCCCCCCTGTGAGTCCAACTCCTCTTTCCCCCTCTGCTAGAGCATTAAAAAAAATGACGACTTGACTCCATTTGGCATGACCCGCTGAAGTGTCATAACATCAGTGCCGTCTATGACCTCGTGAATGGCTGTTTTCAGGTAGCAGTTGTTTTTGGGTTATTGCTGTACTCTTTGTCTTTAATGTAGCCCCACAAAAAGCAGCCGCATGTGTTCAGATCTGGAGGATATGGTGGCCAATTGAGGCCCATGCCAGAGGCCTTCGGGTTCTCATGAGACAGAATGTAGCCTGCAAAGTACTCCTCCAAGACATCACTGTCCTGCTTCAATGACGTCGAGCTCTGTCTTGCATGAACCACATCATATCGACATCAGGGGTCACTTTGGATAATGGAGATGAAATCATCTTCCAAAACCTTCAAGTAAGATCCCGTAGTCACCGTGCCATCAAGGAATATTACACTGATTCTTCCATGCCTGTACACTGCACACCTCACAGTCACTCGTTGTGGGTGAAGAGACTTCTCGATCGTGAAATGCAGATTCTCAGTCCAGATTCTCACTCCCCCAAATGCGCCAGTTTTGCTTATTGATGAACCCATCCAAATGAAAGTGGGCTTTCTACATCTACATCCATACTCACCAAGCCACGGTGTGTGGCGGAGGGTACCTTGAGTACCTCTATCGGTTCTCCCTTCTATTCCAGTCTCGTATTGTTCTTGGAAAGAAAGATTGTCGGTATGCCTCTGTGTGGGCTCTAATATCTCTGATTTTATCCTCATTGTCTCTTCGCGAGATATACGTAGGAGGGAGCAATATACTGCTTAACTCCTCTGAGAAAGCATGTTCTCGAAACTTCAACAAAAGCCCGTACCGAGCTACTGAGCGTCTCTCCTGCAGAGTCTACCACTGGAGTTTATCTATCATCTCCGTAATGCTTTCGCGATTACTAAATGATACTGTAACGAAGCTCGCTGCTCTCCGTTGGATCTTCTCTATCTCTTCCATCAACCCTATCTTGTACGGATCCCACACTGGCGAGCAGTATTCAAGCAGTGGGTGAACAAGTGTACTGTAACCTACTTCCTTTGTTTCGGATTGCATTTCCTTAGGATTCTTCCAGTGAATCTCAGTCTGGCATCTGCTTTACTGACGATCAACTTTATATGATCATTCCATTTTAAATCACTCCTAATGCCCACTCCCAGATAATTTATGGAATTAACTGCTTCCAGTTGCTGACCTGCTATTTTGTAGCTAAATGATAAGGGATCTTTCTTTCCATGTATTCGCAGCGCATTACACTTGTCTACATTGAGATTCAATTGCCATTCCCTGCACCATGCGTCAATTCGCTGCAGAACCTCCTGCATTTCAGTACAATTTTCCATTGTTACAACCTCTCGATATACCACAGCATCATCTGCAAAAAGCCTCAGTGAACTTCCAATATTATCCACAAGGTCATTTATGTGTATTGTGAATAGCAACGGTCCTACGGCACTCCCCTGCGGCACACCTGAAATCACTCTTACTTCGGAAGACTTCTCTCCATTGAGAATGACATGCTGCATTCTGTTATCTATGAACTCTTCAATCCAATCACACAATTGGTCTGATAGTCCATATGCTCTTACTTTGTTCATTAAACGACTGTGGGGAACTGTATCAAACGCCTTGCGGAAGTCGAGAAACACAGCATCTACCATCTATGGCCCTCTGAGTCTCGTGGATGAATTCCTACAGAGTGGATTTCTGGTCTCCAGAAAAGTCATTATACTCAAACATAATACGTGTTCCAAAATTCTACAACTGATCGATGTTAGAGACATAGGTCTATAGTTCTGCACATCTGTTCGCCGTCCCTTCTTGAAAACGGGGATGACCTGTGCCATTTTCCAATCCTTTGGAACGTTACGCTCTTCTAGAGACCTACGGTACGCCACTGCAAGAAGGGGGGCAAGTTCCTTCGCGTACTCTGTGTCACTAAACCGCATGTGCATGGTAATTCCCATCATGCCCCGTGGCCAACTGTGCAGTTCGAACATGGTAATGCAAACAGTTCAGAAGTTACGACTATTTTATTTCATTAGTTCAATAACCTGTGTAGCCCACTCTAAGTCAATCTTTTCCTCCGTCCTTCTCTCTGTCCATCCCCTCTGTCCCACCACCTCTCTTCAAGTTATCAGCTCTACTCCAGTATTAGGCTGGTGGTTTTTACTGCACAATATTTCTATCCAGATAGTTAGTAAAATGTGTACCAGTTTGGTTGAAATCGATCCAGGGATTTAGGAACAGCTTTTTGCCAATGTGTTTGCCAGAGTACACGTCACACATATTTCACACACACACACACACACACACACACACACACACACATTTCACCTGTATCTGTAGCGAATTTTGCACTGCTGTTTCATTTTCACACAGCACAATTTTTGTGATGATCTACCTTGTGAACAATGTGTCGTACAATGATACAGATTTGCAACTTCATTCAGTGGTTTATTTGGATACTGTCTCTGAAATGTGTTGTGAATAGAATCAGTAGTAAAAAAAGTAATAAATTAAATTATCATGTATGATGTGATAGTCTTCCTGGTCATTGTTCTTGGATCGTGTCTACAAGACATCTGAGTTGTTGACAATAAACGTCAGCAGTGATGCTTACATCTCAGGGAAACAATTCATATTACACCACACTGTCACTGTTCCACCAAATGCATAACATTATCTTTTGTGGATGTGCGCAGATCTTTGTACAGGGAGTTGCTGCTTTGTTTGGGATCAGACAATTTCTTTCCTTACATCACCACAAAGACACCATTTCTCATCACCAGTAAAGATGTGGGATATGAATGATTTGTATTGTTCATGAGCCAGTTGGCGATGAGCAAGCAGAAATTCACTTATGGCCACTCACTCATTGTTGTGATTTTGACTTAGAGTGTGCAGTACCCATGTACCCGATTTTTGAACCTTCGCCACTGCAAAAAAAGTTGCTCGATGGTGGTATGCTCACCGTTCATCACATTTGCCAGTTTTCGAGTACAATGACGTGGATGATTGTGGACCTTGCTCATCATATCTTCAGTATACAAGGCTTGTTCAAAAAGTGTTGGATATCCTTCTTTCCCACATAAATCATTGAAGGGCAGGAGACATTCGCAGGCAGAGATGTGATGGAGGACATCCAAGTGCACTTGCGAATTTTTTCCCCACCAACAGAAGAACCAGTCACTGGCAGTCAGTGTAGGAGAGGACATGTTGTGAGCACTCATCACATTCCAGTAAGTTGTAAAATGGTGGAAAAAAACTGAGCAATTATTTGCATCAAATTTTTCTAAGAGCTTGGGTGTGAAAAACAAGTGCAAACAATTTGCAAGGTCAACAGGCTGTAGAGAGTGATGCCACGAGCAAACTTAGAGAAGAGGGAATGGTACAACCACTTCAAAGATTGCCGCTCTTCTTGAGACAGTGAACCTTGTTCAGAAAAGTCTTCAACGAGCCAGCATGACAGTGTTATTGAGCAAGTTTGGACTTCCCTCCTGAAAGACTGTTGTATCACGGTAAGAGAACTTGGAAACGGGAGAGCAGTAAGCACCAAATTGGTACATTCAGTTTTGATTCACAGTTTGTGAATGAGAATTGTGTCTGTGAAATTTATACTGAAATTACTCCTAATGGAGCAGAAGCAATGCCACCTGGAAATACACACTGGGCATTGTAAGTAGTAGTACCAACTGTCTGAGCACTGCAGAGATACATTCCATGTCACAACTGTACATCGTATGTCTACCTGCCGACAAAATGTTTCCAGTATTAATACACTGGTCATATGTCGTCCTGCTGCATGCAGACCCAGAATGTGGAAACTGCAGACAATCCATATACTGAGGCAGGAAAAAAATATGAACATATGAGTCCTGTCTATGACCAGTAATGTAGAAGTCATTGTTGTCAACCTCTTCCCCTCAAAGCTTCAATTTTACCAAACTAGATCTATCACTGTCTTCCTCCCTTGTGGTTCCTTTGATGTCATCTTTGGGAACCGCTTCCCAGACCCGATTGGAGAACCAGCTTCCTCCTCTGGTGTTGGGGCTCCTCCTAGGAACCCCTCTCCTGGGGAAACCCATGAATCAGGGGCCGACTCCCGGCCAGTGGCTGAATGAGACTTGAGCTATGGGTTCCAGTGCTTCCCATTCTTCATCCCTCACAAGAATCTTGACAACCAAATGTTGGGAAACAGGAGAAGGGGAAGGAGGAGGAGGCTACTACCTTGATCCTGGATGCACCAAATCTCCCCATGCCATTAGATCCTGACCCTGTGTTCATTGAACGCTTAACCAGGACACCCTCAACTTTATGATCCAGTAGAACTATAATGGCTACTACTGTTTATTGCTGGAACTGCAGCAACTAATGCCCTCAAGAAACTCCCTTCACTGATGACATTCCCCAATGTTCTGTAGTTATGGTGCATTCTGCCAAAATCTAATTGGCCCGGGGAAGACATCTGGAGAGGTCTGTATAGTGCTTTGCACAGATGTCATTGACAGCTGGAGAGGTTTGTATATTGGTTTGCATAGATGTCATCAGTAAGTGAATTCCCCTCCCTACCATGTTGGAAGCAGTAACAGTGTGTGTGCAAACTACTCCAGTGATAACCATTTGTAACATCTGTTTACTTCCAGGCAGAGAACTTTGTTCTCTTGAGATGACCAACTTAATCCAGTAGTTCCCCTTTTCTGCTACTGGGTAATTTCAATGCGCACCTTTCCCTGTGGGGAAGTAACACTGCCTGGTTGGGGCATTCTGATTGACAAGCTTCTTTCTGATCTTCATCTGCACCTCCTCATTGACAATATTCCGACCCATCTCAGTGCTCCTCATGGTCCATTTTAGGCTGTTTGCTCCTCATGGTCCATTTTAGGCTGTTAACCTTAAGACCTTTTCCCACAGTCTTGTGTTTCCACTACATTACTTGGTCCACAGTGAGCTTTGCAACAATGACAACTTCCCAGTGATCCGTCACTTCCTTCACCCCTCCCAATGGATCAATTATCATGATGGAATATTCAAAGAGCCAACTGGCAGTTAGGTACATCTGCTCTCGTGTACAACACCTACCTCTCCATCAGATTGTATTGATGAGGTGCTGGAAGCGGTCTCTGACGCAGTCACCTGTACCACTGGAACTACTATTCCATTTTCTACAGGCACATTACACTGCTGGCCAGTCCTATGATGGACCAAAGACATGGCAACATATACTCAGGCCCTACAGTGTGTCAAATGGTGTCCTCCACAGACCGCCCTCCTCACTTTTAAGTGACTCTACGCTAAGGCTCACTATCTAATGAAGCACAGTAAAAAGGAATTCTGGGGGCGATATGTCTCTTTCTTGGAAACATATAGCTCTTCCTCCCAGGTGTAGCACAAACTCCACAGGCTTCAGAGCCTCCAAAGATCAACAGCTATTCCAGATCTTGTTCTTTAGGATGGTCTTTGTGCCAATGTGTCAATTTTTGCTGAACACCCAAACAATCATCTTAGTGACAGTGTCAACATACTCTTCTTACCCAACTATCTTTTGAACATGGAAAAGACAGGTTGAAGGTATCTTCATATGTTTCACCCCTTGCCAAGCCGAATTATGTAATGAACCCTTCACTTACTTGGAACTGCTTCAGTCTCTCACTTCATCTCAAGCTAAGGCCCCAGTTCCTGATTCAGTCCATAATCAGATGATTCATCATCTGAAAGTTACTCAAAGGCTGAATCTTTTCAGGATCTTCAGTCGTATTTGGCTTTAAGTTATCTTCCCTGTCCAGTGACAAATAGTACCATCATCCCAATCCTTAAGCTAGACAAAAACACAATGTCTGTCAACAGATACATATCAGTTAGCTTCACCAATGTACTTTGCAAACAAGAAGTTGTTGGTTGCCCACAGATTATGCCAGGTTCTTGAATCTTAGGGCTTTTTGACCCCCTATCTATGTGGTTTCTTGGCGGGATGCTCCACAACCAGCCATTTGGTTAGATTGGAAACAGCAGTCTGAAAGACTTCTTCAAAATGTCAACTCCTTATCAGTTTGTTTGACCTACATAAGGGATACAACACCGCTTGGCCTGCTTGGCACCTAAAATCGCCAATGAGCAATATGCTTGGGGAGTGGAAGGGCTAGGCCATCCAATAAGCATCATTTGCACAATAATTATTTTGTTGAAATAAACCAGCACTGCACTCATTAAGCAGCATGATGCAAATGGTTGCCCAAAAGTTTACAAAAGTTCACAGTGCAATTACAAATGCCAGCAGGTGTCAAGTTAGTCTCCTATTACAAACCTTGTACCAATTCACAGTACTGGACATATCATCCTACAGGACACTGGCCAAATGCACAGTAACTAATACTTATAAAACATTAGAATACGTTTAATGAACAGTTCATAAAATTGAGCAGCTCTTCAAAATTCCACAAGGTTACACATTGTGTTGTCCATGCCCATAAATATTTTTAAAATAACCTTTAACAACAACAATAATAATAATAATAAATAATTAAAATTTCACAACTAAAAATAAGTTAAAGCAACAGTGGTTGTGTCTAATACTAATAGCTGTTAACTCATGAATAAAGAACCAACAAGACGCTCTGGAAAACCGGTACAAGTGTAACACAGTATGGTTGCAAAAAAGCAGGGTTGATGGTGGAAGCCTAGTTGAATGGAATCAGGCAAAAGGTACAGCACTGACTAGGACAAGTACAATACTCACACAATAAGAAATCTTAAAATCAGATGCTCTCCCTGAACAAGTTCAGAACAGTTGTACCACTCTGATATATTCTCCCCATCAGCTCTGTTACTCAAATGAATAGACAGTCAATTTAAACCTAAGACAGCTAACATATTATTCCAACCCACAGTGACAAGAAAAAATAACGGGTTGAAGCAGTTTAACACAAAACAATGAATATTCAACACTTTTTTTCAAATCTGTTTGAGCCAGTAACAAACACAAAGTAAGAAACACTGTAGACCAATAGGGAATGAATGTCTGCCAAATAGCACTAAAGAGATTGTACTGTATGTTAAAGTTGGTTCCTTGGCACAAGCAGACAGCTGCAGGAAATGTTCTGAAACATGTTCACAAATTTCAGTCCTTTTTCGTCGAACAGGGACTGTTCCTTAGGTTGTGCCCCTCATCCGATGACTCCTTTGCCTTATGTACAGCCACAGTCTTTGCCCCCGTCCGCATGGTCGACCAGGCACTGCACTTGTACATTTGTGAAAAGCTCAGAAATCACTGCACACACACACAGTCTTGGACACCATGCTCGATGCTGCTGCTGGGAAGCAGCCAAAGAGCATAATCATGTGCAATATAGAAAAGAGTCAACATGGCTTGGCACCATCACACTTACCCTCCATGATTGATTCTTTCAAGGCTCTCTATGGATTTTTGTTTGTCAGTTTCTATCCCATTGGTTGTCCCAGATTAGAGTTGGTACATCACTCAGTTCTCCATGGGTCCAAGAGAATGGTGTTCAGTAGTGCTCCATGCTGTGTGACACACTCTCCCTCTTCACTATGAATGGGCTAGTGACCTCTGGGCCACTAGTCACCTCCACCTTGTATGTACATGACTTCTGACTTTGCTACAGTGCCCAAGCCTTGGTTGAATGCCAGTTCCAAGGCACCATCTGAAGGACAACCACTTGGACCCTTTCCAGTGGTTTCCAATTCTGTCCTGTAAAAACGTGGCGCGTGAATTCGCATCCTTGGTCCATCCTGACCCAGTACTCCACTAGGGTACCCAGTGCATGGAAGCTGATGCACAGGCCCATTCTGTGGCTGTTTCTTTTATAAAGTCTTACTTTATTACCCCATATTTGTCAGCTAAAGACTAGCTGTATGCTGAAGCTTAAGGTGCTCTGCTTACATGCCCTTACCTTGGGATGCAGAGCTTCTTACCCTTATGTGTGTTTACCTCGCCCTCGTCTCATCTCGACTTGACTATGGTTGCCAGGTTTATGGCTTAGCAGCACCTTCAGGTTTGAAATTGTTAGGCCCAGTCTATCATCTTAGTGTTTGACTGACCACTGGTGCCTTGAAGAACAGGTCTGTAGACACACTCCTTTGTGATGTGGGGATCTTCTGTCTTCAGCTCCATCTGTAACAGTTGTCAAGCTGTTGCTCAGTTATTTCAGTCACCATCCAACAGTTTGCTCATCATCGAACTCATCTTTCTGAATATGAGGGACATAGACCTCCTGACACCTGCTCTTGGATGTGACTACCAGTTACCTATGTGAACACTGATGAAGAACCAAACATTGAAATGGAGCATGACTCTGGAGCAAAGTAATTCATACTCTTGTTTCCCCTTCATGCTTTCTCAGGTCCCAATCTGATATTTCTGCAATGGAACTGTAATGGCTACCACTACCATTTGGCCAATTTCCATCAGTTAATGACTGCTTACTCTGCAGTTGGAATGGCACTTGAGAAGACAAGGTTCTCAGAAACCTAGATCCCTAACCTTCAAAATTACAAATCTTACTGTACAAACCACATTCACACCAGAAGGGCCTCTGGAGGATTCTGCAGGCTCATTCAGTCAGACAATTCCAGTAATCAAATGCCACTAACAACTGCATTAGAAGCAGTGATTGCTTGTGTCTACCTATCAGTTTGGATAACAGTATGTGATATCTGTCAATCCCCAGACATATATATACCGTAAAATGAGCTGGTGGAGCTAGTGGAACAGTTGCCTACATTCTTCCTGATACGGGGGTCTTGAGTACCCACAATCCTCTGTGGGGCAGCAGACAACGTCTATCGAGGGTCAAGTAATAGATCAGGTAATTTTGGAACTAGAAGGGTGCCTGCTTGACGCTGCAGTTCCAACATATTTTAGTACAGCCCACAGAACATACCCAGCCATAAGTATTACAGTCTGACCATCTCACCTTCAATTTGATGGTCTATCAGTGGCAACCTCAGTGACTGAAGACTGCTTTCCTTCCACTCTCTCTTTCTCCGTCAACTGATGGAATGTGCACCACATCTGTCACTTCGGAAAGCCACCTGGAAAGCTTTTAGCTCCAAAGCAACTTTTGAAACCATTTGAGTGAAGTATATTGAAGAAGTTGTACAACATACTATTAATAAGATTATACACACACCAAGAAAGCAGCCATTGCTGAATGTTTTATGACACACTTTGCCAGAGTGTCCTCATGCATTAACTCACTACCATCCTAATTTCTTGACATGGAAATGCCTGGTGGTGCAAAACTCCTTAGCCTTCCATGCACAAGGCTTAGAATCATACAATGTTCCATTTAGTGAATGGGAGTTGTGTAGCGTTTTGACAGTGTGTGGAGAGGCAGTCCGTGGACTTCATAAAAAGGCTGGAATGTATTTTATTTTTTGACTCGAGCATATCTACTCTTAACTCTGACCATTGCCTTCTCGCAATGTAATTTTAGTCTCTCAAAATTTCATTCTGAAGGAAACATCCTTAGAGGTGTCAAAACCTAAGGCAGTGTACCAAACAGGTATTTGCAACAGGTTGGCCATGTGATTCTTATGTTGAAAATCCACTTTCAAATATTTAAAAACCTTAGCATTGACAGCATACAATACTTCCACAGGTTTTTCGGTCATATTTTTCAAAAAGGTGTTTTCCTCCCAATAGAGAAATGGTATTATTATTATTATTCCTGTCTTGAAGCCAGGAAAGGATCCTGAAAATATGACTAATTATGGACGAAAATCAGACAATGGAAAATCCGGGATGGAATGTAACAATTCCTTTTCATAAAATAATTATCGACGTATCTCTGTAATGATTGGTCCATGAAAATGATTTGAACGAATGATCAACCAACGACTTTGTTGGTGCTTGGAAGCCAGACAACATATATCACAATTTCAAAGTGGCTTTTGTACATTCTAGTCCACAACAGACAAACTGGAATCTGCAGTGCTTCCACACGTCGCCATCTGATCACTGTGTTCTCTGACCTAGAAGTGGCGTATGATACCACTAGATGCCATCACATTGTGTCTACACTGCACGAGTTGGCTTCTGCGGCTGCTTACTCATTTTTATCCATAATTTCCTAGCACCCAGACTGTTCCAGATCCAGCAAACAATGTGTAAAAAATACTGGGGTCCCTTGGGATTGGTTCAGAATGCACCTCTCTTTATTGAAATCATTGGAGATGTGACTGTAGTATGACCCACGGTGTCATCATCACTGTGTGTGGACAATCTTTGTCAGTATTACAGCTCTCCACCATTTTGCGTGCAGAGCACTATCTTCAGGGAGCCATACGGAAAGTACATAATTCGACCTGACTCTTGAATATAAATTTACTCCAACGAAAACTTGAAATCGATGAAGTAATCAGATTTGTAGGTGTTTCATTTGAGAGTTAGTTAACAAGATTATCCGTCATGGTGTATCAAAGTATGCGGAATTCTAACTTGGGAGTGCCAAATTGATATTGTGGTGAACGGCATATACCGACTGCGAGAATCGGACGTTCTGTGCTACGAATGCATCTCTGTGTCTTACCGAACCGAAGCTTTGTTTCATGGACTCTTTGTGAAGGAAATGGGGAGGTTGGATGAGGAATTTCCGCAGGATCGCCACTGCAGATACATCTCTTGCTCTCCTGTGGTACTTAAAGCAAAAATATTGATATTTTCCAGGTTTTCAGGGGAGCAAAGATGAAAGAAAATAAGGAACTTAGCTAAACAAACTAAAACCAATAACAAAGCCAATAATTAAAATAAAACACACATAATGAATATTTATTTATAATAAATAAGTAAATACTTTAACTAAATAAGAACAACAACAACAACAACATATTAAACCATGCAACCCAACTCAAGACAAACAGCATGAAAAAGCTTGATACCGTAACAGCACCTCCTGGGATGCAGACCACATAGTAATGCTGTGACTTCATAAAGTTTCAATTTTATCCTGACTGTAGTAGGGATGTGTTGTCTACAGGTCAGAAGCACCATCAGTAATGAACTTGTTAATCTTGGTACATCACAACAGTTGCGGCAACTGGAGTCTTCTGTACAGTCCCTGTAGATGGCCGCCCATTGGGAGCTGTGTCCCACCACGGAGGGTCAGATACCAGCAACTGGCGAGCTATGGTGGCCAGAGTCTGTTAGATGCCTATCTATCAATCTTATTTTGTTTAACAACCAGCAGTTCAGACTGTTTACTAATTGCCCAAAATGGGGTACATCATCTGGGATACAACTGGAGGCTCTATGCATGGACCTCCAAGTGTCACTTCTTGTCTGCACAGATAGTTGCCTCTCAGCACCCCGCATGGTGTGTACTCAGTCCTCTCATTTGGATGAACCTCTAATGTGGCCATTCTCAGATGGCTATTCCATTTAGTTTTCACTTGTACACATATTTGACATGCAACAACAGAGTTGGTTATAGTTTTGCATGTGCAAGGTGGCTTCAGAAGTATTCTCTGTCGAACGCATGCAGTGCATAGTTGGTTACCATATAAAGTGCTCTGCAGTACATTAAAATTATCTCCACAAAGGATCCCATGAGCTGCTTACAAGGTGTGTCTTAGTGCTACCCCAGAAACACTTTGGTTGCTAAGACCCAACACTTACTGGATGACCCGTATAGCTCCGGAACCAAGCAGTATTCGTCTGCACACTGAGAGCTGTGCGAGTGTTGCGAGAAGTGAACTTGCTGATAAAGTTACTAAAAAAGCAACCACAAAAGACAAACTTGAATTCAAAGTACTGGACAAAGACCCAAGATTGCAGTTGCGGCATCAAGCTCACTAACGATCTAGCCCATACAATCACTTTCTCTCACCATATTTTAATAATACTGACTATGATGACCCGTCTTGGAGTATCTTTTGGCACCTGGGTACAGTTTTCAGCTACCAAGGTTTTATCTCACTTCTGACCATCTGTCTTCAGCTACTGTTGTGCAGATTTCCAGCCACAATGGAAACGTCACGTACCCTGGAGCTGCCAATTCCTGTTTTCTCATTCCACATTGTTCCATGTGAACTTAGAGGGCAACAAGGATATGATAAAAAAAAAATATGTTTAGACCCTTTGAACCCAAATGATAACAATAATAGTAATAGTAATAATAATCTTAATAAATATAATAATAAAATTAATTATCATTATGCCATTGATCACTGTTAATCTTGTCACCCTGTGACGTCTGCTATTCATGATCTTCCCTCTGACCATAGTCGTACAGTGTGCTCAGTTTCCTTTCTGCGGGTCCCAGGTTCATATGTATACCCCAGGAAACGAACTGACATATCGTTTGGCTACAGGAGTGACTATTTTCTGCACATTGGCTTGGATGATCCCAGATGCGTATTTGTGGGTGCAAATAATGTCTCTGCTCACTTGGTAATAGAACATCTGGATAGTGGACTACTAGCTCCCCTTATAAACTCCACACTATCAAGGCGACAACTGCCGCATGGCGCTCATCCTTCCATTCCTCTCCCACATGGCGCTGCTCCTTCCATTCCTCCCAGAAGGAATCCATTACCCTACGTTGCTGCCACATCACTTTTATGTAATGAGCCATGACCAAACTGTGGATGCGAAGCCCTACGGACACTAGTTCATATCCTGGCATAATATCCCCCATGTCCTGTCCCTCCAACTTAAGGATGGTCTTCCAAATTCTTTGGCTCTAATATTGGTAGACTATTCACTGACAATTGAATGGGTTCTTCATTTTCTCCATAGATGTATTCGTTGTTCTCAGATTTAAGGTTTTAAACTACTTTTGGGATCCCTCGTCCATCTGTTTACTCCATTTTAATTGCTTTTAGATGTGGTGTGCCCTTTTTCTGCCACACCATATTTTCCATTTAGGGGTTGCACCGTAATTGTCTTCACTCTTAATCAGTTGGCAACATTGCTAGCTGCTCCAGACAAAATGTGTGTGTTGTTGGTGCTGCATATTTTTGCAATTTTTGATGCTGCAGTGTTCACCTTCGGTGCACCAATGTAAAAGTTGTCACAAAATCAGTTAAGTAAAAAATCCTTGCAATTCACATATTAATTTATATGTAAAAACAGACTGTGGAATTTTCTGTTTTCTGGGATCATATGTGCCATATTAGTGTGCCGAACTTGAAGTTCTAGATTCACATATTTTAATGTTCATGTTGCTTCTGCATAATCTTTCATTGATTGTATCAGTAGTCATTTACAATTTTAAATATTGTGAAATTTTGAACATTTGCAGGTGCCATGATAAACTTGTACTGTTATCACCAATTGTAGTCTTATACTTACTTCTGCTTTTTTTAAAAATCTGAGAACAGTGCACCTATCCTCATTCAAAACAGCTATTCTCTAATTTCATTGTATAACTATGTGTGAAATCCAATGTTTCTGAAAATTTTTAGACATAGACAGAACTACATTTTTCAAAAATTATTGTAAATTACCAGTATGCGTGTTGTGGATGACTTACTCCATAGCATTTGTCATTCACAGTTACTGCCAAAGAATGGATAACCCCGAATTCCTGTATATATCAATGCAAATAAAAATGAGTTTCTGACAATTTTCAGAAGTTACCATTGTCGTGTGCATAAACTGATTCACAGTATTAAATTGATATTAGGTTTTAGTTACTATAGCAGAGAACAGGTATCAGCTGTTCATTGCAGACAAACTATGCATAAAATATATAAATACATTGAACATGTCAGTGGATAGAGGAAGGTTCAAAGTTTTGACACAGCTGAACTGTTGTTTGCAGCAACATGGTTACTATACCACAAGAGAAGTCATGTTGTGCGTTGGAATTTGCATGATGTTAATCCATTGGTCAAGAGCAACATGCATTGTGTCACCCTTTTAGGAGGAGGCCACCTTTGCACAAGCAGATTTGACAGGTATACAAAATTCTTGGAAGTTGGCTGCATAAACAAAGGGAAGAGCACTGGTTGCTACACATATCTGATGAAAATCTCAAGAGTGTAAGAGATTGATTCACATGGAGCCCCCTGAAGAGTACCCGAGATGTGTAGACCACGAACTACTTCAGACAATGATAGATTATTCTGAAACAGTGCATGCATATGAAGCCCTAAAAGTTGCAGTTACTGCAGCAATTGTATCCCAGCAACTATAATGAATGGAACACAAATTTGGATTTCAGTTCTCCGGGATATGGCAGAGGGCACTTTTTCCGAACAACTCAACTAGCAGATAAAGTGAATAGCCGTAATGTAAGAATTGGTGGTCACAAACTGCTGGCGACGTGGTTGAACATGGAGACTCAATGAAATTGAAAGTGTTTTGTGCCATATCTGTTCACAAAGTGTATGAATCTTTCGTTTATGTGGAGGAAACAGGATAGGAATGTCATACCTGGACATGCTGCAAAACTGGTTGCTCCCTCAACTTCACAAAGATTCCAATGATTTCATTTTAATACATGATGGCACCCTGCCTCATTTTCACCTTGAGGTACAGTGTTGCCTAACAGCACTACACTGAGTGGGGTGGTGCAGTGGTTAGCACACTGGACTTGCATTTGGGAGGACGACGGTTTAAACCCGCAGCCGGCCACCCTGATACAGGTTTTCCATGATATCCCTAAATTGCTTAGGCAAATGCTGGGATGGTCCTTTAAAAGGACTTGGCCGACTTCCTTCCACAAACCAATGGGACCTCGCTGTTTGGTACCCTCCCCCAAATCAACCAACCAACCAACCAACCAACCAACAGCACCATCCCACATGTTGGACAGGAAGATTTGGACAACAAGACCTTGTTCATTGCTTTTGGCCTCCCCGGTCACAAGATCTCACATGTTGTGATTTTATTTTGCGGTGGTACGTAAGACAGAGTATTTGTCACACCTATGGCAGCTACTCTTCAAGACCTGAGTAATTAACTTGTTGAGGCTGTTGACTCAATAAAGTAGACCTATTGATCCATGTGTGGAATGAAATGGACTACTGTTTCCTTATTAATCGAGTATCTCATAGTGCTCATGTTGAGTGTATGGTATAGTTTCTGTGTAAACATAAAACTTTGAACCTTCATGTATCCAGTGACATGCGCATTGTGTTTCTATCTTTCATAGTTTGTCTGTATTATTACACTTATAACGAATTAACACTGTTCTAAAATATGTTATTGTCTATAATTAACCACAAAAGTTTTAGGAAACAAGTAATTTTTACCACAGGTCCTGTCTGCTTTGCAGGAAGTAAGGAATCTGTCATTACTCATCCAATTAACTGCGAGTGATGTGTTAGTGGCAGATTTAGTCATTCTGTACATTATTTTCTTCGTAAAGTAACATGTGGATACGGAATTAACCATTTCAGCTTTTACTTTGCTACCCTCAATTTCAGTTTCTGTCCGACTCACAAGTGACTGGCTGCTAACTTTGGAAACTAACTCTCTCTCTCTCGCTCTCTCTGTCGCTCTCTCTCGCTCTCTCCAGTACTACACTTTGTGTTACACCTATTATGCAGTCCAGTTGGAGCATTAGATTGTCAAAATCCTGAGCTGGCTGAAGGTCCTCGCCCATAATGCTCCAAACATTGTCAACTGGGAAGAGATCTGGCGACCTTGCTAGCTAAGGTAGGATTTGGCAAGCACAAAGACAAGCAATAGAAACTCTCTCTGTATATGAGTCGACAGTACCTTGCTGAAATGAAAGCCCAGGATGGCTTACCATGAAGGGGAACAAAACATGGCATAGAGTATTGTCGACATACTGCTGCATTGTAAGGATCCTCCAGATGACAACCAAAGGGGTTCTGCCATGAAAAGAAATGGCAGCCTAGGAGGTCACTTCTAGTTGTCAGGTTGTATGGTAGATGACGATCAGATGGGTATCCCACCTGTGTCTGGGACATATCCACACACATTTTTCCCGGTCATGGGGCTCCGTTCGAAGCAGGACTCATCAATGAAGACAGTTCTGCTTCAGTCAATGAGATTCCAGACTGAAGACATGTCTGAAGGTACCCCCGACAGTGGTGTGATACAAACCTGACTGTCGTCCACCATACAGCACGGCAACCAGGAGTGTGTGTCTGGAGTGCAATTTCTTTTCAAAGTGGAACCACCTTGGTTGTCGTCCACAGCGTCCTGACAGCGCGTAGGTATGTCGAAGTTCTACAGTCTTGTTTTGTTGTATTTCATGGCAAATCATCCTGGGCTTACATATCAGCAAGATAATGTCTGCCCACACATGGCAATTTTCTATTGCCTGTCCATGTGCTTGCTAACCCCTACTTTGGCCAGCAAGGTCACCGACTCTCCCCCATGTTGCATTTTGAGCATTATAGGGAGGGCACTCCAACCAGCTCAGACGTTTGATGATCCAAAGCTCCAGTTGGACAGAATTTGGGACTATATCCTTCAGGAGTATATTCAACAACTCTTGTCAATCAATACCAGACCGAATAATTGCTTGCATAAGGGCCAGAGGTAGGCCAATGCATTAATAATATGCTCAATTTCTGAAGCTCTTCCTCTTAAATAAATCGTCCACTTTTTCTGAAGATTTCTCTCTCTCTCTCTCTCTCTCTCTCTCTCTCTCTCTCTCTCTCTCTCTCTCTGTGTGTGTGTGTGTGTGTGTGTGTGTGTGTGTGTGTGTGTGTGTGTGTGTGTGTGTGTGTGTGTGTGTCTTTCTCTCTTAGAGTGTATACCTATCTATCTGCTGTAGTCATCCTTTGTACTTGGGTGATCATTGTTTGCCACAAACACATCCCGGTCATTGGTGCCAGTTTCCATGTTGACTTTCTCAAAGAGGTCAGGTCTATTTCTTGCCATCCTGAGTGGGGTTCTGAACTATCTGTTCTAGGTAGTTTTCAGAAAAGGCCTTTAATAATGTTTCACATAACGTTAACAAACTGTAATTTTGCCAGTTGCCAGTTGATTGTTGTATGATTAAAGTCTCCACTGATGATTACAGTACGATTGGGGAACTTACATATAAGTGAACTAGGGTTTTCTCTAAAGTCTTCAGTTAAACCAGGAGAAGAGTCTGGTGGGTGACAGAAGGATCCAGTTACCATTTTGTGTCCACTCATGATATTGAGTCTTGCCCAAACAGTCTCACATGCAGCTTCGTTTTCTATCTCTGAAGATTTGAGTTTGTCTATTGTGACAATTACACCACCACAATTTCCCATTTGCCTGTCCTTTCTCCACACACTTAAATTTTTCCCAAAAATGTCACTGCTATAAATTTCATATTTCAAACAGTTTTCTGTATGTAGTATTATGCGAGCTTTACTACTTTTCAAGAGTGCTTCAGACTCTCTCACTTTGTTGTGAATGCTACAGCATTTAACTACTAGGATTTTAATACTCTCACCTATAGTGGACATGCTTTTGGAACTTACACTTATGAGTCTCCTACGGCTGTCATTATTGGACTGGATGGAAAGTCGCCTAATCTGAAAAAACACTTGTGTGCCCCCGAAACACAGTCAACTACCAGGGTAGCAACTTCTGATGTGTAGTGTACACCAGAACCATTTAGGGGAACCCTACAGTTCTCAACCCTATGGCCCAAGTCCAGGAAGTCGCATCCTAGCTTGTCACAGAACCCTCAAAGTGTGTGGTTCAGTCCTTCCATTTGACTCAGAGCCATGGGGCTATGATCAGTTCTTGGGACAATGCTGTACATTCTGACCTTTCTTGAAAGTCTGTGCAAATGGCTGGTTTTCTCAACCTTCTCCATCAGCTGCTGGAACGATCAGAGTATGACCTAAGAGCCCAGACGTCAGGCATAGTTTGTTCCGACGTGTGCCACAGTCTGCGCTTAGTTGCTCCCTGTTCCCTCATCAGTCAGTGGTGTTGAGAAACAGCGGGAATCATTAAAATTGAACAAAGCTCCAAGACCTGTTGGAAATCCCTCTCAGATTCTATACAAAATTTATGGCTGCCTTAGCCCTACTTGTAACTATAATTTATCGTATATCCCTCAAACAAAAAATGGTGCCAATTAGTTGGAAGAAAGCACAGGTCACACCCACATACAAGAATGGTAGTAGAAATGATCCACAAAAGTACCTTCCAGTATGCTGAACATAAATTTGTTGATTCTTAAAACATGGCCGGAGTCAGACATAATGGGGTATCTCGAACAGAATGATTTTCTCCTTGCCAGCCAGCATGGATTCCAAAAGCATCGATCATGTGAAACCCAACTCTAATGTCTCTCACATGAAATACAGTGTGTTTTGGATCAAGGCAGTGAGATAGTCAGTATTTCTTGATTTCTGAAATTTCACTCAGTACCACATTAATGCTTATTATAAAAAGTACACTCATACGGGGTGTAAAGCGAAATTTGTGACTGATTTGAACACTTATTGGTAGGGAGGCTGCAGCTTGTTATCTTGGATGGAGAGTCCCACATCAGATGGAGAAGTAACTTTGGGTGTGCACGAGAGAAGTGTGTTGGGATCCTTGCTGTTTGTGTTGTATACTAATGACCTTGCAGACAATGTTAATAGCAACCTCAGACCTGTCAGAGAGGATGGAGTTACCTATAATGATGCATTGTCTGAAAGAAGCTGCATAAATATTCAGTCAGATCTTGATAAGATTTCAAGTTGGTGGAAATTTGCATTAAATTCTCAGAAATGTAAAATTACACACTTACAAAATGAAAACACGTAGAGTATCCTATGACTGTAATAGCAACGAATTACACTTGGAATCTGCCAACTCGTAGAACCACCTGTTTGTAACACTTTGTAGGGATTTGAAATGGAATGAACACACAAGCTCAGTCATGGGTAAAGCAGATGGTAGACTTTAGTTTACTGTTAGAACACTGGGGAAATGCTACCAGTATACATAGGAGATAGCTTACAAATCACTCGCAAGACCCATTCTGGGATATTGCTGAGTGACTGGGTCACATACCAAATGGAACTAACAAGGGATATTGAACGTATACAGAGCAGGGCAGCATGAAAGGTCACAGTTTTCTTTGACCCATGGAAGAGTGCCACAGTGAGGCTTAAGAAAGTAAACTGGCAGACTCTCTAAGACAGATGAAAACTAACCTGAGAAAGCTTGCTTACAAAGTTCCAAGAACCGGCTTTAATTGATGTCTGTAGGAATATATTACAACCCCATATATGTCACTCTCATAGTGATGATAACAAGATTAGATAAGGTTAGATTAATTACAGTATGCACAAAAGCATTTAAACAATCATTTTGCTTGCACTCCATACAGGAATGGTATGGGAAGAAACCCAAATAACTGGTGTGTTGAGGTATATCCTCTGCCATGCAGTTCACAGTGTTTGTAGAGTATAAATGCAGATGCAGAAGAAGAAGATGATGCAGGTGGGGGTTGGATGTGAGTTTGGGATTCTCTCAACATGCAACCTACGTCCTTCTGAATCTATTTCCTGTATTCATCTCTTGGTCTCCCTCTGATTTATACCCTCCACACTGCCCTCCAATACTAAATACTCAGAACACGTCCTACCAACTGATCCCTTCTTCTAGTCAAGTTGTGCCACAAATTCCTCTTCTCCCCAATTCTATTCAGTACCTCCTCATTAGTTAGATGATTTACCCATCTAATCTTCAGCATTCTTCTGTAGCACCACATTTCAAAAGCTTCTATTCTCTTCTTGTCTAAACTATTTATCGTCCATGTTTCACTTGCATGTATGGCTACACCAACCATTATCTGATACAGTATGAAAAATATATGAAGATAATAACTGTTCCTGAAAGAACAGATACCATTGATGACCATGCAGGTTCTCTTACGGCAATTGTCACCCTAGTTGGTGTGAGTAGTGAGTGGATGGGCAAATATCTATTAGAAACATTACAAATGTAGATTGTGGACAGTTGGGAATGTGGGTCTCACGGGGAGCATGCAAGGGATAAGTCGCTGCAGTCACGCTATTCATCTGTGTCCTCGGTGGCTCTGATGGATAGAGCGTCTGTACATGGCAGACATGTAAGCAGGAGATCCTGGGTTCGAGTCAGAGTCCCGGTCGGGGCACACATTTTCAGCTGTCCCGATTGAGGCATATCAACACCACCTGTCGGCAGCTGAGGGCTTTGATTAATTATCAACAATATGAAAAACCCTATAACCCTACCTCCCCCCCCCCCCACCCCCAGCCCTACCTCCACCTCCTCTAACCCCTCCCCTTTCCCCCACCTCTTCTGGCCATCATGTTTCGCTGATACCTAAAAAATCTTGCTGCATCCTTTCCATTTCTACATTTTAGGTTTAATACACTCCGGGATAAATGAAGCATCCACATGGGAGAATGAAACAAAACGAAACTTTACAGGTTGAGAGGGTATGTGATGTTACTTTGAGTGATCACAAAATCAAATCAAATTTGTAGAGAACTAGGTAGTATGACTCCACTTACCAGTATCAGGCGTGTGGTTGCGCGCGCGCGTGCACACACACACACACACACACACACACACACACACACACACACACACACACACGCACACACGTTGGGTGCAGAAGGTGGTGTGGATGCAGAAGACACAGGGAACCATTTGAAATGGAATGGGAGATTACGTTGATGTTCTGCAAGAATTAATATTGGATAGTGGCCTAGAATTGAGATCATAAAGATGTTTAGAGCCTTATGAATATTGCTGTACATAAGTCGTGAAGATATTAGCATGAAAAAATGCAGCCTAGCTATTTTGTCAGTGCTGGAAAGTTATTTGGAGATTCATAATTGCATACAAAATAATTGTCACAAATAATTAGGATAAATAATAAAGTACAGTTAGTGCATTGTCTGTATAATCTCACAGAAATATAGTAACCTTAGAGCTATGTTGCACAGTGCACAAATGGTTACATAAGTGCAGAAACAAGGTCAAGGTAGCATCAGTTCAGGCTCAAGGCTGAGAGAGAGAGAGAGAGAGAGAGAGAGAGAGAGAGAGAGAGAGAGAGAGAGAGAGAGAGAGAGAGAGAGAGAGAGAGAGAGTGCACATAGAAGAGAAACCGAGTAGCTTATAAAAAAAGATGGAACAGAAAGCAGTAAATGATTAATAATAAAGCCTGTGGGGTAGAAGGAAGATACTGAAAGTTTTATCTGACAATGTAAAATGTAGGTACATTTCCACCATGGAGTTCTTTGCAAATGTCTGAAGAACTGGAAGGATCTCTAACTTTTATGGTGACTCATCCAGTAATATACTTTCGCTGAAAGCTGCCAACCTGTCCTCTCTCTTGGGGTGGCAGGATGTCTTTCTGATGTGTGGACGAAAGGTAGTGTTGGATGAGGAACACTGTCTTAAGAAACTGGAGCAGCTTTACTCTTTGTCAAGGTTCTGTTCGACCATGTCTGACCACAACAAGGGAGGATCACGTACGCACCTGCCATCTGAGAACAAACTTGCGTAGGCTGATATAAATGTCACAACACACACAGTTGTGTTAGGGGAGATGCTGAGACCAGGAAGCATGGATACTGGTGAATGGTGCTGTATTGTGTTCAGTGATGATACACATTTATGAACCACCTTGAATGAATGTTGCTGGTGAGCATGTTGGTGACACGGCGAGAGGTCCCTTTCTACCATTGTTTTGGAGAGGCACATGGTGTTATTCCCTGTTATGGAGAATCATCAGGTGTCACTTCAAGCCGTGGTTGCAACAGTATCATGGTGCCATTATTGATCAGGAAAATGCTCATCCACACCTGGCATTGTTTCTATGAAATGCCTGCATAATATTGAGGTACTCCTATAGCAAGCAACATCCCAAGATCTGTCCCTGATAGAACATGTGTGGGACCAATTAGGACATCACTCAGTGTCAGTATCCAGCACATTGTGGACCAGTTAACAACAGTTGTGGACCGGCTTGCCTCAGGTGAGGGTAGGATGGCTCTATGACGCTCTCCCCAACAAATTGTTGCATGCATCCAGGCCAGATGGGAAACAAGCTGGAAAAGGAATGTGAAAGATAAGAATCCCTGTCCCTCATACAGCACCCCCTCCCCCTTTCCCCTCGAGGATGGAAGCTAGTATTTAACTGTTAAAAGGAGAATAATGAGTCACAAGAAATTACACAATTAATATATTCTCTTTCCAGGAAAAGTGTGCTTTGGAGATGTTCTGCCTCCTTGTTCAATGGAATATATGAGATGCTTTTGGAACCCCTTTGATTTTTTCAAGATGTCTCCTAGAATTATTGTTCAATCATGTTTGACATTGGGAGGTTTTTAATGTCAAATATTAATCAGAACTTTTGCATACTAAACTGCTCTCCAAAAAGCAGAGCAATATTTGTATACATAGTAAAGGCAGAATTTGTTAGAATGTAATTATATTTCATATTTATTTCCGTTGTAAATTGTTGTTAATGTGCTGAGCTCCATTTTTTCATGGCATAGTTCACGTTGCTTCCTTATAAGGGAGGTTTATATTAAGGTCATAGGAAAAGGCTTTTTGCCAAAAGTTACCATTGTAGGAAACTGGAATCGGCATCTATTGATGAAATACTTAGTTATGTCTGACATAAGTGTAAAAGTATTTTCTCTCCAAGTTTTAGATTTTTAGATTGAAGGTGTGATTTTATTTATTATTGGGAACTCATTATGTTTTGTAACATCTTATGTATTAGACAGTTAGTTAACTGAAGTTACTGTTATGGTCAGATTAATCATGCCCATGATTATTACTGAATGAGTTGCCACAGTGGGGAGGACGATAGTTCAAATCCGTAATTGGTCATCCAGATGTAGATTTTCTGTGATTTCCCCAAATCATTCCAGGCAAATGCTGTGGTTCCATTCAAAATGGCATGGCAGATTTTCTGTCCCACCCTTCCACAATCTGAGCTTGTGCTCTGTCTCTAATAACTGTGCTGCCAACGGGATGCTAAGCCCTAATCTGCTTTCCTTATTTTACCTTGATTTTTGCCTTCTGTAATATACTAGGTGTCTCTTACAACATTACTGTTTTTAGAAATATTGTTGTGTGAATGTCTCATAAAGTGCTTTATGTCAAGTTTTTCAGCAGCCACAAGGCTCATTATTCTACAGTATGTGCAGAGGAGTGCGGTCTTTGATCTTCAGATAGAGGAGAGAATGCAACATATGTATTCAGCAAATTGCAAGTGGTACGATCACAATGTTACAGGCTGCCGCCGCCGCGGCTGCCCCACTGCTTAAAACCCCCCTGTCGACTGCCCAACAGGCGAGTTATGCTGCGGCTGCCAGCTACACAGCAGTGGCAGCACGAGCGTATGGAGCTGCAGCAGCTGCTGCACAACCGGTTGCCGGTTATGCCGCTGTTGCGGGGTGAGTGAGATGGCTGCCAAATGCTGCGTATCAGAAGGTTCATTTTTAATTGCAAACTGGTGATGTAAATGATTACAGATATGCGACAGCCATGCTTTGACTCATCTATTGAAGCTTCACATCACACCTGCAATGCCCAATTTCCATCCAGAAACCTGACCGTGTGTGATGTTGGTGGAAATTTGATGCATGTTTTTTATGTTTTATTGTGAAAGAGATTCCAATGTTCCTTTCCCTTCATTGTCTTCCTTTCAGGGATTTTCCCCCCATGTTCCTGCAGCTGTATCCTTCCAAAATCTGTTTGTTTTTTATGTTAGCGTAATACATCCATTTATTAGCAACAGTTTTTAATGCACTATGAGATGGTTTATAGAAATTTTGAATGTTCGTTCTGCATGTTATTTAATATAGCTAATTCTTATAATTGAATGATGTTACAGATACGGTCGTGAATATGCAGATCCTTACCTTGGGCACAGCATAGGTCCTGTAGCGGGTTATGGGGTAAATTCTTCCTTTGTTTATTTATTTATTTCTATGACACGGTTCAAATGAGTTCATGATCTATAAAATGATGTGTGTGTCATCTGCAGATAGAAAGTGTATTTGCTGCCTTATATTTATTGATTTAGACTGTGTGTAAACCATTTCAAATTCAGCTCTTCCACAAATTGTTATCAGATTGTCATTTGTTTGTGCTTGTCAGTTTTAACACTTCATGAACTTCTTCAATATCGTACGTACTTTGTTTCAGGCTGCTGTCTATAGAAGTGGCTACAACAGATTTGCACCTTACTGAAGACTTTTTGGCTAGGAAGAGCCGCATCTCATATTCATTATCTTAACATACATGACAACAATTCACTTGCCTCAACGTTCACGCGTCATCACTACCACCAGCATTCACATTTGTGTGGAAATTATGAAGAAATATATGGATGAAGAAGTTGATTCATGACATTAAAAACTTATTGCTCTACTTGTTTGAAGAAGATTGTAATGTAGCTTGGCAGCTAGCTTTAGTTATAGTCATACAGCGTTATGAGCATATGGCTGCTACTCCAGTGTTTTCCTTCATATTTTATTTTCTGTTGCTGTTCATATGAATGAGATAGAGCATAAATATTTCTGGATTTTGAAACATTTACATATTCCAGATATTTCATATCACAAACTGTGCATGAAGGAAACCAAATAAGCCCTAAAGTTACTACACTAATGTGAAATTGGCAGTATTGACAGCAAAACACAAACATAGCGAAAGGAATGTTCTACTCAGGTTTAATACCTAACCGAATCTTCAAATGACAACAGTTTCTCCATGCAGTGTTAACAGTTATCACCTTATTTCTTACATTTTTAGGTGGTGTTAAAAATTGCTTCCGGTTTTTCAATTGTTGGATTGTTTCTGGAGGAAAGTGCTTTATTAGAGAGAGATTTTTTGTAGCATGTCCAGAATGGGAAAATGAAAAATCATTGGGGATAGTTCATGCAATAAATGATGCTGTGTGGTATTTTTACGGTTTTTCCGTTAATGTGCGTTATAATAGTGATTGGCTATGAAACATTACAGAAAGTTTTGTAATGCTGTGGGAATGTTCATTGCTATTTTCAAGAGTTTTGTAAATAAGTATTGTTTTATTTTATTATTTTTTTGAAATGTATTGTCCATTTTAAGTAACTGTTAATAATTCATTTAATGATAAACAGTCTATGTTTATGTGAATTTATATTGTATACCTACCAGTCTTCCAGTACTGGTTTTGTAATCAGAGGCAGATGGTAGTCACATTAACTTTGCAAATGCAGAGCTTGGATGTAATTGGGATATGTTAACCTTTCAACTTTTTTGTCACAAATTAAATTTAAGAACTTTCTGGATTCAGTTGTTGAAATGCATTTCACAAGATCTTGCTACAAAGTTATAATACTGCCAGTTTTTCTGTAGTAACACAAGGGGTGCTTTATTTAAATTATTTACAAATTTGCAAATGACATCATTCTTAATGATTGTTTTTAACACAAAGCAACAGTTACATTAATGTATTATTTCCAAATACAAGGGTGAGCAGTGCTGTCTTGTAGCAGAATGAAACACCAAATGTAGTTTTGTAGTATAGAACATATCCCCATGTCCCCCTTGAAACAGTGAACTGAAGCTGTAGTGGTTGTATTTTTTAAGGAAGTGGAAGGTAATTTGACTTTTAAAGTAACATGATTTAAAAGAGTTTAATTTCTGGTCAACAGAAAGTTTATTCAAATATATAACTTTATAAATATAAAGTTTACGCATTTAAATTTCTGTGAATCGTGTATTTTTACCTTATGGGACTTTTCAGACCTTATCTAGTGCATTAAAAATAATTTTAATACTTGGTGACAAGTTTTTAGTTATTGGTTCTCTGAATAAGTAGTAACTTTCCAAATTATGTTATTTTTATCATTGTTAAGACAGACTTCAGTCAAGGCACATAAATTACCCAAATATTTTTTGACAGATTGTTACCTTCAGTTCAGTTAGCCACAAAAATTAGCCTTAAAATTTCTGTTTTATATCATGCTGTGGTATAATTTTCTGAATTACACTGTTACAATTTCATGAATTGACTCGTTTAAATTTTACTGTTGAAAATCATATTTTACACATGTGCGAACATGTTACTTAACTAGCCTATTCAGATTATTAAATTTATTGAGTCAAGTGTGACACTTAGCTTTAATTTTGCAGTTTTCTTTCACTAAGCTAGCATTTTTTCATTCAAAATTAGTTAAATTGATTGCAGTACAACCAGTTGGAGCTTCACTGTTTGTAATAGTGTCAGCAGAAACTGATATTTTAACTATACTCAACTAGTAGAGTTAAGTTAAATGTGATACACTCAAACTTCTAATGATGAATGAACCAGTAAGTACTGACAGTGTAAATGTTCTCAAGCACTGAAAGTGAAATCTGATAGTTATGTCATATTTTATATATTTTTCGGTATCCACTAATGTATGACTCATACAGGGCTTCAGAAGAAGTTGCATCACAACATATTGTTCACGCAATGAAACATTGAAAATACTATAGTTGTCTGTCATAAGTGTAATGATGCTACGAAGATTGATATTATTGTCGAGATATGAGACTTGTAAATATTTATTTCAAATCTATAAAAGTGTCAGACAACTAAAATAGTATTTGCCTATTCCTATATTTGCAGTACCATTTCATAATGTCAAAAGTCACATAAACTGCTATTTGTGGGCATTTGCTTTTCGAAAGTCCCTTTGACGGTTTTATAGGGACTGTAGATCAGAAACGGACATATCGGTTTGAATACTTTTTAAAAATCAGTGTTTATACATCTACAAATTAAAGTCAGATTTCCACTGAAGCTCTCTTAATCTCATTGTATGAATGTCAGTAAGTAAATAAGTATGTGTGATTGTTGAAAATGTGTATGTATGAAATGTGGAAAACCTCAGATGTATGTGTTACAATCTATATAGGTTAGATTTAAGGAGACAAATACTGTAATGTGTATTCCGCTTTGTGATTATTTGTCCAGTAGTCCTCAAGAGCTTTTGCAAGTGAGGATCTTCTTTTTAGATGTATAATACACAATTTTAGTTTGGAAGTTAGAAGTGTAGCCTTCCTAGTGATATCACTTCATATTATCATATTGCTGGTCCAGAAATTCTGGGCATTTTGTATTGTGTGTTGCTGGAAGATAAACAATCTTATAGATGTGTTTCTGAAAGTTGGGAATAATGTTCAATTTGGAAATTTACTTTCTTGTATTGAGTAAGTGGAATTTTTATTGAAGTTTTCTGGCAACTGCAGATTACAGAATTGCACTGAACAACCAAAGATATGAACAGTATTTTAATCTGCTCAATATCATAAGGAGAAGGCACTTTCATAATCAATTTGATTGCAGTAATACTAATAAGGATGATAATAGTAATAATAATAATAATTATAATAATCTGTTTGCCAGATAGTTTCATACAGTCTGTGTTCATACAGGTTTTGCTGCACACAGAAATGCTGTCTTCATAATATTATCTGTCATCATATATATGAAGTCTCATTGTTAATTTTAAAAGTGTATAACTGAACGTCTTCCGTTTTGGCACAATATGAAGTTTTACTACGCACTGGTTGTTGAATTACATGAAAAAAGCACAAAATATAAAGTCTTTTATATGTAACAAGATTCCCATTTTGTTTTATCGTCTTTATTGTAATTTTAAATTCATATAGTTTCTTGCTGAGCAGATGTGTTGCTCTGATTTTGTTCAAGTGGAAATCATTCTTTGTGGTATCACGGGACAATGGAAGTTTAGAAAGTATAGTGCACATACATAAAAAGGCTGTTTATGTGAACAGTGATGCAGATGAGATTTTTACAGTTTTTAAGGCAGTTAGCACATTGTCTGAATATACGGGGGACTGTGAATCTCAACAAGAATGTACAAAGTTTCAGTGTTGTTACTTGCCATATTGTGTATGTGTATTCATGGAATAAAATATGCTGTCATCTTTCAAGAATGAATTATTCTGTTTCAAACCATATCCATTGCAATCTTCATTCACATCACAATCAAAATGTGTGTCCTATGTATGTACCAATTTAACATTATTAGCAATTGACAATTATTTATTAAAATTCATTTTATAATGCACATTACATCTATGTATTAACACTATAATACTGAGAGTAATGTCTCATTATCTCTAGACAAATTAGATTTTATAGTAATCATGCAAATTCCAAAATGTGTATTCCACCACCAGGGTCTCTTCACATTGTCTGTAATATGACATATCACAATTGAGATTGACAATTACCACGAAATCCACAAGTGTCTTGAAACTGCCAAAAATTTCAGGATCAGTCATTTTTATATGAAACATTAATTTTTTATAATAAAATTATATTTCTTCACAGTAAGTGGATCATACAAATATGCAGGCTTTCCAGGCTGTTGCCACTTAATATCTGAGTTAAGAGGTAACATGATATTCATCTGCAAACTCTTCAAAAAATTTTGGATAAGGTTGAAGAGAATATTTGATGCACGAGGTGTGTTCAAAAAGTAAGGTGACTTTATATTTTTATGAAAACATATTTATTTATTCATCAATATTCATGTTGTCCCCTTCAAAGTAATCCCCCCTCAGACACAATACACTTATGCCAACGCTTCTTCCAATCCTTGAAACACTTCTCATAAGTACTTTTTGGTACAGCCTTGAGTACTCCCAGCTATACAGTTTTTATTTCTTCAATCATTGAAAATCTTCATCCTTTTGTAGGTCTCTTTAGTTTTGGGATCAGGAAAAAGTCGCAGGGGGACAAATCCAGTGAATATGGTGGCTGAGGCATGATTGTTGTGTTGTTTTTGGCCAAAAAATCTATCACAAGCAACAATGAATGAGCAGGTGCATTGTTGTGATGCAAAAGCTATGAATTGTTTTTCCTCAATTCCAGACGTTTTTTGCGTGTTGCTTCTCACAAAAGGCACTTCATGTCAAGGTAATATTCCTTATTGACTGTACGACCTTGAGGCAATACTTCGTGATGCACTGCATCATGGTAATTGAAAAAAAAAAACAGTGAGCAAAACTTTGACATTTTATCAAACTTTGCATCTCAAACTTTTAGATCTCCGGGGTGCTTGTATTGGGATGATTGGGCTTCGGTTTTGGCATCGTAACAATAAACCCATGTTTTGTCACCAGTTACAACCCTCCTGAGCAACTCAGTATCATTAACATCATTCAAGAGACCATGAGTGATACTCAAGTGATGGTTCTTCTGATCAAAATTGAGTTTTGGAACAAACTTCGCTGATACCTGCGACCGTTAACAGTTAAACAAATGTATAATATGTGGTAAATTACACTACAATATCTGAGTAAATCAGTGTTACAATACAACTTCTGAGCCCTTATTACGTACGGTTTAGTTAGCAGAAAGCTAAAACTCACCTCGCCGCCTGCTTAAATTCCTTAGCTTGTTGTGGGCTTTAGTGATTGTGTACTGTAAGCCCATTGGTTCCTATAAAGTAGAATTTGTATTTATGCTTTACACTCTGAAATCTTATTTTTAGCTAAAGGTTTTGTTTTGTACCTGCATCTGTCATGTACAATACCCAGTGTTTACGTTTATCAGTGTTATTTAGACTTGGTACATTTCAGGTAGCAGTTTTTATAGGTCACTTTCGCGTGTACGTAAACGCTTGTTTAAATTACAAATACGAGGGATAATCAGTAGGTGCAGCTTACCGTAGGTCACTGTTTAATTCGTTTATAATATTCACTAGATAGCCCCTAGCAGTTTACTGTAGGTCACTGTCTTATTCTTTAGTATTGACTAAATAACCCCTAGCAGGAAAATAAGCACTAGATCTCGCTTCTACAATAAATTTTTATTTTCACTATTGAGTGTCCTTCCTGCCAACTAGAGTGTAGCTGTTAACCTTGTGTGACAGTAGGTTTCCTTAAGTTTTTTATAGTAAATCAGTTATTAGCTAGATGGATAGGGACTGTGTCTGTTGTGTGCGGATGCAGGAGGAGTTGGTCAAAGTCCAAACGTAGCTGGAAGCTTTGTTCACCACAGTCAACAAGCTCCAGAGTGCCACCTTGAGGTGCGGTGGGGATGGGGTGTCTGAGGCAGCCTCTGCTGTACTAGATGTGCAGGGGGGGGGATGTCACAGCTGTCTGTCACTGAGCCGACCTCAGGTGCGACTGAGCCGGCTGGCCCACTCTCACCTCAGTGTGGGTGGTTGAGCTTCAGGGCGAAGGCTGCATGGGGGAAGCAGGCTCCTGCCAAATCCCACGATCCCACGCACTTTGCTAATAGATTCAGTGTGCTATCTGATGCTTTGGGGGGGGGGGGGGGGGGGCGCTAAGCCAGATCAGACTGCACCTTCTGACAGGATAGTGGCTGCTCCTTCAGCAAGGTCCGGACAGGCACATGGGGGTAGGAGTTTGTTAGTTATTGGGAGCTCCAATGTTAGGCGGGTCATGGAGTCCTTCAGGAACATAGCGGCTAGGGCAGGGAAGAAGTCCAACGTTCACTATGTGTGCTTGCCAGGGGGCCTTGTCTTGGATGTGGAAGAGGCTCTTCCAGCGGCTATCGAGTGTGCAGGATGCAGCCAGCTGCAGATTGTTGCGCATGTTGGCACCAACGATGCCTGTCATCAGGGTTCCGAGGAAATCCTTGGGTCCTTCCGACGGCTGGCTAAATTGGTGAAGGCAGCCTCCATCTCTTGAAGAGTGGAAGCCAAGCTGACGATCTGCAGCATCGTACCCAGTGTGGACCAGGATCCTCTGGTTTGGAGTCGAGTGGAGAATCTAAACCAGATGCTAGGTTGATTCTGTGACAAAAATGGTTGCAGATTCCTCGACCTACGCTATGGGGTGGAAGGTTGTAGGACGCCCCTTGATAGATCATGGTTGCAGTACACACAGGAAGCAGCTACATGGGTAGCACAGTACTTGTGGCGTGCACATGGGTTTTTTTTAGATTAGGTTCCTCCCCATGGGAAACAAACTGCTGGCCCGAAAAATTACCAGTTCATGACACTGATGTGGGTGTGCCAACTGTAAAAATTGTTAGTTCACCTAAACAGGTCATTCCAAAGGATTTAAATATGCTTAATCTCATGTTAGTAAATTGTCGAAGTGTCTGTAGCAAGATCTCCAAGTTAATCACCAAAATAAACAGTAACAGTGCCAATATTGTATTAGGTGCCGATACTGGTTGAAACCAGACATAAAAAGGAGTGAAATTTTGAACTCTGATTGGACAATGTTTAGGAAGGATAGGACTGATGCTATGGGAGGTGGTGTGTTCATTGCAGTTAAAAGTTGTTTAAATGCAGTTGAGATCGATACTGCATCGGACTGTGAAGTAGTCTGGATAAAGTTGACAATCAGACAAGGATTGACCATTGTTTTATGATGTTTTTATAGACCACCAGCATCCGCAACAAACATCGCAGAACATTTCAGGGAAAGTCTTGAGTACATAGGAAGTAAATATCCAAATTATCCATTAGTTATAGGTGGAGACTTTAATCCAGCATCCATTGAGTGGGAAAATTACACGTTTATCGCAGGGGCAGAAGCAAAGATTCGTTGAAGTTATTCTAGGAGCGCTCTCAACGTACAACCTTGAGCAATTGGTTAGAAAACCAACTCAAGATGGGAACATATTAGATATCTTGGCGACAGACAGACCTGATCTTTTTGAGGAACTTAATCTAGAAGAAGGTATTAGCAACCATAATGTTGTCGCTTCTGTGTCAGTGGAAGTTGTTCAAAAAAAAACACAGCGTAGAGTTTTCTTGTTTGGGAAAGCAAATAAAAGTGGCATTAATGAATATCTTCATAGTCAGCTCCAAGCATTCACCATGGGACACAAAGATATTGAGCATATTTGGTCGGAATTCAAAGGTATTGCCCACCATGTGCTAGAGAAGTATGTGCCTAGCAAAAGTATAAGGGAGGGAAAGGATCCACTTGGGAACAACAAACATTAGGAAGTTACTGAGAAAGCAGAGAACTTTGCACAGTCACTGCCTCACTGACAAACCAAAATTATGTGAAATGAAAGCAGCTGTCAGAAGGAAAATGACACACTCTTTTAACGAATTTGAAAGTGATATTTTATCTGCAGATTCTAAAAATAACCCCAAAAAAATTTGGTTGCAGGTAAAATCTATGAATGCTACAGATAATTCAATACCTTCTCTTGCTGACAGTATGGGTAATGTAACTGATGATGATAAACAGAAGGCCGAAACTCTAAACTAGCTTTCAAAAACTTGTTTACGATAGAGTACTGCAGCACCATTCCCCCTTTCAGTTATCGAACAAACGAAAGGATGGCTGGCATAGTGTTTAGTGTCCCTGGGATTGTAAAATAGTTAATATCCTTAGACGCCAGAAAGGCATCTGACCCAGACGGTATCCCCGTAAGATTTTATGTTGACTATGCTACAAATATACAGTACTGGCCATTAAAATTGCTACACCAAGAAGAAATGCAGATGATAAACGGGTATTCATTGGGCAAATATATTATACTAGAATTGACATGTGATTACATTTTCCCACAATTTGGGTGCATAGATCCAGAAAAATCAGTACCCAGAACAACCACCTCTGGCCATAATAACAGCCTTGATACGCCTGGGCATTGAGTCAAACAGAGTTTGGATGGCTTGTACAGGTACAGCTTCAATACGATACCACATTTCATCAAGAGTAGTGACTGGTGTTTTGTGACAAGCCAGTTGCTCAGCCACCATTGACCAGACATTTTCAATTGATGAGAGATCTGGAGAGTGTGCTGGCCAGGGCAGCAGTCGAACATTTTCTGTCTCCAGAAAGGCCTATACAGGACCTGCAACACGCGGGTGTGCATTATCGTTAGGGATGGGCTATGATCGCGCACGAGAAACGCGCGACGCGAAGGCAATTTCTCAATAATTTCTCGGGTACGCTCGAGAAGTTGACAGTGCTGCACTCTCTTGAGAAATTGCGCAAACCTTCAGTACACGAAGCACTGAGCCGCAACGGTCGTACTCATCGTAAGTACGTGCTCGGAAAACTTGGAAATTCTATGATTGACATCAGCTGTACTACCATTATTAATGTGTACTGAAGTATTAGTATATGTCTCATAAGACAAAAATCATAGAATTGTTGTTTAAAACAAAGCACAGAATTCGCATAAAACAGAAGCTTTATTCTTACAAAATAAATTACCTTGTACATTCTGCATGTATGCATGCATGCTTCAACATAAAAGAGAAGTGCTATAGTCTTTTATATACAGAAACTGCGTACATGCGTTTACTTACTGAAGAAAGAAAGGAAACAAAAGTTGTTTAGCAGAAGGCATTTTTACATCCCATTGCTACACTGCTGTCGATTTTTGTTTAGAAATATGATTTTATTAACCAATTGGCCTTTTAGTCTGCTTCTTTGTTTGTTTATATGTAGTCCTGTTTTCGAAAATATTCTTTCATTGGGAACAGAAGTTGCAGGTATTGCAAGATCTTTTTTTGCCATGACAGCTAGACCTGGGTAACTGTTCATTTTTTTTCCAGTAGTGTAAAGAATTGTCCGTGTGTTGTAGGTACGGTTCTTCCAAATATCGTTGTACCTCCAGATCTATGCTATCACAACTGCTTTTCATTAGATTTTTATTGGAAACCTCTTCATGGAAAGAAGCCCATAAGGAACTACTGGCGTTTTGTATGAAATGGTACTCGTGGCTATTGTCGTTAGCAGCCGAATGAGTAGATCGTATGATCTCTACCACGTTTGTGCATTCTGCAATTAGGCTTGCAACTGCATGTTTTGAATGAGTGGGATTCGTAAATGGTAACCTTTTGAATCTTGGGTCGAGAACTGTGGCAATGGCTTGTACTTTGGTTGTTTCTATTAATCCTAGCCGGGCTATTAGTGAGTTGTGCAGATGTTGCTGTAGCTCTTGCGCTCTCGTGGTAGCCCACTTCCCATTGCATACAGTTATGATTAGCTGTCTGATTTTTGGAATAGCTTTCAAAAGAGAGGTATAGTTTTCAGTTGAGATTTCACTTGTTACCACTTCAAATGGCTGTAGTATACATAAACATTTGCTCAAAATTTGCCACTCGTCAGCTGTGAGGTTCTCTACACCTGAATACAAAGTTGATAAACAGGCCGCAATGCATTCCTTTTGATCCACTAGACATTGTAGCATATAAAACGTACTGTTCCATCGGGTTTCCGTTTCCTGAATCAATTTATGAACAGGTTTTTTCATTAGATCCTGGATCTCATGGAGCTTTTCATTAGCATTGCAACTTGTTTTAAAATAGCTAACAATTTTTCTGGCCTTTGCCCGCATTATGCAGAGCTCACTGTTGCTGTTCAAAGAACTTTTCACAACTAAATTGATGGTGTGTGCTAAACAAGGCACACGTTGCATATCTGTGTTGCCACTGTGAGTAAGTTGTACGGCTGCCATCATGCTACTGGAGTTGTCAGTTGTGATGCTTACTACTTCGTTTTCAATGTTCCATTTTGAAATCACGTTATCTAACGCCTCACTAATATTTAGCACTGTATATTTTTCCGGGAAACGGAATGTCTCGAGAGCTAAAGCTTTCAGGTGTCAATTAGTGTTAATGAAATGACCAGTTACAGCAATATATGCCTCACTATTGAGTGAGGTCCAAATATCGGTCGTTAAAGAAACACAAGTAGAGTCTTCCATGGCCAAGTTTACACCCTCTTTCTGTTTATGGTAATCGTCCTCAATCATGAGGCGCAACTTTTTTCGATTTGGTATCGAGTATTGTGAGTCCAACAGTGAAACAAAACATCGAAAACCAGTGTCCTCGACGATGGAAAGCGGTTGAAAATCGTCTGTTATCATGGCCACTAGTGCTTCAACTAGCTGTTGTTGCCGTTTACTTCCCTCTATGAAGAGAAACGTAAGATTTAGATCAGTGCTCCGGCGAGGGGATACGTTATGCTCGACAACTAGTTCAATAAAATTACATATCGTATCGTGCAAAAGCTAGGATAGTATAGGTTTGATTTTGTGGAATGTTGTAGATTATCGGAGAACGATTAAAAAATCAATGTTTTTTTTAGCGTGACGGACTGCTTCGGACACTATACGAACTTTTGCACAGAATTCACCTTTTGTACCACATGTACCTGGATATTTCGTCTGCCTCGCACTATTGGAAGAATGAGCTCCTGTATCCACAGACATGCTGTTTTATTGCTCGATAAATTGTGCAATTTAAGATGTCTAATCATGCCCGTTGTATTTTTTGATACATTACGGAGATTTTTATGACAAATGTTGCAAGTAACATTATCTCCATCCTCCGTAAAGTATTGCCAGCACCATGACGTTCGTTTTTGAGTGTCCATATTGATTTGAATAACAACTTTACTCGAATGAAACCCGAGACATACTAGTTACGAGCACAGCGAGTGTGTTTGTCAAGCGGCGGCATTCAGTTCATAAAACAACAGCGGTGTGGCGTATGTTGTTGCAGCCAACTGGCGCGCAGTGGCACACGCTGCCGAGCCGTTTCTCGTGAGCTTCTCGAGAATTGCTTGAGAACTAGAGGCTCGAGAAATTCTCGGTGCGCTCGAGTCGCCGCACCTCGCCATCTCATCACTAATTATCGTGCTGAAATGTAGGGTTTTGCAGGGATCGAATGGAGGGTAGAGCCATGGGTCGTAACACATCTGAAATGTAACGTCCACTGTTCAAAGTGCCGTCAATGCGAACAAGAGGTGACCGAGACGTGTAACCAGTGGCACCCCATACCATCAGGCCAGGTGATACCCCAGTATGGCGATGACAAATACACGCTTCCAATGTGCGTTCACCGTGATGTCGCCAAACATGGATGGGACCATCATGATGCTGTAAACACAACCTGGATTCATCCGAAAAAATGACATTTTGCCATTCGTGCACCCAGGTTCGTCATTGAGTACACCATCGTAGGCACTCCAGTCTGTGATGCAGCGTCAAGGATAACCGCAGCCATGGTCTCCGAGCCGATAGTCCATGCTGCTGCAAACGTCGTGGAACTGTTCGTACAGATGGTTGTTGTCTTGCAAACGTCCCCATCTGTTGACTCAGGGATCGAGACGTGGCTACATGATCCATTACAGCCATACGGATAAGATGCCTGGCATCTCGACTGCTAGTGATACGACGCTGTTGGGATCCAGCACGGCGTTCCGTATTACCCTCCTGAACCCACCGATTCCATACACTGCCGACAGTCATTGGATCTCCACCAACGCGAGCAGCAATGTCATGATATGATAAACCGCAATCGCGATAGGCTACAATCCGACCTCTATCAAAGTCTGAAACGTGATGGTACGCTTTTCTCCTCCTTACACGAGGCGACTGCTGTTTGTGTATGAGAAATTGGTTGGAAACTTGCTTCATGTCAGCAAGTTGTAGGTGTTGCCACCGGAGCCAATCGTGTGTGAATGCTCTGAAAAGCTAATCATTTGCATATCACAGCATCTTCTTCCTGTCGGTTAAATTTCGCGTCTGTAGCACATCATCTTGGTGGTGTAGCAATTTTATTGGCCAGTAGTGTAGCACCATTTTTATCTGTCATCTATCAGAGATAATTGGAACGGCGGAAAGTTCCACAGGACTGGAAGAAGGCCCAGGTCATAGGAATCTATAAAAAGGGTAGAAAATTGGATCCACATAATTACCGGCCAATTTGACTGACATCGATTTGTTGTAGAATCATGGAACCTATTTTGTGTTCAGACATAATGACCTTTATAGACTCTGAGAAGCTCATCTGCAGAAACCAACATGGTTTTAGGAAACAGCGGTCATGCGAGACACAGCTGGCCCTCTTTGTGCATGATATACAACGGGCTCTAGATACCAGCTCCCAGGTTGATGCCATATTTCTTGACTTTCAAAAGGCGTTTGACTCAGTTCTGCACTGTCGCTTCCTACAAAAAGTGTGCGCTTACGGTCTATCCAATGGCATATGCGGTTGGATGGAAAGTTTTCTATCAGACAGGGAGCAGTATGTCGTCCTGAACAGGGTAACTTCAACAGAAACAAGAGTAAGTTCAGGTGCGCCCCAGGGCAGCGTAATGGGTCCTCTGCTTTTTACGATTTACTTAAATGATCTGGTTGATTTTTATGGACAGCGGCCTTAGACTGTTTGCCGATGATGCTGTAGTCTACAGGAAAGTAGTATCGCACGAAAGTTGTGAACAAATCAATGAGGATTTGCGGAAAATAAATGCGTGGTGTAATGACTGGCAGTTATCTCTCAATATTAGTAAGTGTAACCTGCTGTGTATAACAAGGTGAAAATCCCCGTTAATGTATGAGTACAAAATAAATGATCAGTCTTTGGAAGCGGTAACATCAGTCAAGTATCTGGGTGTGACTATTCGAAATGATCTCAAATGGAATGATCAGATTACACAAGTAATGGGTAAGGCAAATTCTAGATTGCGGTTTATTGGTAAAATCCTGAAGCGATCCAGTCCTTCAACAAAGGGAATAGCTTACAATACATTAGTTTGTCCAATCTTAGATTATTGTTCGTCTGCATGGGACCCTTACCAGTTGGGTCTGATTCAAGAGACTGAGAAGGTCCAAAGAAGAGCGGCAAGATTCGTGACTGGTACATTTAACCATCGCGAGATCGTTACAAATCTCATAGAAAGTTTGAAATGGGACACACTTGCAGATAGAAGATGCGCTAAACGGAAGGGGCTGCTCACTAAATTCCAGAATCCAATCTTTGCTGAGGATGTAGTGCATATATTATTACCACCAACTTTCAAATCACGTAATGATCATCATTCAAAGATAAAGGAAATAAGAACTCGTACTGAGGCATTCAGACAGTCGTTTTTCCCTCCGCGCAATCCGCGAGTGGAACAGAGGGGGGAAATATGGCTTTGGTGCGAATTGTGCCCTCCACCACACACCGCTTGGTGGCTAGCAGAGTATATATGCAGATGTAGATAATGTCTTGTGCCCAAAACATCTGAGCAAATTGCACGACATGAGCCGACCAATATGCCAACATCCTCTGCGACCGGTAATTCGACAATTTTCCAAAACAACTTTCTTCACAGCTTCAACATTGTCATCTGTTTTTGATGTGCTGGGGGCATCCAGACCGAGGTTCATCATTGGCATCTTCTTGGTCATCTCAAAAGGGCTTATACCACTTGTAAATATTTTTTTTTACTTAAAACAGACTCGCCATATGCCATTGTCAACTTTTCAAGTGTTTTAGAGCACTTGATTCCATTTTTCACACAAAATTTGATGCAGATTCTTTGCTTCTTTTTTTTTAATAAGCGAAAATTCCTGAGCATGCTAAAACCCATCTAACCTTTCTATCTGTCAAAAACAAATGAAGTACGTTGTACACTTGAAATTGTGAAAATATGTTCGGGACATGTGTACCAACACAAAAAAATCAATTATCAAATATACGTTGCCCATGCAGTTTGAAAAGTCATTTTACTTTTTGAATATCCCTCATAGACTAACAACTCTTAAGATTTTACTTTTGGTAGTGCCAAATGATTTCTTCAAAATTTATACTAGTATTTTCACAACAGAATAGTTTCCTACCCTCCATCTTTCTTTAATCTTGAAACTGTGTACTCAGTGAGCATTCAACACACAGTATAAAACATGACAAAATGAAGGATAATATGTTGTGTGTGTTTATAGCTAAATAGTTCTTTGGATAATGTAGTTTTGTATGCTCATGCAGGAAAGGTATTAAGTTTTAACATGCCTCCTTTGGTATAATTGTATAATTATAAAATTTTCACCATGATAACAAAGAAAATGTGTTTGTTATGTAGGTTATATGAACACAGCCTAATTCTCTGTCAATAAAAAAGGGGTGATTCGGGGCATAATCTACTGCAGCAATAACTTCTGGATTTAGTAGAAGTTTGATTTAGTCATATTTTTTGGGTGACTATTACATTTGTGATTTGTTATGAACTTCCTTGGCAGGCTCCAATTCCGAACAGATCTGAATGTTTGTCACTTCTGTGGCTGAGTGTGCAAACACACATTTGAGCTCAGGTCAGGTCAGAAACTGACCTCAGTTCAGGAATCCATTCTGTTGTGTAAAAAAAGGTCCAGTGTTGAGCAAAAGTAGCATGAAATGGTCTGCAACACCACTAATTGACAAGTTTATTGTTCTCTGACCACACTTATTAATCACACATTGTAGATACACAGTATTTATTATTAAAGATTGCACGTTGTAAAGATTGGCAGAGTCGAATAAGATTTATTGCTGGAAACTGCAGCAGGTCAGCATAAAGACAAGCAAAAGAAACTGACAAAGTGAGAATTGTCAACAAAGAAGAAATATGGAAAGAAGTTGCTTATTAGTTACATTCACAGATTGTATGGACAAATTGTGAATTTGTCTGGTTAAGTTGAAAAATGCATTATGACAGTACCAAGAAAACATTTGTACATTTTAAGGCACAATTTTAAGGTGCACTTTACAGTTATTGTATTTCATCTTTGTGTAGTTACATACAGATGTGATCAGAAAGTAACAGAATTTTTGTTTTTCTTGAATAATCTGTATTCATCAACAACTTAGTTCCCTTCATGCTCAGAAGATATATACTTGTGCCAGCACCTTTTCCAATCTTGGAAGCACTTCTGGAGCACTCTTTTTGTTATGGTGTTCAGCTCCTTCAGCGATTCTAGTTTTGTCTTGTCATTGGTGGTGAAACGATGTCCTTTCATGGTGCTCTTCAGCCTTGGAAATAGAAGGAAGTTACAGGGGGGCCATGTCTGGTGAATGTGATGGCTGAGGCAATGTAGCGGTTTTCTTCTTTGCCAAAAAATAATGAACAAGCATTAGGTGTGAACTGGAGAATTAATTCGATATAATTTCAACGAGTGTTTTTGCCATAATTCTGGTCGTTTTCAATGGATTGCTTCACGCAAATGGCACATAACTTCCAAGAAGTATTCCTTATTGACTGGATGACCATAAGGTGGGAAACCTTGATGCACTACCCCACTGTAGTCAAAGAAAACAGTCAGAAGAACTTTCACATATAATTGACCTTGTCGAATTTTCTTTTGTCTTGACTCACCAGGCAGTTTCTGTTGGTACTATTGGGCCTTGGTATTGATGTTATACCCATATAACCACATTTCGCTACCTCTTACAACCTTCTTAAGAAGTTTTGGGTCATTGTTGACTTTCATTCAGCAATTTCTGAGTGATGTCTACACAATGTAATTTTTGGCTGAAATTCAACAATTTCAGCACAAACTTTGCTGCTACATGTTTCGTGCCCAAAACATCCGAAAAACGTGTTTGGCATGAAGCAGAGAATATGGTGACATCATCAGCAACCTCTGATGGTGATTCAGTGATTTTCCAGAACCATTTTCCTTACTTCTTCATCAATGTCACCTGTAATTAATATGCTAGGTTGTCCGGTGTGGTCATTGTCTTCAACATACCTTGACTCTCATTGAAATGCTTATATCACTCATAAACTCTTACAGTAGATGCGCCAAAAGTCACAATCAACATTTTGAATGTAGTGCTATACTTTAGTCCATTTTTTCCAAGCAAATTTAATTTATATTTTTTGAATCATTTTTCTTGAAAGTAAAAATTCACTGAACACTCACGCATATAACCTTTTTGACTATCAACACTAAATACATACTCAAAACAGCTGAAAATGCAAGCATACATCAGGAAGAGGCATTCCAACAAGATAATTTTTGTTTTAAATCTGAAGTCCGCAAAATTAAAAAAAATTCTCGCTACTTTTCGATCACATCTTGTATGCTGTGTAAACTCAACTCACGCAAACACTGTTGAAACATTTCAGTGTTGAAATGCATAAAACTGGAGTTGGAAATTTCATTGGTCTGCTCTTAACAGAAAGTGGACAAAAGTTGATTGCAGCCTTGAACCCACAATGTAGTGTTGTTTCTAATCCCTGTGATGACAATGAGGATTTTCATCCCAAAGTTTTATGCAGTGGTTTGTATGCTCAGATTAATTTCTTGAGACAGATTTTCTGCGTAAAATGTAGTTTATAATATTATTCATAATGTCCTTGTTTATTTCTTATTCTGATACATTCGTGCAAGTTGATGCAGCTGAATAGGAAAAACGGTCCTGTAATGTTCTAGTACTTAATGGTGTACTGTTTTACAGTCACCTGTATCAAATTGAAACAGAACATAGGGATGGTAGTAGGAAAGACAATGGTCTACTTCAGTTCATTGGAAGAATTTTAGGAAAGTGTAGCTGTAGTACAAAGTAAACTGCGTATAAAATATTAGTGTGACCAATTCTTGAATACTGCAGAGGTATTTTGGATCACCATCATGTGAAATTTAAGGAAGATATTGAAGCAATTCAGAGGCATGTTGGTGAATTTGTTCCCAACAGGTTGAATGAGCATCTATTAGAGTTGCTTCACGGACTTAAATGGGAATCCCTGGTAGAAAACAAAACACTATCTAGAAAATAAGAAAGTGCTATTTGCAGCTGACTGCAGACCTTTTCTACTACTGCATAAAGACTGTGAAAACAAGATAAGAGACATTTAGTGCTCTAACAGAGGTGTATAGATAGGCCTTTTCCCGTTGATGCATTTGCAGTGGAAAATGACTACTAGTGATAAAAGTTTCTCTCTGCTGTGCACCAGAAGGTGGCTTGCAGAATTATATAGATATTAAAGTAAATGTAAAGACTACCAAAGATTGGAGTTAACTTGCTATATCAGTAAATGAGGAGGTGACTCTACCTTCAAACGAAAATGTTTTTTCCCCTCGTTGATGACAGTGAAAATAAGAGAGACAGTGTGTTTATATTGAGCCAGTAAGAATGATAGTGTGAGTTAACTGTGACAGCAATACAGCACATTTTAAACTAAAAATAATCTCTGTAGATAGATGTGCAACACGCATGCCAGGATTCTGTTACAGAATGTATGGTGTCAACCTGTGTCCCCAAAATAATAATAACAACAACAACAACAGCTTAATACATTAATTTAAAAAAACTGAAAATGTTCTTGATAAGAAACGACAGTTTTACAAAAGATAATTAGAGTACCTCCAGCACAAACATAAAAGTGCATGCTTCGGGAATATGAAATAAGAGAAGTAACACTGAAAGTCGACAAATTGAAGAACAACAGGAGGAAATGAAAGAAAATGAGGTTTTCAAACTCATGTGTAGCAAATTTATTCAGTTTTTTGTAACTGTATGTCTTGTGTAAGTAAATAATGCTCTCACTGTATTGTGACTCCTAGTGGCTTCATTTTCTGTAGGTACTGGAATTTCTTTGTGGACCCTTCTCCTAAAAAATACAGTGTTGCCTGTTTCAGGCTCCTCATCTGATGCACTGACAGTTGTATTGTGCAAAACAATTGCTGCAACTATAATATCTGCCATGGGATTCAGTTTTACCTTGAGTCATAAACTTAAAGAACTCGCTCTTTTTCAAGTTAACATACATTATCAAAGATGAGAGAACAATCTGACAATTGACTCAGGATTGAACCTAAGATTCTCCAGAGAGTACTCCAGAATTCAACCACTGAGCTTCCCCCAGGGGGCTGACTGCTCTTTGGTGAGTATGTGCTTGGCGACCACGGGGCCCCAGCCCTTGCAGCACCGCTTCTCTTTCAGTGCTGCTTGTCTCCTCTTCTTCTGTCCTTTTCCCCTCTCTTGGGGAGATGTCTCATGCCTCCATAGGCTTTTGAAGCTCATTTGAATTGGTTTACATGTAGGACTCTTCTCTCTTGCACTGCTCTTTCCCTACTCTGTTCTTTCCCAGTGTTGCTCTTTCCCTACACTGCTCTTTCCCTACACTGTTCTTTCTTTCCCTGTGCCACTCTTTCCCTACACTGCTCTTTTCCTGTATCACTTTTTCCCTGCACTGCTCTTTTCCTGTATTGCTCTTTCCCTGCACTGCTCTTTTCCTGTATCGCTCTTTCCCTGCACTGCTCTTTCCCCGCACTGCTCTTTCCCCGCACTGCTCTTTCCCCGCACTGCTCTTTCCCTGCACTGCTCTTTGCCTGCACTGCTCTTTCCCTGCACTGCTCTTTTTCCTGCATCGCTCTTTTCCTGCATCACTCTTTTCCTTCACTACCCTTTCCCTGCACTACCCTTTCCCTGCACTGCTCTTTCCCTGTCCCGCTCTTTCCCTGTCCCGCTCTTTCCCTGTTTTCTCTTTCCCTGTTTCCTCTTTTCCTGTTTCTTCTTTCCTTGTTCCTTTCTTTCCTTGTTCTGCTCTCTTTTTCCTCTCCTGTGGCATTTGAGGCCATTCTTTCTTTCCTTCTTTCCTCCTTTCCTTCTCATCTCCTCCCTGTGTGTGCCTGACAGCCACCCATGCGTTTGCCGTGTATCAGGAGACTGGGTAACGGGTAATTCCCAGCCCCGAGTTGGCACGTAGGGCCCACACGTACCCCCTGGTACAGGCCAGGCTCAGGGAGGGGTGATTGCCTGAGCTGTTACCTTCCTCTTCTGCCGATTGGTCCCTCTGTCTGTCGTTCGGAAGGTGTGACCTAAGGTGAGGACAATCACCTAAGGCGGGGGGGCTCCCCTTTGTAGTGCCCCTGCTGGAAGGAGTGCGCCATTGAAGACGCTGGCAATCACGGGAGACTTCTTCACAGTGACTGACTTACCTTATCTTTCTCCAAGTGTTTCCCATAAACAAAAGTGGAATGAGACTCCTGCCTCAATGTCTCTTCATGAAGGCACCTGTCCACCTCCTTCCCCCCACTGCATTAATTCTCGTGGAGACCATGCTGCTTCTTCTCGTGCTTGTCCCATCTATCAAGACGACCAGGCTGTTCAAGAGATAAGGCTGAAGGAGAAGGTACCTTTTCTGTTGCCTGGAAGCTGTTGGCAAACCATAAACTGACTGTCCCTTCGTCTGGAAGCTACAGCGCCATGCTAGCCTCTCCCCGTCCCACGAAAAACATGTCTACGCAAATTTGTGACTTACAGTTCAGTTCGATCGTGGCAAAGTCACCTCACCTTCAAGCTGACACTCCGTCTCGCGCTTCCCGGGCTGTAGATTCTGCTACCCGTTCTTCGCCCTCACTAGCGAAGACGGTTGCAATTCAGCCAGTGAACCGTCAATTCAAAAAGAAATATTCCTGGGAGGATTTCTTGCATACCTCGAGTTCGCGGCTCATCTGCCAGTCGCCAAAAGGCAAAACAATCATCCAAAGGCAAACAGTCTTCCCCCTCTCTGACTCGTCGGCCCTCTTCAACTCATCGGTCCCTTTCAACTGACCGACACCGGGGAAGCTCCATTGATCCCACTGAGCTGATGGATAAAGATCCTCCATCTGTGGATTCCAGTGGCCGTCCTCCCTCGATGGCTCGCCCTAAGCGGCCGTCGAGGTAAGTGTTTCGTCTTAATTCTCCGGTGTTCCTAAATTTTATGGCCCTTCGGTCTAACAGGGCGGACCTCCAGCTGCTCCTGCGATCGCAATGTCCACTTGTAGTCTGTCTCCAAGAAACCAGGCTATGTCCTCAAGACCATTTTGCTCTTTCCCGTTTTACTTCGCTACGGATGGACCTTCCTCTTACGACAGGGATTCCTGCTCATGGTGGGGTCATGCTGCTTCTACAAGGTGATATTTGTCATCGTCCTATCACCTTGGACACTCACCTGCAAGCAGTTGCTGCCTGTGTTTTCCTTCCTGAATTTACCTTTTCCCTCTGCACTATTTATATCCCTTTGTCTTCTGCTGTCGCTAGGGTGGACCTGATGCAGCTTGTTGCTCAACTTCCTCCACCCTTTCTGCTCCTCGGTGACACCAATGCCCATCATCCTCTTTGGGGCTTCATCTCGTGTGCCTTAACACTGGTGAAGCCACGTTTCTCTCTGATTCCAGGCACAGTTATTCCCACTTAGACCTCTCAATCTGCTCTGTCCAGCTTTCTCGACGTCTCGAGTGGTGTGCTCTCTCTGATACTTACTCGAGTGACCACTTCCCTTGTGTGACTCACCTGTACAATCACAACCCACCACAGCGGCCCGCTCATTGGAAATTCTCTCTTGCTGACTGGAGGCTATATTCCTCCTTGCCAGTCTTTGATGACCGGCTGTTTCCCAGCTGGGATGATCAGGTCAAGCACCTCGTGGACGTTATTCTCTCGGCTGCCGAATCCTCTATCCCTCGTACCACTACTTCTCTCCATCGGGTCCTGGTCCCTTAGTGGACTGTAGCTATGTGATTCATGCAATGATGTGCACTTTGTGTCTTTCACTGTCATCCAACGTTAACGAACTGCATCTGCTAAAAGCAACTATGTGCACAGTGCCATTGGACTATTAAGGAAAGCAAGAAAGTGTGCTGGGTTTCCTTCACCAGTTTATTCAACAGATTTACTCCGGCCTCTCTTGTTTGGGGTAGCCTGTGCCAGCTTTCCGGGACTACCGCCCACTCCCCAATTTCTGGTCTGACTGTGGCGGGAAACGTCATAGTCGACCCTGTCGATGTTTTCAATGCTTTGGGTCAGTACTTTGCGGAGGTTTCAAGCTCCACCCACTACCGTACTGCTTTCCTTCCTCGGAAACAGGTGGAGGAGGCTCGTGCAATCTCTTTTTTCTCTTTGAATCGAAAAAGCTACAATACACTTTTTAGTATGAGGGAGCTTGAGCGTGCTCTCTCCTCATCCAGCTCTTCTGCTTCTGGGCCTGATACAATCCATGTCCTCATGCTGCAGAATCTTCCTCCTGTGGGAAAAAGCTTTCTCCTCGATACCTACAACCGTATTTGGACTGATGGTGCATTTCTCACGCTTTGGCGTGAAGCTACTACTGTTCCTACGTAAGCCTGGTAAAGATAAATCTCTTCCTTCCAGCTATCATCCAGTTTCCCCTACGAGCAGCGATTGTAAAGTGATCGAACGCATGGTCAATGGTCGATTAGTGTGGTGGCTGGAGTCACACCATCTCCTCACTAATTTCAGTGTGGGTTCCGAAAGCGCCGCTCCGTGGTTGATCATCTCATCGCCCTGTTGACGTTCAACGTGAATAATTTTCTGCAAAAGCGACAAACAGTGGCCGTTTTCTTTGATTTGGAGTAAGCCTATGATACCTGTTGGTGGACAGGCATTCTATGTACATGCACACATGGCGCCTCTGTGGTCGTCTTCCCACTTTCATCCGGGAATTTTTAACAGACCGAGTTTTCCGGGTACGTGTGGGTTCCTCCTTACCTCACACCTTTTCACAAGAGAACGGGGTGCCTCAGGGCTCTGTACTGAGTGTTGTCCTCTTCGCCATAGCCATAAACCCCATTATGGACTTCCTTCCAGCTGCCATTTCCGGCTCTCTTTTCATTGACAACTTTGCTATTTATTGCAGCTCCCAGCAGACGTGTCTCCTGCAATGCTATCTTCTGCATTGTCTGGACCTTCTCTATTCGTGGAGTGTCACAAATGGTTTCTGCTTCTCTGCTACCAAATCCGCTTACATCAACTTCTGGCAGTACAAGGCGTTTCTTCCACCATCCTTGCGACTGGGCCAAAATGCTCTCCCGTTTGTGGATGCAACAAAGTTCTTAGGGCTTACATTCAATAGGAAACTCAGTTGGTTTCCCCACGTGTCCTACCTGGCTGCTTGCTGCACCCAGTCCCTCAATATCCTTCGTGTATTGAGTGGTACCTCTTGGGGGTACCTCCTCCGCCTCTATCGATCTCTTGTCCGCTCCAAGTTGGATTATGGATGCATTGTCTACTCTTCTGCACGACCTTCTATCTTACTCCGTCTAAATACAATACACCACTTGGGGATCCATCTTGCCACTGGTAACTTCCGTGCTAGCCCTGTTGAGAGTCTCTACGCAGAAGCTGGTGAAGTACCACTGTCATATCGGCGTGACATCCTACTCAGTAGGTATGCGTGTCGGCTTTCTTCCATGCCAGGCCACCCAACCTTTGACCCTTTTTTTTGATGACATTCTTGACCGCCAGTACAAAATGTACGTTTCTTCTCTGTGGCCTCCCGGCATCCGCTTTTGTCACCCGCTTCAGCAGCTGCAGTTCACACTACCTGCCACTTTCCGAATGGGAGAGAGCCCTTCACCACCTTGGCTTCAGACACAGGTTTGTGTTCGTTTTGACCTCAGCTTGTTCCCGAAGGATTCGACTCCCGAGCTGACCTATCGCTGCAAATTTCTCGAACTTCACCACAACTTGCCGATAACATATTTTTGTACACTGATGGTTCAAAGTTCACCCACGGCGTTGGTTGTGCTTTTGTCATTGGGGCTGATAAGTTTCAAATACTGGCTTCTCAACCAGTGCACAGTTTTTAAAGCAGATGTTTTTGCCCTCTATCAGGCTGTTCACTACATCCGTAGGCACCAGCTCACTTGCCATGTCATCTGCTCTGACTCCCTCAGTGCCCTTCAGAGTCTAGATCAGGGGCGGGCAGGAATCCTGCACGTGTGCGGTGCACTTGCACGCGTGCAGTTAACAGGTGTTCTGCGTGCACACAGGGGCAAGCTGGCCACCCACTTATCTCCCCTCCCCACCATATCTTCTGTCCACTCCTTCCTCTGTAATGTGTTTTGTTTTTCTAGCCTGCTTTATTGAATGATGGAATAAGGTTAGCAGGAGTGCTTGAAATAAATCATGGTTTGAAAGAGTACCTATTAACTACGATACGTTTTATTTAATTATCACAGGTGGAGTTTACAATACGTTTAATATCTGGAACAAAATTTCTACATACAGACAAACGCAAACAGTTACGTAAATTTTCATCACTTATGTTTGCTCTTAAACCGAGACTTATTAATTCAGCAAATGGTTTTCCAGCTCTCACTATATTAAGCGCAATTTTATAGCTTGCACGTACCGCTGGGCTATTATTGTTGTCGTCCTGAAAAATTAAAAACAGTGCTCCATAAAATGTTAAATCAGTTAGATGAGAGACATGACAAAAGAAAATCGCAGATCTCTCGTGACAAAGGCAACTAAGACAGATGCATCTAATATCGTCAGGTCGCCCTTCTTAAGCTTGGTCAATTTCCCCATCCGCTCAGAATCCGACAATAAATTGTACTCGTCCTTGTGAAATTTATTATAATGGCCTTCAATATTAAACTTCTGCTGATCAGCGAGAATACTGCCACATATTAAACATTTCGAATTTTCATGTTTTTGCACAAAGAAAAAATGATTCTCCCATTACTTTTTAAAAGATAGCAAATCTCCACGTCTCCGTTTCCTTGATTCACTCTGCATTCTCCGGTTCTTGAAATACAACGTTCACTACGTAGTGGTCACTTCGCATCAACGTCCGCGGCTTAGCCTTGTACTACACTGCCGCAACCTGCCGGCTGTCGCCACGATTGCACGCGAGCAGCAGACGTGCAGCGCTGTGCGCTCACGAGCCGCGTGCAACGTTTGCCCGCCCCTGGTCTAGATGATCCCGATCCAGTCCACCCCATCATTTGACGGATCGAGGACTGCCTCCATTTGTTCCCGGATGGAGGAGCCCATGTGATGTTCATGTGGGTTCCTGGCCATGTTGGTTGGCCTGGGAATGACAGTGCTGATGCTGCAGCCAAGGCTGCCATTCATCTCGGTCGGCCTGCCTCTTACTTACTCTGCTCCCTTGCAAGATATTTGTACTTTTCCCTATTAGCATATTGTCACTTTGGCATGACCATTGATGCTCCCTTGATGGGAACAAACTCAGAGAAGTCAAACCTCTCCCAACAGCCTGGTCGACATCCTCCGGCCGTCTCGCCGTGAGGAAGTAATGTTAGCTCAGTTGTGAGTAGGGCACTGCTGCTTTCGTCACCGCCACTTGTTGAGTGGCGACCCTGCACCCAGCTGCCCCTTTGTAGCCAGCCATTAATGGTCAGACATTTCCTGATACTCTGCCCCTATTTTAGCCCCTTGCGTCTCAGGGTCGGGCTGCCGCCCGCTTTGCCGGACATTTTAGCAGATGACGTGCGAGCTGTGGCTTGCGTATTAACTTTTTTTAAAAGCAGTAATATGGCAAAAGAGATTTGATTTCTACCTGGTGACTCCGGTCTTTTAGATACTCTTCCATAATGTCTTGATGTTTTAGATATGTTTTTTCTTCCTTTTTGTATTGGACCTCGCGGCGGTATTTTCCCTCACGGTCCCAGCATTCTCTGGTTATTTACTGGGTGCTTATGACCTTAGATGTTTTGCACCCCCCCCCCCCCCAAAAAAAAAAAAAAAAAAAAAAAAAAAAAAAAAAAAAAAAAAAAAAAATCAAGCACTGAGCTACCAGAACAACCCACAGCTGAACGCTGGTTGACAAATATCACTTTGCTAATTGATGTACATATGCTTACTACTATTTCTGTTCTTCAGTGCACATGCGGATAATTTGAAGCATGTGTTGGGTAATTAAAAATGTGGCAGAAATTGTTTAGTTACTGCTGTTCAAACCTAGAGACCATTTTGTTAGAGGTGTCCAGTCATTACCGGGTGTTGTAAAGCTCCATAAACTTAACTTTTCACCGCAAATATTTCAGTTTCTCTTTCTTACTGTGCCAATGTATGCCAATAAAATACCTTTAAACTAATCACATTAATTGTGATTGGCTTCAAGAATTGTTAAGAGATCAATTGCTGTCTGCATTCAGTACTTGTGCAGCTGGTACTTTCCTTAACTCGTTGACTGCTGCGGATGGGTAATTACTCGTGCTCCACCTCTCTTCTCATTATTGTGGACGAGTTACTTCCATATCTCATTGAATAAACAAGTTTTGAGTAATTATCATAGAACATAGATGCCTCTTTGTGTGCTATCATTAGCAAAAAACATCATTTCGCTATGTTAAACTGTTTATGAAATATGACAGTTGTCATGACCACATGATTCTTGATGCACAAGTATTGAAATGGGTACATAGCTCATGACCATTCACCTGATTTAAAAGCAAATAATTTGAGAATGAAATAAGATATTGTTCTGCTCTCAATTTTGAATAAAATTTCTGTATCTTACCTACGTTTCATAAGGAGCAATGTATGAGCTAAAATCAACCATACACAAAGTTTACCCAATACATTTTCGCCTTAACAAACTCTTTAAAATTTTCTGCCATATTTTGCTTAATTTGATGCAACACAGTAACTGCGATGAATAATGAAAAGTTCTTTACCGAGCGAAGATATCAGACTATAAGATGTGCAAAAATCAAATTTGTTCAGCAAATAGTTTTTGTAATATTGGATGATAAGTATTTCTTATTGGCCAGAATGCTGCCTCTCAGTGAAGGTATTAGCGTTTGGTGAGCTGTACAATGGCAGCAAAGCCACGCAAAGCATGGTATGCAGACAGCACATCCGTAGCAGTTAAAGTGTTAACCTAACCTTACATATAGAAAATATTCCAGGTTTCGGTAGTGTTGCAGTGGAGTATTCATATATTTGCTTGACATTGTTTGTATTAACAATAATTTCTTTATTATTTACCGTTTTTCAATTTGTATTTGCAAAAGAAAACTGCAATTTTGTATTGTCACCAGGTTATGAACAGACATTTGCAATTAAATTTGATTTTCTCGGTGCAATATTGTCAGTAAAAGTGACCTTAGTTCAGGATGATACATGATCACATGAATTCATTACCTATGCTAATCTAAGATCAGCTGCTTTATAGAACTGACCTCCAGAGTGCTGTGGCAACTCCTGATTTGTATTCCATACAGTTTATGAAAGTAAAACTAATTTTCAATATTTTAACGTAAAAGCTTTTCAGCATGTAATGATGGGTACTTGTGTGTGGTACAAGATGTGTTTTTAATTTTAGTTTCATTATTACGAGGGTTATTCCAAAAGTAAGGTCCGGTTATAAAAAAAAAAATCAAAACTAAAATGTTTTTTCAAAACAATTGTTTTATTTACATTCCTTACATCTTTATCTATTTTTCTACATAACTTCCATACTTATTTAAACATTTGTCACATCGTTCAACAAGCTTTTGAATGCCCATGTTATAGAAATCGGCCGCCTGTGACGATAACCAGTCCTTAACTGCTTCTTTCACTTCATCATCTGTGTCGAAGCGCTTGCCGCCGAGAAACTCCTTTAAGTAACGGAACAGGTGGAAATCACTTGGCGCCAGGTCCGGACTGTAAGGAGGATGGTCCATCTGTTCCCATCCAAATTTCTTGATCAGAGCTTGCGTTTCATTTGCAGTGTGGGGTCTGGCATTGTCATGCAACAACAAGATTCCAGACGACGAAAGACCACGTCGCTTATTCTGGATTGCACGTCGAAGTTTAGTCAGGGTAGCGCAGTAGGCGGCTTTATTAATCGTTGTTCCTCTCTCCATAAAGTCGACTAACAATACTCCACGTCTATCCCAGAACACAGTCGCCATAACCTTACGTGTTGAGATTGTCTGCTTTGCCTTGACCTTGACTGGCGATGACGTGTGACGCCATTGCATTGACTGACGTTTAGACTCTGGAGTGATGTGAGAAACCCATGTCTCATCCCCTGTGACAACATTGTCTAAAAGACTGTCACCTTCCTTATGATATCGCTCCAAAAAATCAAGAGCAAAAGCCATTCTTTTCATTCGTTGGGGCTCAGTAAGCAGCCTGGGAACCCAACGGGCACACAATTTGTGAAACTTCAAATGTTCATACACAATTCTGTACAAAGTTGTTCTACTCACATTCGGAAAATGCATGTCTACGTCTGTAATAGTGAATCGGCGATCTTCACGAATTTTTTTGTCAACCGCATTGACCAAATCGTCTGAAATCACTGATGGTCGGCCACACCGTGGTTCATCGTGCACATTATCCCGTCCTTCATTAAAAGCTCGCACCCACTTGCGCACTTTACTGTCGCTCATTATGTTAGGACCGTACACTTCAGTAATCTGCCGATGGATTTCCGCCGCTGAATTGTTTCTTGCAGACAAAAACCGTATCACTGCCCTTACTTCACAATCGGCGGGCTGATCAATTGTCTTAAACATTGTAAAGTGACACTGTGAACTACACTCAGCAACAGTAACAAAGCGAATGGCGGCGTTTGACGCGCAAGGCTTGCCGGGAGTCGGCGCGCATGCGTGTTTAGTCATTGGCGCCAAATTTCAATAGTTACGGCGAATCGGACCTTACTTTTGGAATAACCCTCGTATCTGTAACAAGCACAGGTCCTTCTAATAAAGTAATATAAAGTAAGGTACTCTCTCCAGTACTTGCCTGCTGCAGGATGTCTGTATCTGTTTGCCTTAGGGTTTTTGTCTGGTGTGCCATCTTTTGACTGTCAAAGAAAATGAATGAAATGATGGGATGCAACAATTTCATTGCATGCTTAAGTTATAATATCAGTGACAAAATTTTATTATTCTGATATGTTATGTAAAATAATAGTACACTGTGAATAACAAGAGATATTTTAAGTATGAAGAGATTTTTAGGAAATGTGGAATTCTTCTCCTGCACAACATGAAATACACACACACACACACACACACACACACACACACACACACACACACACACCAGCAGCAGCAGTGCATGATGGGAGTGGCGACTGGGTGGGGGACACTGAATTGCTGCTGGAGAGCACACAGGGGTGATGTGGTGAAGGGGTAGGGCAATTAGGTGCAGTTGGGAGGTTAGACTGAGGTTCCAGAACATACCCCTCCTATATAAAAGATTTCCTCCACTGCCTCTCTACAGTTCCTCTCCCTTTACCACACGTTGCCCTGCTCATCACTGTTGATGACACTAACATTCCTAATGCCTATGGACTTACTGCTATTGAACAGTACCTTTCCCACTGGCTGACAAGATTCCAAACCAAAATTCTTCCTAGTCGCCATGACCAACTGTCTCCTTTGAAGACATTACCTACAAACAAATCCGGGGTACGTCTATGGGCATCCACATGGCATCATCCTATACCAACCTATTCATGTGGCATCTAGAGGACTCCTTCCTAAACAACCAGAATCTTAAACCCCTATCGCCTGGTTCAGATTCACTGATGACATCTATGTGATCTGGATTGAGGGTGAGGACATTCTCCAGAACCTCAACAGCTTCTTCCCCATTTGCTTTACCTGGTCCCACTCAACCAAACAAGCCACATTTCTGTATTTGACCTCCACCTCTAAAATGGCTACATCAGTACCTCTGTCCATATCAAATCCACTAACCACCAGCAATACCTCCACTTAAATAGCTGACACAGGTTCCATACCAAGAAGTCCCTTTCATATGGCCTATCCACCCATGGTCGTCACATCTGCAATGACGAGCGGACCCTTTCATAATATACCAAGGGTCTCACTGAAACCTTCACAGGCAATAATTGTCCTCCCAACATTATACAAAAAAAAAGTCTGTTGCACCTTATCCTTCCAGTCTCCCACCACCTCCCAAGTCTCATTGTCCAGCCACAGAGGAGCATTCCACTCGTAACTCAGTACCACCCAGGACTGGAGCAACTGAATTACTTTCTCCACTGGGGTTTTGATACTTCTGATTGTGCACTGAAATGAGAAATATCCTGCCCATTATCCTTCCCACCCCTCCCACATTGGTAGCCTACCGTCCACCGAACCTACATGATATACTTGTCCATCTCAACACAACCCCTACTCCCAACCCCCTTACCTCATGGCTCATATTCCTGTAATAGACTCAGATGCAAGACCTGTCCCATACGTCCTCCCACCACCACCACCACCACCACCACCACCTACTCAAGTCTGGTCACAAACATCACCTATCCCATCAAAGGCAGGGCTTCCCGTGAAACCAGTCATATGATCTACAAGCTAAGCTGCAAACACTGTGCTGCATACTATGTGGGCATGGCAACCAACAAGCTGTGTGTCCACTTGAATGGCCACTGACAAACTGTAGCCAAGAACCACGTGGACCACCCTGTTACTGAGCACGCTGCCCAACACGACATCCTTCATTTCAATGACTGCTTCACAGCCAGTGCCGTATGGATCCTTCCCACCAACACCAACTTTTCTGCAGGTGAGAAGTCTCCTTGCTCCCTGTTCCCATTCCAGCAGTACACAGCTCTCATTCCACCAACGCACCCAGTCTGTTTACTTCCCTCCTTTTCTGCTACAGCCCTCTCCATCCCCCCCCCCCAACCATTAAAAAAAAAAACTCTGCCCTGCCCTCTGTCTAGCCTCCGACTGCACCTAGTTGCCATACCCTCTCTCCACCTTGTCCCTAGGTGCTCCCCAGCAGCCCTTTAGTGTCTCCCACCCGTACCCTACTATCTCTCCCCCTCCCCACCCCAAACACCTCCTTACTCCCACTCAGTTGTCACTCCCATCATGCAATGTGGCTGCTGCTGCTTACAGTGTGGCTTCAGCTGCTAGAAATTGCAGTCACGTGTGCGTGAGTTGTGTTTGCGTGTGTGTGTGTGTGGGGGGAGGGGGGGGGGGACAGTCATCTATTTTCGACAAAGACCTTGTCGGCTGAAAGCTTATTTGTGACAGTCTTTTTGTTGTGCCAATCTGCTATTCACCGTCTCTGCTGTATGGTGAGTTGTAACTTTCCTTTTCATAATATTGTTACATTCCATCCTGCATTTTCCAATGTTCGATTATTACATTAATATTGTATTTTCACAACTTGTGTAGCTTAATTACCATCTTTAGCAACTGTAATGAAAGACATTACAGTTGCTGAAGACAACAATTAATCTATACGACTTGTATACGTGCAATGTGGGAAAAAAAAGATGCAAAGTCCACACAACCTTAATTATCCTACTTGGGGAATGACAATGGCACCTTGCATTTACCATTCTAGTGCTAAAAATGAATTGCAATGAATTTATAAGATAAAGTCTTAAGAACAAACATCTCTCAGTGAACTAACTCAACACACAACTGGCATCAACACATGTTAAAAATGCAGATCATGTGTAACATGTAAAGAAACAGGGTCTCACAAGGTATTTTGAATGAAATTGTACTCAAATTCAAATAGTAAAATTACATTCTCATACAAATTCAATGGTAATTGCAAGAAATTGCACATTGTTCTCATTGAAAATTGAAGTAATAATCTGAGAGAGCTGAATTCGCAGTGATCTCAGCTCCCGCATAAATTTTTTCTTCGGAACTTCATACTTACTGCAAGAGATCAATAGATAGTTTTCATCTCTGATTAACTCCCTATTAGTTATAAAATGGCACTGCATTTCTGTTGATTTTGTGCAGGTGTGACCAAAAATGCCCATGTCCAATACCCATCCTGCAAATTGTGGTTACTGACAGACTGTGATCTTTTACATGTGTGTTGAAGAGGATAATAAGCTGTTTTTAAGGATGTAAATTAGAGCCCATGTTCTATAAGTCGAGATCATCGTGATTCCCTTCTTGTAAAGCATGCCTCTTGGAACTTTCTGGAACATAAGTGCACTTGTGATGTCGTGATTCTGCAACTTGTTTGAGCCTGAGGACAACAGCCTAATAATTGGTCAACATGGTAAGCATAAATGTGGCCTTCTGTTTTGAGTGAACTGTGTACTTGGTATCTGGTAAGCTCAAAAAGTAAAAAAAAAACGCAAAGAAAATCTGTTCATTTCATTTAAGCAGTCACTTGAACAGGAAATAACTGTACTGAATGCAGTCTGGTACATATTGAGAGCTACTAAGAGATTTTTGGTCAGGAATATTTCAGAGGTTTTGTGGGGAAAAAGTGGCATATGATACTGGTTACTGGTATATTTTCCAAAAATTATCTACCATGTAAAGAACCATCAAATACTTCAATGCACTATGGCATCAACTAGCAGCTCCTCTTCTTTATAGGTTGTTATTTAGTGCAGGTATGACAGCATAATTTAATTGGATAGGTAAAAAATTTACTCACCAAGCTTGTGGCAGAACACTCACATAAAAGAGATATAATTATGCAAGCTTGCAGAGCCAGTGGCTCCACCTTTCAGCAGAAGGGTTGAAGGGGAGGGAAGAGGGATGAAGGAAAGGGAATGGAGCGGTCTAGAAAAAGGGAAAAGTCACCCAGAACTGCTGGTCAGAGGAGGTTTACCAGACAGAATGAGAAGGAAAGACTGTGGAAGACAGGGTAATAGGCAAGACAGAGATTACTGCTGAAATATCATGTATGAGTTAATAAGAGTGAAAAGCTGAGTGCATTCCATGAAACAGAGGTGGGAGGGGAAAGGTAAAAAATAGACAAGTAAGAAAAAGAAAAATGTAGAAAACTAAAATGGAGTGAATAAAGAATAGTTACTGTAAATAAATGCTGAGACAGAAGAAATTAATGTAAATTAAGGCCAGATGGGTGCTGAGAATCAAGTACATATTGTAGTGCTAATTCCCACCTGCAGAATTCTTAGAAACTTGTGTCTGGGAGAAGAATACAGATGGCGCATGTGATGAAAAGGCAGCTTGTATTGAAGGTCCATTAAACTGGTCCTGACAGTCAGTGCTATGAAAATGATTACTGTGTGACACTCAGAGTGACACTATTGCCTGAAGTTCCAAGAAAGCCAGCTGTCATACGCACTGTACAAGTAATAATTCTTATTAATTCTTTTTGTACATAATTTACACAATAGTTTTATCATCACTTCCAAGCATTAATAAAATATTAAGAGATGCTAAAGGTCATAAAATAATTTTCGACAGAGTCAAAAGGTGTAAATGAAATGACAAAAGATACAATGTATTCAAGAAGAAATATTTCTGAACTTATTTTCATCTTGCTTCCATGTTTTTTCCTTCAGTCGTGCTCTAATCTGGCTTAATAATATATCAAGAGCATGTTTATTTATTTATTTAACATTATGGAAAGAATAGCCTGCTACTTACCATGTAGTGGAGGTGTTGAGTTGCAGACAGGCACAGTGAAAGAGACTGCTAAAATGTTTGGAGCTTTTGGACAAAGTCCTTTTGTCAAAATAGAAAACACACACACACACACACACACACACACACACACATACACACACACACACACACACACACACACACACACACATTGCCACTGTCTCCAAGTCTGACTGCTACTGCACCCAACGTGAGCAGCAATCGCTTAGGTGAGTGGTGGGGATAAGGAGGAAGCATGGGGTAGGGAGGGGTGCAATGGTGGGATATGTGTTTGTAGAGCTGGAGTGGGAGCAGGGAAGGGAATAGGTACTTGGAGGAGAGGGACTAGTGAAGTTTGAGGCCAGTAGGGTTAAGGAAACAAAGGATATGTTGTAGGGAGAGTTCCCATGTATGCAGAAAAGCTGTTGATGTTAGGAAGAATGTGTATGGCACAGGCTGTGCGGCAGACATTAAAGTGAAGCACATAGTGTTGGGCAGCATGTTCAGCAACTGCTTGGTCTAGCAGCACTGTACCTTTCCTGCCCCTCCAATAGTGGTATTCCGCTGCCCACTGGACCTACGCAATATCTTTGTCCATCTCTACTTCACCCTTTCTTCCAACTCCTTGTCTCTTGGCTCATACCCCTGCAACAGACCTAGATGAAAGATCTACCACATACATCCTCCCACTACCACGTACTCCAGTCTTGCCACATCTACCCCATCAAAGGCAGGACTACCCGTGAAAGCAATCATGCAATATACAAAGTAATCTGGAACTACCGTGCCGCTTTCTACATGGGCTTAACAACTAACAAGCTGTTTGTCCACATGAATGGCCAGCTCCAAACTATGGCCAAGTGATAAAATGCTGCCCAACATGGTATTCTCCATTTTAATGACTGCTTCACAACTTGCACCATTTGGATTCTCCTACCAGTACCAGCTTTTCCGAATTGTGGAGGTGGGAACTTTCCCTACACATACCATTCATTCCTGTAACTCCTGGCAATAGCCTTCCCTAATCCCTGTCTGCCACCTACCATTCCCCTTAATTTCACTAATGCATCTACTAGTCTTTTTCACTTCCCTATTTCTCTATTGTCCAATCTTCCTCACCTGCCCCAGCATAGCCTCTGGACATTGCACCTAGCAGCCCTATCCTGTCCCTTCCGTGTCCCTGCATGATGCCAAAGGCAGCACAGCATTCTCCCCTACTCTGCTGTCACTACCCATTCCCACTCCATGCCTCCTCTTACCCCCACCACCTGCCCCACGAGCTTGCTGCTCATGTTAGACACAGTTGCAATCAGGACCCAGGACCCAGAGACAGTGACCATGTGTGATGTGCTCATGCAACTAAGTGTGTGTGTGTCACAAGTTTGTTTGTGTGGCCATCCTCCACAGCAAGCATATAAATACTTGCTTTGCAAATCAAACTGCCCTTTCCTGCTGCTAGTTATTTTATTAATCCCATATGGGTTTCGCCTTCTCCTTTTCTAAGGCATCATCAGTGGGATCTATAATGATACAGTTTTATTAGTTATAGATTATCAAAGAGTTCACTTCGCAGTTTTTTGTAAAAATGTAATTACTTACGATTTGTTGATCTGCGTTTCCTCACATCTGGTCTGGAGGGCACACTATCACTTTTATCACTGTTCTATATTCACATCTTTGTGTTTTCGCCATCCACACACTGTTCACAATGTTTCTTACTCTTTTTTTGTGGTGGACTATCGTTCTTCTGTCACTTGATACAGCTATTTTGTCGTACACTTCTTTTCACAGTGTGAATATTGCGAATCCATTACATGTTTCATCGTCTTTGGTATGTTTACCTATGTGTTGCCATCCTAATGAAGTATATGTTCGTTACTAACTTCTGTTTATACTGTGTGAGTGCGTATGAGTTTGTTGGGGAGGGGGGGGGGGGGGGGGGGGGGGGGGGAGGGCAGTTATACTAGCCGTTAGCGAGTGGCTGAAAACTTTGAAAATTTTGGTGACAGCTGTTTTGACTTTTCGTTTCAATATTCTGGGGAGGGGTCATGGATGAGTGAGTGTAAAGATGTTGGGTTCTATTACTATTATATTGAACATTATTATTATATTTCTCCTTTTTGCAAACATTATTCTATTATTTTATCTATTAGTGTAAATAATGAATTGTTTGTCATGTGTACTTGGTCCTTCAACAGGATTTTCCCCTCTGCTTTGGTTTTATGTATGTGGTAATTTTCTTGCATGGTCAGAAGGTGATTTTTATTGTTGATTCTAATTATTCTCATGTCATCTTCTCTAGTGGTTGGTTTGTGGTCACTTTCTCTTAGGTGTTCTGCAAAAGTGGAGTGGTTTGTCCCATATTTCCATGCTCTCATGTGTTCCTTGTATCTGACATCAAATGTTCTCCCTGTTTGCCCTATGTATGTGCCTTCACAAGTTTTACATTGTAACTGGTATACAGGTTACAAAAAGGTACGGCCAAACTTTCAGGAAACATTCCTCACACACAAAGAAAGAAAATATGTTATGTGGACATGTGTCCGGAAATGCTTACTTTCCATGTTAGAGCTCATTTTATTACTTCTCTTCAAATCACATTAATCATGGAATGGAAACGCACAGCAACAGAACGTACTAGCGTGACTTCAAACATTTTGTTACAGGAAATGTTCAAAATGTCCTCTGTTAGCGAGGATACATGCATCCACCCTCCGTCGCATGGAATCCCTGATGCGCTGATGCAGCCCTGGAGAATGGCGTATTGTATCACAGCCATCCACAATACAAGCACGAAGAGTCTCTACATTTGGTACCGGGGTTGCGTAGACAAGAGCTTTCAAATGCCCCCATAAATGAAAGTCAAGAGGGTTGAGGTCAGGAGAGCGTGGAGGCCATGGAACCAGTCCGCTTCTACCAATCCATCGGTCACCGAATCTGTTGTTGAGAAGCGTACAAACACTTCGACTGAAATGTGCAGGAGCTCCATCGTGCATGAACCACTTGTTGTGTCGTACTTGTAAAGGCACATGTTCTGGCAGCACAGGTAGAGTATCCCGTATGAAATCATGATAACGTGCTCCATTGAGCGTAGGTGGAAGAACATGGGGCCCAATCAAGACATCACCAACAATGCCTGCCCAAACGTTCACAGAAAATCTGTGTTGATGACGTGATTGCACAACTGAGTGCAGATTCTTGTCAGCCCACACATGTTGATTGTGAAAAATTTACAATTTGATCACGTTGGAATGAAGCCTCATCCGTAAAGAGAACATTTGCACTGAAATGAGGATTGACACATTGTTGGATGAACCATTTGCAGAAGAGTACCCGTGAAGGCCAATCAGCTGCTGATAGTGCCTGCACACGCTGTACATGGTACGGAAACTACTGGTTCTCCCGTAGCACTCTCCATACAGTGACGTGGTCAACGTTACCTTGTACAGCAGCAACTTCTCTGACGCTGACATTAGGGTTATCGTCAACTGCATGAAGAATTGCCTTGTCCATTGCAGGTGTCCTTGTTGTTCTAGGTCTTCCCCAGTCGCGAGTCATAGGCTGGAATGTTCCGTGCTCCCTAAGACGCCAATCAATTGCTTCGAACGCCTTCCTGTCGGGAAACCTCCGTTCTGGAAATCTGTCTTGATACAAACGTACTGCGCCACGGCTATTGCCCCGGCTAATCCATACATCAAATGGGCATCTGCCAACCCCGCATTTGTAAACATTGCACTTACTGCAAAACCACGTTCGTGATGAACACTAACCTGTTGATGCTACGTACTGATGTGCTTAATGCTAGTACTGTAGAGCAACGAGTCGAATGTCAACACAAGCACTGAAGTCAGCATTACCTTCCTTCAATTGGGCCAAATGGCGGTGAATCGAGGAAGTACAGTATATACTGACGAAACTAAAATGAGCTCTAACATGGAAATTAAGCATGTCTGGACACAGGTCCACATAACATCTTTTCTTTATTTGCGTGTGAGGAATGTTTCCTGAAAGTTTGGCCGTACCTTTTTGTAACACCTTGTATACCTGCTTTCTGATATATGTCTCTGTTTTTTGTCAATTTTGGGGTGTATTTTTGTATAGAATTGTCTGTTGTGTATGCTATGTTTATTCCCTGTCTTTTGAAAATGTTGGTGATTTTATAGGTGAGTTTGTGTTTGTATGTCAGTGTGTACCATCTTGTGTTTTCTTTCATCTTTTTCTGATTATCCAGTTTAGTTGTTATGGGACTGCGCGTTTGTGTTTGGTTCTGTTGTGTTGTGTTGTTATCTGTGGTTTGGAGCTTTCTGCTTTTATTTTACTTTTAATTTTGTTGTTTAGCTTTGTGACTGTGTTATTATTGTAACCATTATTTTGTGCTATCTGCATTATTATGTCCAGCTCTTTTTGGTAGCTTTCTTTGGTGAGTGGTACTGTGTTGAGTCTATGGAGCATGTATTGAAGTGCTGCTTGCTCTTGTGCGTGTGGGTGGTTCGAGGATTGGGGAATGATAATGTCCGTTGCTGTGGGTTTACAGTAAATTTCAAACATATGCTTATTGTTTTCTTTTTTGATTGTTATATCCAGAAAGTTAAATTTGGTTGTTCTGTTCTCTTTCAATTGTGAATTTTATATTTTTATGTATCTTCTTGATGTCAGTATGTAGTTTTTCAATTTTTGTTTGTGGTTCATCTATTAAGCAAAGGATGTCATCCATATACCTGAACCAATATAATATGTTGTATTCTTTGGCTACTATTTTTGTGAAAATGATCTCTTCAATGTGGTTTACAAAAGTATTTGCTAAGGCTTCTGAAACTGGAGACCCCATTGGCAACCCATCTTCTTGTAAATAAAATTCATTATTGAACTGGAAGTAATTTTGTTCTGTTATGAGCTTTATTAGTGTGCATATTTCCTTAATCTGTTCATCAGGGAGTTGACTATAAGTTTTCAGGTTCTTATGTATAATTTCTATTGTTTCTGGTACTAGTATGTTGGAATACATGTTTTCTACGAGGGCGGTTCAGAAAGTAACCTCCGATTGGTCACAGTGCGGGTTGTGGGGGGAGTAGCGACGCCATCTGTGCATTCACGCACTCAACAGGTCAGTCGGCATCAAGCCGTGGTCGAGTGAACGTCGTACCTGCACTAGTTTAGTTTTTGTGGCAGTTTGAAATGTGTGCTGCAATAGAAAACCCCGCCAAATGTGAAGTGCGTGCTGTCATAAGGTTTTTTACAGCCAAAGGATATTCTGCAGCAGCTATTCATCGTGAGCTTTGTGCCGTGTACGGACCAAGAGTTATGAGTGAAGGAGTTGTCCGTGAATGGGTACGTTTATTTAAAAGTGGACGAGAAAACGTTCATGATGAAGAGAGGAGTGGTAGACCATCATTGGTGACTGACGAACTCGTTCAGACAGTTGATGCAAAAGTTCGTGAAAATCGACGTTTCTCAATGTCGGAGTTGTCTACTGGTTTTCCACAGATTTCTAAGACTCTCTTGTACGAGATAGTGACAGCAAGATTGGGTTACCGTAAGTTCTGTGCACGATGGGTGCCCAAAATTCTTACCGACCACCACAAAACTCAAAGAATGGCCTCTGCATTAGATTTTCTGTCACATTATGAGGACGAAGGAGAACCATTGTTAAACAGAATCGTGACCGGTGACGAAACCTGGATTAAGTACGTGAACCCTGAGACAAAAGATCAATCAAAGATGTGGGCACATTCAAATTCGCCTACCAAACCAAGAAAAGCCTCGCAAGATTTTTCTGCCAGAAAACTGATGGCAACGGTGTTTTGGGATGCCAAAGGGGTGTTGTTGGTTGAATTCATGGAACGTGGTACGACCATTAATCAAGACGCGTACTTTGAAACAATAAAAAAGTTACGACGGGCTATACAGAACAAACGCCGTGGTATGCTGACTTCCGGTATCGTTTTTTTGCACGATAACGCCCGTCCTCACTCTGCTCGCAGAACAACGGCCCTTCTTGAGTCCTTCAAGTGGGACGTTATCAACCATCCACCTTACAGCCCAGACCTGGCGCCAAGTGATTATCACCTCTTCATGCATTTGAAGAAATGGCTCGGGTCACAGCGGTTTGATGACGACGAAGAGCTCAAAGATGCGGTCACAGGCTGGCTCCAGGCACAAGCGGGTGATTTTTATGCAGAAGGAATTTCAAAGCTTGTGAAGAGATACGATAAGTGCCTCAATCGCTATGGAGACTATGTAGAAAAATAGTGCAAAGATGTAGTTGTAAGATGTATATATTAAAATATTTTTATTTCACTTGGTGTATTTTTTTAAATCAACCGGAGGTTACTTTCTGAACGGCCCTCGTATATCAAATGAGAGGAGTGTTACTGTGTCTAGGATTTCTTCTATTTTGGAGGGACTTTGTCCATAAGCGTAAAATATTTTAGCAGGTTTTTTTCATTGGATCTATCCACGTTGCATTGCTTCCTCTATGTGGTGAATAACAATGTAATCTTCCCTTATTCTTGTTATTCCATCATGAAATTTTTAAAATAAGGTTGTCTTTCTTTGCTTGGTTTCTGTGCGGCCGCCTGTTCATATTGTGACAAACACTTCCCTATTCAAATAATAATTTTGCACAGAACCTGGTGATGTGCACATTCTTACACATTACTTGTTTTCCTGACAAAGGAATAATTTTGTTCAGTTTCAATACTTCAGAAGATATTTGTGTTGAAGATTCTGATGTTTGGGTGTCTGTTGTTTCTGCTTTGATGTGACAGCAGTAGTGGAATTGGTTCCGTCTGTGTTGAAATATAAGCTTATCCATCTTTTCCTGTCCTCTCACCATGTTGTTCTCTCCACTCTGTCCCAGCCTTTTCCTCTCTTCTTTGCACTTTCCTTCACTCCGACAACCCATCTGTCTCTCAGTCTTCCTGTAGCTATCTTGCCTCCTACGGTCATTTCCTGAGCCTGTCTTTTGGTATCCTGTGAACTCCTATTCTTTTAACATACCCATACCATCTTTTCTGCTGTCTCTTAGATGGACTTCTCCTTAAGTATTTCTGTCATTCCTTACACTATATAATGTTGAGCTCCCATAAGCCCCAACACACACACATTACACTATACAGGGTGATTCAAAAAGAATACCACAACTTTAAAAATGTGTATTTAATGAAAGAAACATAATATAACCTTCTGTTATACATCATTACAAAGAGTATTTAAAAAGGTTTTTTTCACTCAAAAACAAGTTCAGAGATGTTCAATATGGCCCCCTCCAGACACTCGAGCAATATCAACCCGATACTCCAACTCGTTCCACACTCTCTGTAGCATATCAGGCGTAACAGTTTGGATAGCTGCTGTTATTTCTCGTCTCAAATCATCAATGGTGGCTGGGAGAGGTGGCTGAAACACCATATCCTTAACATACCCCCATAAGAAAAAATCGCAGGGGGTAAGATCAGGGCTTCTTGGAGGCCAGTGATGAAGTGCTCTGTCACGGGCTGCCTGGCGGCCGATCCATCGCCTCGGGTAGTTGACGTTCAAGTAGTTACGGACAGATAAGTGCCAATGTGGCTGATTGTGGAATTTGCAGCTCTCTGCTAGCTCTGCGAGTCGATTTTCCTGGGCTGCTAACAAATGCTTGCTGGATGCGTGCTACATTTTCATCACTCGTTCTCGGCTGTCCAGAACTTTTCCCTTTGCACAAACACCCATTCTCTGTAAACTGTTTATACCAACGTTTAATACACCACCTATCAGGAGGTTTAACACCATACTTCGTTCGAAATGCATGCTGAACAACTGTCGTCGATTCACTTCTGCCGTACTCAATAACACAAAAGCTTTCTGTTAAGCGGTCACCATCTTAGCATCAACTGACGCTGACGCCTAGTCAACAGTGCCTCAAGCGAACAAATGTACAACTAAATGAAACTTTATAGCTCCCTTAATTCGCCGACAGATAGTGCTTAGCTCTGCCTTTTGTCATTGCAGAGTTTTAAATTCCTAAAGTTGTGGTATTCTTTTTGAATCACCCTGTATATTCTAGTAACCATATCTTACTTCTCTGAAATTGAATCTCATATACCTGTATTCTACTTATCTGCCTTTTCTTCATTACCAGTTATTATGATGCATATGTGAGTACTGGAGCTTAATATGCTTAGTATAACAGTCACTTGGTTTTGGGTATACATCTTCGCTCCATACCAGGCTTCTTACACTCTGTGGAAATCTAGGAGCTTGCCTTCCCCTTTCACTAATCTGCTTATCATCCATCCCGCTGTCTTTATTATGCTCGACAGATACTTGAAACTTTCCATTTTCTTTAGTACTCTATTATTTATATATCCATTACTACTATAATCTTATTCTTTGTTGTCATCATCTCTTCATACTTTCCCACCACTTTTCCCCATACATTTGGCATTTCTTGTACTTTACATTCTCAATTTCTTCATACCATTAAATCATCTGCAAACACCATTCCTTTCGTATTTTAATTTGTATTTATGCTGTCTGTACAGCCAGTATCTTATCCATAACGGTGATGTAAAGTTGCTTCAACTTAGTTCTCTGTTCTAACCAGTGTGTCTTCTGTCCTCCAACTTTTACACAACGCACAGTTATTTCCTTCAATCTTCTCATTGTCAGGCTACCAGTTCCCATTTTCTGATAGTTTTCCTAAGTCTTGTTTCTTTTCACACCATTGCTACATCCGAACTATATTCATGTTTCTCTTTTGGTGTTACCTTACACTAAAAATTAAATACACGATTGACCTTCCTGGTCTAATCCCACGTTGTCTCTATCCTCCTCCCAACTCTCATACACTTTTCCAGGATTTTCTCAAATACTTTGGCAGCATGATATGAAGTAATTCCTCTAAAATTTTGACTGTTTCCTGCAATATTTTTTTAAAACTGGCACATTGATTCCCATTTTCCAGTCTCAAGCATCCTCCTTTCTTTCTGTACTGTTCTCATGACCCGATAGAACCACTGCACTCCAAAAACGCCACTTGCTGTCACCATCTTCACACTTACTCCATCCAGTCAAGAAGCTTGACCACCTCTCATGGTCTTCATTGTTTCCTCTACTTCAGTCCAAGTTAGCTCCATCTCAGCATCCTCTACATCTGCAGGCTCCTCGTTTTCATCTCTCATGTTTCCAGTGGAGTTTAATAACTCTTCAACATATTCCTTTGACATTGCATTGGATTCCTCTGCATTCTAAATTTCCTTTCCTTCTTTATTGGTTGTCCTGACATTTTGCATCATGGCTATCTTTGTAGCCTTAACCATTCCATAGAGGACCTTCTTATTCCCCATCCCATAGAGAACCTTCTTATTCCTTTGTCCTCTTCCACTGTTTTTGTTCTTCTTCCATCCATTTCCTGCTATCACTCTCTTAGCCACCTTATACTTTCCATTATATTCCTTTATTATGTAACAGTATCAGGATGGTCCTGATCTCTTTACAGGTCACGATCTCAATGCAGGATGGAAGATAGGGCAACATGTGCCTTGAACCAGCTCCTTGGCCACTACGAAATGATACAGGCAGTGAGAGTAACAAGTAGTTCATTTAGCAGAAGTTGTGCACCAGCTGAAGGTGTCTCGATAGCATGTGCTGTCTTCATATAGCCCAGCCCATGTCAGCACAACACAAATGATGTGGTGGCTGTACACAGATGCCATAGGTCAGAGTTGGCTGCTTTGGTGGCCTTATGGCCAAAGCAGTGCCAACAGCTCATCAGCAGCCTAAGGCATGAGAGCACAGAGTACCAGTAGTCGGTGACAGTAAGAAAAGAGGCACCTTGAGTTGAGGCCATTGAACTATGGACTCCTGATTGGCAATCTTGAGTTGGCTGAAGTCAGCCAGTAGTAGGCCCCCAGCTGGATGGCACCAATTCATCTCCTGGCAGCATCAGGATGAGGTACAGCCCATAGACCCATGGCTAGCAGATGCAGTGTCCAATAGTAACTGATGCTAGATGACCCTCATCAGATTGACAGCTGGTGTGGAATACTTCTCAAGACAGGTTGTGATTGATGACAGATACTGCATAGCCAGAGTGGGTAGTATTGCAACAGGATCTCACTTTTAACCACATAGACGTGGAACTGCTGCAGCACTAGGCCCATGCCTGGGGTAATCCAGGTCACCACTATGGCTGCCTGACCCTTTTACTGTGCTGCACTGACAATGTTCCAGCAGCAGGGCTAAAAGTGTGGCAACTGGCCACTGCCCAAATGTAGGCTTTCATCGTATCAGCTCAGCACCTTTCCAGCAGCGGAATGCAATGGCAGCCTTCTGGCCTACCTATCCAAAAATTACATACGCTTGTTTGGGAAGATAGCGGCATAACATTCCTCTCCTCTTTAGTGGATCACGTCCACTGGATTGCAAACTTGTATTACTTCTGAAAATCACTTCACAATAAATCTTACATTTATGTACACTTCTTGTTCTACTTGCTTATATGCTAATCCACTCTAGTTCACTATCTTCAATGACTTCACTACTGTTTATTTGCTAATGGTGACCCTTTCAGTCAGTGTATGGTGTAGAGGGAGTTCAAGAGGCTAGGTAGTTTTCCACTGTAAGCAGATATAGGCTGCACAAGATGGTACCTGAAGTTGAAATGCATATTGCCATATCTTTGTGGCAGTAATTTTTGTGATATTGTTGCACATGCTGAAGCATTTGCCCCTTGCTAAAATGCACCTTCTGTGCAGCTGTCATTTGGTCCAGAGTTAAGGAACTTGGGTTCCAAGATACTGTTTAGGTAGATCAGGTTCTGGGCAGGGAGCATTTTTAGTGGTTTGTCAGGCCAGTACAGTAGCAGATGTTTTATGTTTAAAATCATAGCCCTTGTTATGGTTGCTGAGAAGTGAAAAGTTGGCCCCAAAATATCACAAGTCGTAGCATTTATCAGTATGCCACTCCAATCATTATGTACCTGTAGGTCGCCCCTGCTTGTAACAATTCATGATAACCACCACTAGCCCTTATACAGAATGTTCCCAGTGTGGACTTACTTTCAGGAAATAGGGTTGTGGTGCTAGGATGTTCCATAGGCATCGTTCTGCTCCTCTTGCTCCTAAGAATAATTTTGTCTCACATTTCCCTGCAGCATTTTGGATCACTTGGGATGGCACTATACAAAACTGTTTGCTGTGTTTTCCTTCCATGCCAAAAACAGTGAGTTACAGTATGCTCATCCTAAACCTACACACAGTTATCTGCAACAAACATCTTCTCAGGTATTCTGCCAACAGAACAAATCAAACCCCCCAGCTCTATACACTAACAAGACAAATAAACAATACTCCAAGAAAAAATACACAAAACAAAATAAAACTGTCACCAAATACCGAATAGATCACTCATCAGTCAGCAATGATTCTGACTGATCCACACTCTCGTGTATGCATAAGCAGTTGCCACTCTGAAATTCTCATAGTGCTGAAAAGTGTGCAAATTCCTCACAAAACGCCATAAAAATTGCTGACACTGAACTGTCAATCATCTACGTTCCCACCAGTGGGCACAGGATAAAGTCCTCAGGACACCAAAGAGTCTACAAAGCAATCCATTCACTATTCTAACAATGGAAAATCATACTGCTACAATTAATCACAATAAAGAAACATCTGAAATACAGTAAAGAACCCTCAGATTTAAATCTTAAGGAAAATCTATCTATGCGACGCAGTAAGTAAATAAAACTCTTTATAAAAAAATGTACTTAATTGCTCTCTCATCCTAGATCCAAGCCTATCCTCAATAAAATAACGATGACAACTAAATTCCCCACAGAAATAAACAAAATGATTTCCACATCTGTCATATGCTTGTAAACACAGTACACCCCTAAATTATCACAGTAATATGATGAAGTAATCTTAGTGACATCTGCAAAAAAGCCAATGCTGGGTTAATGGTTACTTTCTTTACACACTATCATCCAAGATATCACAATTTCTGTATCTTCGTACATATTCTGCAAGCCACTGTAAGGTGCATGGCAGATGGTACCACATACCCTCACTAGTCTTTTGCTTCCCTGTTCCAATCGTAAATAGTGTGAGGGAAAAACAACTGTTTAAAAGTCTCCATAAGAGCCTTAATTTCTTGCACCTTATCTTTGTGTCCCTGACATAAAATGTACATTGGCAGAGGTAGAATCTTTATGCAACTGGTCTCTAATGCATGTTGTCTAAATTTCTGCAATAGTGCCTTACGAAAAGTGCATTGTCTTTCCGCCACAGATTCCCATTTGAGTTCACAAAGCATCTCCATAATTTGTGTGAGCTGAGTGGATCTACCTGTAACAAATGTAGCAGCACACCTCTGTATTACTCCGATGTGTTCCTTCCATTCTGCTGGGTATCCCAAACACTCGAACAGTACTCAAGAATGGGTCATCACCTCATTTATAGATGAGCTACACTTTCCCAAAATTCTCCCAGTAAGAGTCAAGCATTCACCTTTGCTATCACCAACTTGCCATGGTCGTTTCATTTCATATTGCTTTGCAACATTACACCCAGATATTTAATCGATGTGTCTGTGTCAAGCAGCACTCTGAACATTAAATGATTGTTTTTTCTACTCATCAACATTAACTTACATTTTTCTACATCAAAGCAAGCTACCATTCATCACATCAGCCATAAATTGCCTGTCATCTTGCATATTGCTGAAGTTACTCAATGGCGACGCCATTCCGTGCTCTGCAGTGTCATCAGCAAACACCTGTAAATTGCTGCTCACTCCGACAGTCAGATCGTTATGTATACAGAGAATAAGAGCAGTCCTGTCACACTTCTTTGATGCACTCCTAGCAATCCCCGTGTGTCTGATGAATACTCACCACTGAGTACAATGTCCTTCCGTTATCATTTGTACAATATTCTCACACTTTTGTTTCTGTGGTTTGTGACAAAGTAAATACCACCACAAAAAACGTAAACCTACTAGTATTGTACATGATCTCAACACATTCCTTGGGAGTGCTACCAGTATTGGTAGCAATGTACCCGGTGCGTACCTACCGGTAATGGTGTATGCATCTGACATACACAGTGGCCGTATGCATCGGCAACTGCAATTTGATGTTCACTGATGATGTTATCTCTTTAATCTGATATGTACCATGGTAACAGGTCACAAATTTCTTTGTTTTACCCTTCTGGGTGTACAGAATTACCCACGTGATACCCTGTGAGCTTAGTACTGTGCTCCGCCACCTTGCTATTGGCTTTTTGCACTCGTTTCCATAGTTCTCTCAACATTTTCATGATATTTCGCAGTGGCTCCCAATTTTTCCCTATCCCAGTTTTGATTACTTCAAATGGTGATGGGGTTTTGTGATCATATACTACATCATATGGAGACAGAGCTGTACTTTCATGAGTATTAACATTATAAGCCACTACCACATATGACATTAAATTCTTCCTGTCATTGTGACGGCTATTGACATAGTGGCTTAGCATTTTCTCTATCGTTTGATATGCATGCTCTGTTCTTCTTTAAACCTGTAGATGTAATGGACTTGCTCTCAGCTTGCAAATATACAGCAAATGGTATTTAGTGCTCCAATCTGTGGTTATTGTCTCCAGAACACCAAACTTAAGGAACCAATGGTTCGCCAGTGCATTTGCTAGTTGTGAGGTAATGGGCGAATTGTGGCACCCTGGAAATATTCTAAGTTCGAAGTTGGCGTGGCCACGCAGGGGCCCTCAGCAGGCCGTGGCCTGGCAGCAACCACGTGGTGCCGAATGTTAGCTGAGCATGAGGGGTAGCCCCAGCACGTGGTCCAATCGCATGGCTGGGAATTCCATGGTGACACTGTGCCGATGAAGGAGACATGCCAGGAGTGTCAAAGATGGTGGACTTTGTGAAACAGTTCATATAGAAATTAATAGTAGCCAGATGAATCATGATACCTCAAAAAGAAACATATTCATTACCATTATTTGCACGACGATTATGGGCGTGTAATCAGATTTTCAGTATCTTTATTAGTTTAAAGTTTAATATTTGACTGTAAATTATGCAAGTAACACCCAGCAACAAATTTCCAAAATACAAATGGTTCATCCGATTTCATCGATTGACGTATCTTTAGGAAGCTGTTAGTGTAAACCTAAATTGGTGTAAATTACAGCCATGTAACTTGAATAGTATATGAGTTATTGGAGGTCAAATTGGCCAATTACTATCAATCACATCAGGCCATAAGTTCTCCACAGTTACACGAAAATATGGTAGCAGCATACTTATAAATATATTTATTCATCTATGTCTTTGTTTATATCTGATATATACTATTCATTAGGAAACTGGTCAAATATTTACAGTGTTTTAGAAAGCACAGATACTTTAGGCTACTGGCCTACCTTTTGTTTCTGTTCCTTTGATATATGTTTATTTAATTTGTTTATGTATTTAATTGTGTGTGTTAGAGCATGTTTATGGCCCAACCGTAGGAATATTTATTTAAATTCAAGTTATTTAAATGTAAATCCAGTATTTCGAATGTGTTTCAAAATGTTTGTGAGTGTGCTTTGGCTTTGAGACATGACGGGAGTGCTATCGCCAATCACAGTGCTCATTACTAAGGGAGGTGACTACCAAAGTGAATGGAGGCCACTTTGGAACAGTGCAGTGCAAGGGACGGTCGCACAGGACACGGGAAGTGCTGGATGCGACGGCACGATGGACGCACGGTCGCGGGAAAGACTTGGACAGTGGAGCAGTTTGCTCGTTGTCGGGGAAGATAGAAATATTTCGTAGTGGACCGGTGCACTTGTGAGATTTCCATGGCTTCTGCAGTGAAGACACAGTATGCGTTTGGAAGTGAATAACTTGTGAGCTATGTTGTTGTTTATAACTAATTACATGAAGTAGGAATCTATTGATTCCCTGTTATTCAACTTATATTTTATTTAATTGCTGGACCATCGACACCAATAAGTGTTTTGCAGAAATATGCCACATTCTCAAAAGTACTTCTACTATCGTTCTTTTCATTTAAAGTCGTTAAGATAATACCTGCAGATTTTATTTAGTTGCAATCTTTCATTTATAAATTTCTACATTACATTCACAATTGCCAAGTGATAGGAACCTTCAACCATTCGATTCATATGTATATTCATATTGTATACTGTAGACTCAGCAGTATTTGGCTTGTAATGTGGCTACTACGTATCCCAGCCCCTAGAAAACGAAACCAGCCAAAACTTTTAATATTTCAACACAGAGTCCGAAGATACGTAGTTGAGGGCCACCACAATCATTTCATTTATTTTTTGGTGAAAGCCCTCATAGTGTGTTGGTGCTAGTGTGTTTGCTTGGTGATCTGGGATGGCAACCATCCCCACATAGTCCGAGAAATGATTTGCTATGGTCAGAACATGGCAGTTGCCCACTGGTGTCTGCCTAAAAGGTCCTAAAATGTCCATCCTGATAATTTCAGAAGATTTAGTGTTTTTCAGTAACCTCTACAGTGGAACATGTTGATGACTTAATTTCACCTGCTGTGCACATATCACACAGTTTTTGACATACTGCTCTAGTCTTGTGTAAGTGACTACTTTTTGGTACATGGGTCTATGCCTCCTGTGACCTGGTGGCTCATGCTATGTGCTTGTTTTAATAGTTCTTCTTGCAGTACAACAGAAACGGCAAGTAATTTACAATCCTGGTCAGCAGCCTGCACTGTCTGCCACTCTGCAATATAATGACCTACTATCCATAGTAAACCAGTCTTCTTTTTGAGGCCATCAGCATTATCATTTTTCTTAGTAGGTTTATGAACTACTTGGAATCAAATTAGCCCAATTTCAGTGCCTGATGTGCAAGTCTACATCCACGTACACGTATGTCTACACCTATACTCTGCAAACCACTCTGAAGTCCACGGCAAAGGGTACATCCCATTGTACCAGTTATTAGGGTTTCTTCCCATTCCATTCACATATGGAGCATGTGAAGAATGATTGTTTGAATGCCTCTGTGTATGCAGTAACTATTCTAATCTAATCCTCACGATCCCTACGTGAGTGATATGTAGGGGATTGCAGCATATTCCTAGAGTCATCATTTAAAGCTGGTTCTTGAAACTTTGTTAATAGGCTTTCTTGGGGTACTTTACACCTATTTTCAAGAGCCTTCCAGTTCAATTCCATCATTATCTCTGTGACTGTCTCCCATGGATCAAACAAACCTATGACCATTCGTGCTGTCCCTCTCTATATACATTCAATATCTCCTGTTAGTCCCATTTGGTATGAGTCTCACACACATAAGCAATATTCTAGACCTGGTCACACGAATGATTTGTAAACAGTCTCCTTTGTAAATTGACTGCATCTTCCCAGTATTCTACCAATAAACTAAAGTCTGCCACCTGCTTTATCCACGACTGAGTCTACATGATCATTCCATTTCATATCCTACAAAGCGTTATACCTATGTACTTCTAAGAGTTGGCCGATTCCAACAATGACTCATTGATATTACAGTCATAGGATACTGTGTTTTCTTCATTTTGTGAAGTATGTGATCTTACATTTCTTACAATTAAAGCAAGTTGCCAAACTTGGCAACACTTTGAAACTTTATCAAGATATGATTGAATATTTATGCAGCTCCTTTCAGAAAATACTTCATTATAGATAACTACATCATCTGATAACTACATCATCTGCAAAAGTGTGAATTTACTATTAATATTGTCTACAAGGTCACTAATATACAACACGAAAAGCAAGTTTCCTACACACTTCCTTGGGTCACCCCTGAAGTTACTTCTACATCTGACGATCACTCTTCATCTAAAATAATATGCTGCAACCTCCCTACCAAAATGTCCTCAATCCAGTCAGAAAATTTGCTTTATACTCCACATAACCCTACTTTTGACAGTAGGTGTAAGTGTGGTACTGAGTGAAATGCTTTTTTGAAACTCAACAAATACTGCATCTACCTGCCTGTCTTGATCCAAAGCTTTCAGTATATGTGAGCAAAGTGCAAGTTGGGTTTCACATGACTGATGTTGGAATCCATTCTGGTTGGCTTTGAGGAAGTCATTCTGTTCAAGATACCTCATTATATTTGAGCTCAGAATATGTTCTAAGATTCTACAACAAATCAGTGTCAAAGATATTGGTTGGTAGTTTTGCAGATCACTTATACTACCCTTATTGGGTGTAACCTGAGCTTTTTCCCAAGAAGTGGGCACAGTTTTTTGTTTGAGAGATCTACAATGCACTATAGTAAGAAGAGGGGCTAACCCAGCTGCAAATTCAGTGTAGAATCTGAGAGGCATTCCGTTGTTCAGTTGTAATGATTTTAGCTGTTTCTCAACATTACTAACACTAGTAAATATTTCATTTATCTTTTCAGTTGTATGAGCATTAAATTGGGGAAATTCTCCAGGGTTTTCCCCTGTATAGGATCATTTGAAAATGGAGTTAAGCATTTCAGCTTTAGCTTTGCCACTCTCAATTTCAGTTCCTGTCTGTTTCACTGGGGACTGGACACTAACTTTGGTCACACCAACAGCCTTTACATTCGACCAGAATTTCTTTGGGTTTTGTGAAATATAATTTGATGATATTCTCAAAATTCTGCTATGGTAATCCTTAAAGGCATCATGTGTTGCTATCTTGACAGCCAAAAACATTTCATTCAGCATCTCTGTAGCCCTATGCTATTATGCAGTAATCTCTGTTTCTTTAGAAGTTTCTTTACAGTGACTGTATACCATGGGGGTTCCCTGCCATTATGAACTGTTCTACTGCATATATACCTATCCAGTGGATGGTCAACCAATCTTAAATTTGAGCCATCGTTTCTCTATATGCTCCTGCCCTGTGCTGAAAGTTTCAAGTTCCACATTGAGATATGACACTGCTGATTTTTTATCTAGTTTATTGAACATACCAGGGTGGTTTGAAAAGTTCTCGGAATCACCATGAGAGGTCAGCACTAGCGCAACAAGTTGCTTACGTGATATTCATTGGACTGTTACCTGTAAACATGTGCCACATCAGTGCTCTTGGAAGAGAGCTGTGGCAGTTACGTGGCTCTGTTGTTATTCCCGTATAGTGATTTGTGAAGATGGAAAAAATTGAGATTCGAGCAGTGATTAAGTACTTCGTAAAGAAAAGTATGAAAGCAAAGAACATTAATGCTGATTTGCAGAATACACTGAGGGACTCTGCTCCTTCATATTCAACTGTTGCCAAGTGGACAAATGAATTTAAATTTGGTCAGGAGAGCTTAGATGATGATATGCACAGTGGTCAGCCAAGATGTGTCACTACTCCAGAAATCATTGCAAAAGTGCACAAAATGGTCATGCCGATTGAAAGTATGTGAAATTGCTCACGCTTGCCAGATGTTATCTGAAAGGGTCTATCACATTTTAACAGAAGAATTAGAAATGAAAAATTATCTGCAAGATGGGTGCCACGACTCTTGATGCTGGATCAAAAATGCATGAGAATTGACATATCAGAACAATGTTTGGCCTGGCCCCTTTTAAGAGAAACGAACAACATCTTTTGCACCAGTTTGTGACCACAGATGAAGCTTGGGTGGACTACTGTACCCCAGAGACAAAACAAAAGTCGAAGCAGTGGAAACATGCTGATTCTCTGCCACCAAAGAAAGCAAAGACAATTCCTTTGGCAGGAAAGGTCATGGCATCAGTGTTCTGGGATGTGAAGGGGTTCTGTTTGCAGATTATCTCCCCACTGGGCAGACAATTACTGGAGAATACTATGCTAACCTCATGGACAAATTGCAACAAAAGATACGCAAAAAAAGGCAAAGTTTAGCAAGGAAGAAAGTCACCTTCCATCAAGACAATGCTTGCCCTTATACATGAGCCGTTGCCATGGCAAAATTACACGAACTAAGTTATGAATTGTTGCCACACCTGCCTTATTCACTGATATGGCTCTGTCAGACTTCCTTCTCTTCCCAAAACTGAAAATTTTTCTTGGTGGATGGAGATTCGCTTCATACAAAGAACTGATAGCCTATTTTGCAGGCCTGGAGGAAACTCATTTTTGAGATGGGACCAAGGTACTGGAACATTGTTGGACCAAGTGGATTAATCTACAAGGAGACTACATTGAAAAATAAAAAAAGTTTCAGTTATGTAAATACTTTTTTCTATTCTGTTCTGAGAACTTTTCAAACCACCCTTGTATATATATCTTTCTCCTTGCTTTACTTGTCCTTTGGTAATCACTGTTGCCACAACCATGTCATGGTCACTGATACCAGTTCAACGTTGACATCGTCAAAGAGGTCAGGTCCATTTGTTGCCATTAGATCCAATATATTTCTATCATGAGTGGGATTCTAACCAATTTATTCTTGATAGTTTTCAGAGAAGGCAAGTTTCACAGGATGTCTTATCGTGCCCACTACTAGCACTCCGTCTTCAGGCCACAAGTGGCCCATCAAGACCATCCGACCACCATGTCATCCTCAGCTGAGGATGCGGATAGGAGGGGCATGTGGTCAGCACACTGCTCTCCTGGTCACTACGATGGTTTTCTGTGACCAGAACTGCTACTATTCGGTTGAGTAGCTTCTCAGTTGGCATCATGAGGTTGAGTGCACCCCGAAAAATGGCAACAGCGCTTGGCAGCCAGGATGGTCACCCATCCAAGTGCCGGCCACACCTGACAGCGCTTCACTTCGGTGATCTGACGGGAACTGGTGTATCCACTGCAGCCAGGCCGTTGCTCCCACTACAAACAAAACTATAATTTTCCCATTTGATTGTTGGTCGATTAAAGTCTTCACTGATGATTAGACTGGAGAACATAAATACAAGTTTTGTTTACATCAGCAGATGAGTCTGGTGGGCAATAGAAGAAACCAGTTATCATTTTATGCCAACCCCTGATAGTGGGTCTTGCCCAGACAGTCTCACATGTGGCTTCAATTTACAGCTCAGTGGATTTGAGTTTCTTGTCTACTGCAACAAATAAACCTCCTCCACTTCAGATTTGCCTATTCTTTCAACATGCACTTAAAATCTCACTGCTGTCAATTTCAGGTTTGAGTCAACTTTCTATAACTAGTATTATGTAAGTTCCCCCCTGCTTTTCAGGAATACCCCAAACTGTGGTATTTTGTTGTGAATGCTTCAGCAGTTAACCATCAGGGTTTTAATAGGCTCACATGTGGCAAGCATTTCTTTTGATCTTACACTGATACTTCTGGGTTTCCTACAGCTATTGTTGTCGGGAATCTGAAAATAGCTTGCGCGCACCTCACACATAGTCAGCTACCTGAGTAGCAGCCTCTAATGTGTAGTGCACATCTGAGCCATTTAGGGCGACCTGCAGTTCTCAACCCTGTGGCGCAAGTCCAGTAAGTCGCAGCCTAGCTTGACACGGAACTTTCAAAGTCTCAGCTTCAGTTCTTCCACTCAACTCAGAACCAGAGAGCTACTATCAGTTCTGGGGACAATGCTGCAAATTGTTAGCTTCATTGAAACTCCATGCACGAGGCTGGTCTTCTCAACCTACTCTGCCAGTCACTGGAATCACCCAAGCATGACCACGGAACCCAGACGACAGTTATTATTTGTTCCATGCATGCTGAATGAGGCCTCCAGTGTCCTTTCCTGTCCTTTGCTACCATTTCCCTTAGGGGTACCATAATTCACTGTAAATTTAACTGCCTTTTGTGATTGCCTCTTCTTGACACAGGACAAAACATGTGAAGTGAGTCCCACAGGCCCACTTTCAGTTTTAGTTAAAGACAGCACCTTAAACTTCTTGGTTGGGGGGATCAGTTCAACAACCTGAGTCTTCCCTGAGCCCTGATCATCCTGGACAGGACACCTAGATCTGCCATTGACATGCCACTTGCAGTCATACAGACAAGTAATAACAGATCCTGTACTTTTTGCATAGGGGACATGATCCACAGGAGAGGATACTACTTGAGGAACTTCTGATACCGGAATCACAGGTACACGACTCTCGGCAGCACTTCCACCACACCGATTCACAGCAGCTGCCAATCATTTGACAGTAGTCAGGGCAAATTCCATGTGATTATGAATATCACCCAACTCATCCCATGTTTGAGAACAGTAATCACGGTGGGGCAGCATTTTGACTGGTGCAACGTATTACAAGGCAGTGAACAAATAACTATCAATTAAGCCTGCTGGTTATCATGTAATCTGTTGAGTTAAAAAGTTGCTAATTCTGTATAAAAAGTGAAGCAAATGCATAAAATGAGATTTCTGTTAAGGCAACACGCAGACCTGAGGCAAAATTTACTAGTCTCCTACAACGTCTTGAGGTTAATTATAGTAATCTAAAAAACAGAGTTATTTTATGGTAAATGTAGATAATTTATAGGGCTATTCCTCTTTAAGGGAAAACTAGATGTAACACAACATGTTAGAAAATCTGCTGCAATAACTATATCAGAAATGCCAATTTGCTACAAATGAAGTGTACAATATGTGAAGGACAATGGTAGCCTCTGAAAATTCTCAAAAACTTGTGTTTGTTTGCATAAATATACAAAGAAATTCGGGAGTAATGTATTCTTTGGCAGTAACTGTGTGCAACAAATTTTGATTTGCTACATCCAATACATATGTACTGGTAACTTACAAAAATATAATTTTGTAAACATACAAAAATTCTCGAGAATAACCTATTTCTCACTCAATTATACACTGATGAGTCTAAACACCATGACCACTGCCCACTGTGAGGTTGAATGCCTCCTGGTATTGTTGGCAGGCATGTGATGCAGTAAGGACAGAATGTAAACAGAACAAAGACAAATAGGCAGCTATTATAGTGAGGATAAGGGCCACAAAAGCAGAAATCCACTGATATAGTTCTGACAAAGGACACATTGTTATGGCCCTGCAGCTGGAAATGAGTATCTCTGAAATGGCAAACCTGCTCACCTGTTGGCGTACTTCTGTAATAAGCACCTATGGAAAGAGGTTGGAGGATGGTGAAACAACAAGTAGGCCATATGATATTGGAGAACCACATTTCATCACAAAACATAGAGGTAGGAGGACCCACCATTGTGTAATCCAGGTTAGGCAGAGATCTGTGGCAGATGTGATGACAGGGTACAATGCTGGTGCAGGCACAAGTGTTTTGGAGCAAACCAACCAAAGGCTATTGTTGGACATGGAACTCCACATCTAGAAACCCTATGTGCTCCTGTGGTGACCCATTGACATTCTCAGTTATGATTACAGTGGGCACAGCATCACTGAGTTTTCATTGTGGATCAATAGAAACATGTCACCTGTCAAATTGATCGCATTTCTTGTGACACCAGGTCAACAGTTGGGACCTTACACACCATCATCCAGGCAAATGGCTACATGGAATGTGCACCGCACATCAGATGCAGCCAATGAGGATGGAAATATGCTATGGGATACATTGAGTTGAGCTTCCATGGGATAAGTGGTGGTAATCAAAGGAATCATGACAGCAGTGAACTACTTAAACATTACTGCGGACCACTTGCATTGTGTCATGCTTGAAGCCTCCCCCTATGGTGATAACATCTTCCAGACAAATAAATGTTCATGTTGCAAGGTCAGAATTGCGCTACAATAGTTTGAGGAACATTACGGTGAACTCACATTGCTTCCTGTAATTTGTAACATTGATTCCTGTAATTTGCAACATTGATTCCTGTAATTTTCAGGAATTACTTGACCTGTTTGTAGACATCTGGTGCCACTTACTTCTGGAATCCTGTAAGAACTTACAGAATCAATGCCAAGCAGAATCTCTGTTGTACTGTGTTTGAAAAGTGGAACAACATGCTATTAAACAGATGGTTGTAATATTTTGGCTCATTGGTGTACAATGAGATGAGAGGAAGGTTGTTTTGAACAAGGATAGGCCTACCATTCTCAAAAATTTTGAACAGTACAATTAAGTTTAAGCCTACAATTGATGATAACAGTTGAGTTTATCACAGCACTCGTGAATGATTCTGTTTTGCCATTCATTCATACAGTGCACTCACTGCACGTAAGACATGGCCACTGCCTTCTTGAACACCATGTACCAATGCTCCAGTAGCAGCAGCATGGCATACTGCAGAATACTCACAGTGGGGGTACCATAGGAGATGAAGCAGTCATACCACTAGAGTTGATGGAGCCAATCAGGTTGCAGCCCCCATGTGATAAGGTCCCATCATCACGGAATGGAAGGGGAGTCATCTGATGGGCCTCCTGAAGTATGGAGCAGGTCTCCTCTCAGCCGACTCCGTTACTGTCATAATGTTTATGGGAGATGTACTTTGGCTACGGACCTGGGTATGAGTGATTATGCTCAGTCATGTTTCACCTTGTTTTCAGAATAAATCTTCTAAGTTTTAATTAATTCCGACTTTCCATTTCATAGTTTTTACCTGGGACACAACAGATACAGTCAATGAAAGATTACACGTAAGTGATATGAACTGTTAACAATGTGAATCTCGAACTTAAAATTGGCACACGAATTTTATACACACCATCTCACAAAAAAATATTCTGAAGTCTACTCGACAGAGCCTTTAATCCTAGTAATCACTTCAGTCTGTGTGACCAATAAGCAGCTAAAACTTTTTCCCATCAAATGGCAGGATAAATATGTCACAACATATATCAGGCTTAACATCTTCTTTTCTGAGGTAGAATAGTTCCTCTCTGCTTTATTCTGGTGTAGTGACATGTAGGTAATGGGATGTTTCTTACCCTCTCACTCCTGTCTTAAAACATAACATGATGATATGAACTCTTTCTCATAATCCAGAAAGACCAATGCTGGACTACTTTCCAGCAATTCTTTCAGTTTCCCAAATGTGCTTTTGTACTCTGCACTCTGTTGTCCGATGGAATGTAACACCCTTCTGCAATAAATGCATGAAAGGTCATACTATTTCTGCAAATCCTGGGACAAATTTCCCGAAGTAATTTGCTGACACCAAAAATGACTGCAACTGCTTGCCTGTATGAGATGTTGGAAAACTCCATACAGTGTTCACCAATCTTGGACCTGTTCTTATTCCATCTTGGCTAATTACATATCCCAGGTAATTCACTTCGTATAGTGCTAAATGACACTTTTCTATGCTAAGACATAGGCATGCTGAGCATAATCTCATAAAAATTTCTCTCAGTCATTGCACTTGCTCTCTCATACCCTTTGCAAACACAATGATATTGTCTACAGACACTATGCACAGATTTTTGATTCATTCCCATCAAAACTCAATTCAACACTCACTATAACATGACAGGCATGTTTTCTAACCAAACAACTTCTGCCAATGCTGGTAAATATCCTCGTGGGCTGCATGCAGCTCAAATCAAGTATTTGTGTGGTCCATGACTCTAAGCTGTATTTCATAATGTGTATCTAGCAACTAACAGCCAAATCCAAAAATGCCAACTAATGTTAAGAGTTCCTTAAGAGTGTAGTTTTCCTGCTCAGTAACAAAAACACTTACTGAGACAGAAAATATTTTGAGATGTGCTTAATTTCAGTTGATGTTCATGAATTCAGGCCATTAGCTATGTGAAGTTGGCCGATTGGCCACTGCAGTGGTAGAGGATGTAAGAGGAAGGATTGTTTTATTGTTTTTCTTCCAGTGCTGACAACTCACGGGCATGTGCGCTTTGTAGGAATCACCTGCTTTGGTATAAATTTTGACACAACAGTAACATAGATTTGTGAATGCACATTACAGAGATGGTCATGTTCAAATGCTGTACGCATTTGTAATAAGACACAAGAAATTAAAATAAGGCTGTTGTAATACAAGACAATTAGCAGAGGGAAAAAAACGTTCAAAACATTTAATGAACATTTGAAGATTCTCACATTAGTCAAGATAATCAGAAAATAATGTAGCTCTTTTTGTAATTGACTTCATTGTATACAAAAAATGGAGAAGATATTTTGATACTACAGAAATAGGTTTTCCATCTCATTACTGCAAAAAGAGACAAATGAAAAAAAAATTGTTAAGAACATTCTAAGAACCATAAAAGGAAACTCAGTGGTTCTAAATGTCAATAAGAAAGTTTTTGTTTCAAATGCCATTAATTCAGAGTCATTATGTTTTATTAGTGATAATAAAAATACAGAAGTACAGCAGTAAATTTTAACTACAGAACTGTAGTCAACAAAAACCATTTCTTATTTTTTTACATTTTTTACAAGAGAATAACATAATTAAAATCAAGGAAAGAATCTCTCAGTGTTGACTTTTGCTTTTTCCACAACTCCATTCTTGGGATCATATGTTAGAATGTTTACTGTAAATTTCCCTGTGCTCTTGAGGAAAAAATGGCATTGTTGTCAACTTTTCTTTCTCGTTTGCAACTGATGAACGTGACTTGTTTTTTGGCTGAAGTACATTGTGGCATATATCTGCCATGGCCTTTCCTGTTTTGAACAGATTAACATTTTTCCACTCTCCTGTTTGAGAGTAGGTATTTTTATGTAGCTATTTCAGATGGATGAATTCGAGACACATTGCTCATTCTGCATTTGGAGATCCTACATGTCCGCATTGACAACAATGTTTTAGCATCATCTTTAAAATCAAAGAAGTCAGTTGTATGCATTAGCATTACATAGAATGGGTTCATAGCTTTAGCTGACTCATCAACCTTTGGTACTTCTTGTAGAAAAAAGTTGCTTACCTTTATCATTTCTCTGTAACTGAAAAATCTCTGTAGAAGTAGAAGCAGTAGTAGAAGTTTATTGTCTCATTACATACAGTTTCAACCCATTGACTTAAAAGTACAGGAGACTCGTCAAAACACAAAAACTGGTTTACAATTTTCCTTATAATATCAGTAATATAATATACAGTACTGAATAATTACTTAATTAAGCAGTTAATAATTTTTCTTCAAAAGTAACAAACTTTTAACATTTTCAGACCTAAGTATTTGCTTTCTCCTGCTCAAATTTTTAGGTTGTCATTTATGAATTCTTATACTGAAGAGTAACATTTCTGCACCAGTTTCCCATATAAGAATTTTTTCAGTGTTTCTAAATTTATGCTGAGCAATTCCCTTCCTTTCACTTTGTTATAAATTTTCATACCCATATATTGTGGAGTGTGAGCTTAAAGTTTTAAACAGTAGATGGGCAGCATAAAATTATTTTGATTTCTGGTGTTGTAATAATGTTGAAAATGATTTGCTACAAATAAATCAGGGTCACTATGTACAAAGATAATCAGCTCATATATGTATAGTGAGGGAACACTTAGTATACCCAGATTTTTTAAGAGAGGACGACATGATTTTCTTGGCCCTACATTGTACATATTTCTAATGATGGCTTTCTGAAGTTTTAGTATTCGACACATATGGTTTGAGGTACCCCAAAATTCAATTCCATACCTTATTACTGACTCAAAGTAGCTGTGATATACTACTTTTCTTATGCCCATACTGGTAGCATGTACAATATTTTCATTGCATAAGCTAGGCTATTTAATTTATTTGCAAGGTGCTGTATGTGTGACCCTCACGATAGATTTTTATCTAGTTGCATTCCTAGGAATTTCACACACATAACTTCCTGCAAATCCTGGTATCTGTGATTGACCTGAATATCATTTAATTTTGCTTGTTTTGTTTTAAATTGCATTAACTGAGTCTTTTCCGTGTTTAATTTCAACCCATTTAAATCAAACCAGGTATCTGAGTTTTCTAGAGTATTTAATACAGTTTGTTACTTTCAATGATTAAAGATGTGTCATCTGCAAATAAAACTGAGTGACACTCAATATTAAGTGGCAGGTCATTTATGTACAACAAAAACAGAATGAGACATAAGACAGAATCTTGGGGTACTTCTTGTGAAATGGTTTTCCATTCTGAAGTATAAGTTCCTCTCTCTAATGTTATAACCACTATTTGTCATCAGTTGGTTGGATAGGATTTAAACCATTCTAATACTGTGCCCCTAATTCCATACTTTTCCAATTTACAAAGTAGCAATGAGTGATTCATACTATCAAAGGCCTTTGATAGGTCCCCAAAAAATTCCTGTGGCATGCAGTGAGTTGTCTAGAGATCAGCTAATTTTATCAACAAAATTATTTATAGCAGATATTGTGGTTTTGCCTTTTTGAAACACATACTGATTTTCTGAAATTATTTTAAATTTTTCTATGCATTTTTGAATTTGTATGGGGACTACCTTCTCAAATATTTTTGTAAGTGATGGAAGAAGAGAGACTGGACGTTAGTTTCCCATGTGCTCTTTTGTGCCTTTTTTGAATAGTAGCTTAACTACTACGTACTTCAGTGTTCCTGGAAAATAACCCTCTTGAAGGGACTGGTTGACTATTGTAGTTGGTGGCTGCACAATTATTTTAGAGACTGGTTTTAACACTTTTGTTGGTATCCCATCTCATCCTGCTAATGTTTTACTTTTTAGTGACAGTATCACATTTTCTATATCTTTTACAGTAGTTTTTGTAAAGGTACTGAAAAATTCACCGTCAAGTTGCTCACTGTTGAAGAAATTTACTGTGTCTGGATACTCTGCTACACTGACATTAGATTTGTTTACATTTATAAAGAACTCATCAGACAATTCAGAAATTTGAGCAGGATTTACAATAGTTTTATCCTCTGTCTTGATTTCAGAAATATCATGGCCTCTACCTGTGGCACCTGTTTCAGCTCTGATCACTGACCATAATGCCTTTGGTTTGTTTTCACTATACAATATAAATCTATTATTTGCCAGCTCTTTGGCTGACTTTACAACTTTTTCAAAAATATTTTTGTAATCTTTTACATAGGTAACAAAATCAGGCCTTTTATTATGTTTTGGTTCCTTATGTAACCGTCTTTTTCTTGCACTCGAGATTTTTATTCCTTAAGTAATCCACTTCACTTTATTTCCTACTTTTTTATGATGTACAGTAAGTGGAAAGTTTCATTTAAAACCAGCAGGATTGTTTCCAGAAAAGTAGCAAAATTTTCAGAGCACAAAATACTATGATCTATAGACCACTCCACGACCTTTAATCTATGACAGAATAAGTTTATATTTTCTTTGCTGAACTGGCATTTGGTGTAGGTTTTTTTTGTGCAAGGTTATATTGTTTTTGGTAACTCCATAAACAGAGTGCAATGATCAGAAAGTCTTAAATCTAAACAAAACTTATTTGCCTCAAGTTGTTGTTGTTGTGGTCTTCAGTCCTGAGACTGGTTTGATGCAGCTCTCCATGCTACTCTATCCTGTGCAAGCTTCTTTATCTCCCAGTACCTACTGCAGCCTACATCCTTCTGAATCTGCTTAGTGTACTCATCTCTTGGTCTCCCTCTATGATTTTTACCATCCATGCTGCCCTCCAGTACTAAATTGGTGATCCCTTGATGCCTCAGAACATGTCCTACCAACTGATCCCTTCTTATAGTCAAGTTGTGCCACAAACTCCTCTTTTCCCCAATTCTATTCAATACCTCCTCATTAGTTATGTGATCTACCCATCTAATCTTCAGCGTTCTTCTGTAGCACCACATTTCAAAAGCTTCTATTCTCTTCTCGTCTAAACTATTTATCGTCCACGTTTCATTTCCATACATGGCTACACTCCATACAAATACTTTCAGAAACGTCTTCCTAACACTTAAATCAATACTCAATGTTAACAAATTTCTCTTCTTCAGAAACACATTCCTTGCCATTGCCAGTCTACATTTTATATCCTCTCTACTTCGACCATCATCAGTTATTTTGTTCCCCAAATAGCAAAACTCCTTTACTACTTTAAGTGTCTCATTTCCTAATCTAATTCCCTCAGCATCACCCAACTTGATTCAAATACATTCCATTATCCTTGTTTTGCTTTTGTTGATGTTCATCTTATACCTTCCTTTCAAGACACTGCCCATTCCATTCGAAGGTAGGAGATGAGGTACTGGCAGGAGTAAAGCTGTGAGGACGGGGCGTGAGTCGTGCTTGGGTAGCTCAGTTGGTAGAGCACTTGCCCGTGAAAGGCAAAGGTCCCGAGTTCGAGTCTCGGTCCAGTACACAGTTTTAATCTGCCAGGAAGTTTCATATCAGCGCACACTCCGCTGCAGAGTGAAAATCTCATTCTGGATACATCCCCTAGTCTGTGGCTAAGCCATGTCTCCGCAATATCCTTTATTTCAGGAGTGCTAGTTCTGCAAGGTTCGCAGGAGAGCTCCTGTACAGTTTGGAAGGTAGAAGACGAGGTACTGGCAGGAGTAAAGCTGTGAGGACAGGGCGTGAGTCGTGCTTGGGTAGCTTAGTTGGTAGAGAACTTGCCCGCGAAAGGCAAAGGTCCCGAGTTCGGGTCTTGATCCGGCACACAGTTTTAATCTGCCAGGAAGTTTCATATCAGCGCACACTCCGCTGCAGAGCGAAAATCTCATTCTAGATACAATATAGTGTTTTCAATTATCACCCAATCTGGTGTTTCAGATAGCCTCATCTAATCAAATACCTGATATTTACTGAAAGAAATAGCCCATTTCTCTAAGTAATCAAATGCTGTGGTATGCAAAGCCATTCTCTCTTCCTCAAATTAAAATAATGGAATTAATTATTTCTTGGTTAGGGTTCTCATTCTTTAATTTGTTCGAATTCATCTTGGTTTGCATGCCAATAAAACTGGCAGTCTTTCTTTCATTCTGATACCTTTGAGTGTCGATTAATATATTTCTTATTTCAATTATTGAAACTTTTTTCTTCTCCTCGCTTTTTATATTTTTTCCAAACAGAGACAAGTTTGACTGCAGAAACATTTAGTAGATTTCACTGATGTGCCTACTGAAAGCTCTGAAAGTATTTTAGGTGGTCCGTCTTCTGCGTCAAAAAAATTATTTTAATGGAATCCAAAGCTTAAGAATTCTCTCAGCTGCGGGCATTAACGATAGTCATCTTTATTTTGAGTGAGAGAAGAATCTAATGATTGACATCAACGTATATGAAGTACTGAACGACTAACGGAAACATCTTTTCAGGCTTGTTGTTTGATGCGTCGGTGCCTGTGCCATAAAATGAAACTTCTTTGAAGTGTTCTATGCGTTCAGACACGGAGTTTGGTGCTGTAGGTTTGGTCGTAGCAGTAGCTGGCTTTGTGGCGACTTTGGAGCCAGAATATTTTGCGGCATTCGGTTTTACGGTACAGTCAAGAGAACTGTTGTTCGTGCTGCAACAACAACGAGCAATTCTTTCTGGATATCTCCTTTAATCATGTAGGTAGAAATAGGCTTTGATGTCGATGATACTGCGAATCTATTTTTATGATTCTTCGTAGAAATGTGATGCCTTAAATCTGCCTTACCGCCGTGACTTAATGAGGTGAAATAGCTACAAATCTCACACAACGCTTCCTGATCCGTACATCCTTTCTTGGCAGAGGACCACTCTTTTGTGTAATCATCCGAAAAGTGACACTTTCCATCCTCAGGCATTTTCGTAAGCTATGATTGCATAAGCTTACTAGGCGGTAAACAGTCGACAATAACACTTTAGTCATCGAATTAAGCATTACTATACACTTCACGCCCTATATACTCGCAGTAAACACTATAGACACTACTAACTTGCAAAATGGTTCAAATGGCTCTGAGCACTATGGGACTTAACTTCTGAGGTCATCAGTCCCCTAGAACTGGAAATACGGAAGCGTCCGATCCCACCCGTCTGCTTTGACCCATGACGTCACAAATATGGCGGAAACAAAAACACACACACACACTTTCCACAAGAAGCCTAATGACACTAACGGGACAAGCGCGGGAAATGGGGTGTTTTGGGTGGGGGGCAAACTAAATATCAACAAATTTAGACGCCTTGCGTAGCTACAACGTGTAAGTGAAGACAGCCATGCATGAATACCCACCCACCTCCCCAGGGGTCGTAACCCCTGCAACCCATAGAAGATAAAGATGCTTCAGTAGCTGATTAGTGTTTTTTGTCTTTTTAAAAAAAAAAAAATCTCACGGGATAGAATGAACAGATCAGAAAGAAAAATTTAATAAACTAAAACAGAAATTCGAGGAAACAGATAATTAAAATAGTGTTTTTAAACTAAAAAAAAAAATCACACGAGATAGAACGAACAGATCAGAAAAGTAAATAAAATAAGATAAAACAGAACTGGAGACAGCCACACTCAAACCAAACTCCGCGCCGTCATGACGTCACACACAACACCCTTACGTCACGGGTCAAAGCGGACGCGTGGGATCGGACGCTTCTGTCGACCCCCTAGAACTACTTAAACCTAACTAACCTAAGGACATCACACACATCCATGCCCGAGGCAAGATTCGAACCTGCGACCGTAGCGGTCGCGCAATTCCAGACTAGCGCCTAGAACCGCTCGGCCGGCTACTAACTTGCACTCGTTCATATTACATTTAGGAAGAATCGTCGTATCAGATCGCTATTCAAATGTGAACTGTCCGATCCTTCCGCGTGGCGCTGCTTCGGTAGTTCCAGCGCCGCACTACTGGAGAAGTCCGGTATTTTTTCGAATGATGGCGCTAGATCTAGAAGGTGCTTGTATCGTCGCTACAGGATACGCAGCATTCAATACCATCTGTAAGACAACTTTGTCAGTAAACTTGTTGGCATAATTAAAGTAACTGTGGTTGCATTCACAAGTTGCGTCAACAGATGCCGTTACTTCAGTATTTGAGCCAAGCTCGTATCAGTATTTTGCAAAATCGGAACAAAATTGGGCTTGTCGGGAAAATAAGATCCGTAACAGTCCATATATTGTGACGGATTGCAACCCTAGTTTACATACTTGCCTTACATGTTGTGCTTTTGCATCAGCGAACTCCTATCAAAACATTCAACTAGCTTCAGTCGACACTGTTGCCAACCCACACAGTCGTGCGCGGCCTATTGTCAACAGGTACGTTTTAATCAATTTAAAGGCCCGTCCACATGCAACGATCTGTCTGCGCAAATGTCTGCGCACATCACATCTGCGCAGACAGATCGTTGCGTGTAGACAGAAGATTTGCACCAACCTGAGGTGTGTGCAAACCTGGAAGTTGGAGTTGGAGGTTTGAGCGAAACCTCTCAAATCTATGGGTTCAAACCACATCTGCGCAGACAAGTTGGAGCGTGTGGACAGGAGATCGCCGCAAATCTGGCGCGAAACAGCTGTTTGCTCAGTCTAGTGTTTGTATTTGTGCGCACAGGGCTTTAAAATGGCTGATACTCGTCAGTGTTCTCGAGAGTTTGTAAGTGAATTCATTGAAATATACAGAAACCACCCATGTTTGTGGAAGATTAAAAGTAAAGAATATAGTGACCGAGGCAAAAAGACAGCAGCGTACAATGCTATACTTGACAGTTGACGCCTCGCAAACAGAGGAACTGTAATAAAAAAAAAATCGTTGCGCATTGTTTACCGAAAAGAGTTATCCAAAGTTCAGAAATCTAGAAGATCTGGTGTAGGAGTAAATCAAGTATACCAGCCAACGTTATGGTATTTTGATCTGCTTGGCTTTCTTAGTGATCAAGAAACACCTAGACCAAGCAGGAGTACAATTGAAGATGAAATTGGAGTGTCAATGTGCGAGGAAACGGAACACGAGGTAATGTAAAACAATATATTTCACATACGTTTATCAAAAGTTTATTCAAAAGAATATATTTGTGTGAAAACATAATAGAAAATTAACTACTGTTATAAAAAGAACTCATCCTTCAAGACAGCGTAAATAGCTTCACATGTGTTGGGTATTATTTCACTCAACGCTTGTTTCGATATTGCAGTTGAAAATTCCAAATCCTTGTAGCTCCTTCCTGTTGCTAGGAATCTTAATGTTACCGCCAGCCGTTCATTTGGAGAAATTGTACTTCTCATACAAGTATTTTTTCTCATATGAGGGGTTACAAGCTTTAAAGGATAATTATAAGTTTCGACATCCATCCGCAAATAATTTCGCCAGTCGTTAGGATCGCTCTGCAACTCTCGCAGTAAATTTACGTGAGAAAACTACTTTCGCTTTAGCAGCCACTGTCTACACCAATTTGACCGCTTTCTCTGTTTCCTACGGTTGGTCTGAATGCTTTTTTGCAACACAATTTGCGAACACAGACCACAACAGAACTTCATCCATTTCTATATTTCAAAATAACTGAATTAAATTTTTGACGTTTACGGGGAGCGTAGTCGCTGATGTTTCTTTTCTACACCGACAGATGGCGGGCGAGTAGTAGATTGGGGTTTGTGTCGTGTGAACACACCACATTTGCAGCGATCTTTTGCATGTACAGACATCTGCGCCGATGTCTGCGCAGACAGATCGTTGCGTGTGGACCGGGCTTATAGGCCGGTATTACACTATCAAATTTCTTTGTCAAAGATTTGATCAAAGATGTGATCCAATATTCCGTCCAACATATTTGACAAAGATCTTTGACGTAGCGCTAGAGGGGGTATTACACTGTCATCAAATTTTTCGTCAAAGTTCAAGATGGCTGACAACAACTTGCTACAACCGCAGCAGTTCTACGTACTCCAATTGCATTGTGTGTACATGCGGAAAAGAAGTGGGGGAAAAATGGAACCATACATACGAGGTTGACAGTCTTAAAAGTCCTGGGATTACAACTTGATAATAAATTCAGTTGGGAGGAGCACACCACAGAACTGCAGAAAGGCCTTAACAAATCTATATTTGCAATTCGAGTGTTAGCAGACGTAGGAAACATAAAAATGAAAAAGCTGGCATACTTTCATTCCATAATGTCATATGGGATAATATTTTGGGGTAAATCTTGAAGTCAAACAAGTTTTCAAGGTCCAAAAGCGTGTAATACGTATTATTTGTGGAGTAAATTCACGGACCTCCTGCAGAAACCTCTTCAAAGAACTGGGTATACTAACTACTGCCTCTCAGTATATTTACTTCTTAATGAAATTTGTCGTAAATAATATATCTCTTTTTCCAACAAACAACTCAGTTCATACATACAATACCAGGAACAAAAATGATCTGCACAAGGACTTAAAAGCGTCTGTGATCTATTCTGTTACTCGTTTTTATTCTCTGTGGGTGTTTTTAGTATTTGGAAAAAGGGACCGATGACCATCGCAGTCTGGTCCCGTTAATCCCACAAACCAACCAACTTACTTTAGTTCAAAAAGGGGTCCACTACTCAGGAACACTCATCTTCAATAATTTGCCAGGAAACATAAAAAATTTAGTTAGAAATAAAGATCAGTTTAAAAGGAGCCTGAAAGACTTACTACTGGCCAACTCCTTCTACTCCATTGGCGAAATTTTTAATAGAAACAAATGATGTATTTATTCATACTATTAGTATTGTTATTTCAGCTTAAAAAAAAAGACATGTTCCTCATCCATGAGGCTCTCCTCAGCACGGATCTATGGAACGAAAAACTAATCTAATCTGGGTGAAGCCGTGGGTTTTACGACGACACGATAAAAGCATTCAACAAAACTTGTTACATGAGCTTACAGTGGAAGACGTCAAGTCGTACATCAATTACCTAAGAATGGATGAGCATACATTTCTGTATGTGCTTAATGAAGTGTATCCTCATATCAAAAAGCACAATATTCACTTAAGAACTGCTACATCTTCTGAAGACAGGCTCACTACAACACTCCCATTCCTTGCTACAGGAGAGGGTTAGGTTAGGTCAGGTTAGGTCTCCAATCTTCTTAATCTATTTTTGTATTCAGGGTGCCTCACGTTGTAAAGCGCCTCATCAGCTTCAGACATCTCTATTAATTTTATAGTTGTCGGCACACACCAATTGTATTTACTGGCAATGGTTATAAAAACACTACAGACGACAGTACGCTGCAGCGATGCTAGCGCTCCATGTGGTAACATGTCACATTGCAGTGAACAGAAGACAAGCGGTTTCTTTGATCAAATATACAGCGAGGCCCTAGATTTGATCAAATATTGGACGACATTTGACAAAGTCCCTATTACACTATCAAATATCTTTGACAAAGATATTGGACAAAGAAATTTGATAGTGTAATACCGGCCTTACCTCCATGAGTTTAAGCTTCGAAAAACTTCTTTATCTGCTTACCACAGTCACTGGTTGTGCTACCGAAATTCATAAGGCTATACTTACATCGAACGCAAGTTTCAAAGTTTCTATTGCTGTGCCACCACGCTTTACCAACGTTGAGATCAAATTTAAATTCTTCTTTAAAGTCGAGAAGATTGATGTCCTTAGCGTGTCCAGGGCTAAAACTGTCGTATAGTTTGGAATACTTGTCACTTAGAACGTCAGGTGATACATCTTTAACGTTACAAACATCGTACAAAAAATTAAAAAAACTCACTGTGGCATTTAAGCTGTTGAAATCTCTCACTGAGATTCAGTTCTCTCATTTTCTCCCTCTTACTGGGACTGTTTCTTCTTCTGTCACTTTAGTATCTCTGTTGTACCCCCTACAGTCGGGTTATTTTACACGCGAAAAGTTGACACACTGCGCTGTGACTGATGCGCGCGACCGTTAAGGCATTTCCCATCAGCCACCGCGCCGAGTGTCAACTTTGCGCGAATAATATCTACATCGACTGAAGTTGTCAGTTACATAGCTTGTAGTAGGTAACCTTGGAATGTGTGGTCCTCACTGCAGTTTGTGAAATACTCTGTTGTCTTTTCGAGTAAGTTAACAGCTTTCGATATATCTGTGGTAGGCTTTTACTGACAACTTTAATATGGAGTTATACATCATACCATATCACCAGTGAACACAGGGACGTAAAATCGCTGATAAGGTTTGTCAGTCTGGCAACCTCATGTGCAACCATTCTGTCTGTATTTTCGTCTTCCCTTATTTCAACTAGTGCATCATAAACCTCTCCTATATTATTATACTTACAAGTTGCGACAGTGTCAAACCTACACCCAGCTTGTTGTAATCAATGGCGTCAACGTTAGGGCAGATATAGGACAATTCCACAATGCCCAGCATCGCAAAGACGTAGGAAAAATTCCTACATTTTTCTCACCAAACAAAAGAACGAAACTGCATTTTCTGATGCCTTTGCAGCAACATTTACACTGCACAGAACACAAAATGGCGTAGGATCTATATCCAAAATCCGCTTTTGCATTCCTACAGTCTTCCCTTACATATTAGAACCTTTATCATAGCCTTCACCCCCTCCCCCCCTTCTTGTCTTAGAAAGGTATTTTCATTTCCTCTGTTTTAAGAGTACTCCTGTAAGTTCCAAACTAGAGGTACCTCTTACTGGTACAGAGCCAAGAAAATGTTCTCTAATATTTATATCTCAAGTGTCAACATCAATCGAATTCACTATACCGAAACATATTATCATAGTCACTTGCTCAACACCAGAAATATCTAGTGTACAATCCAAAATTATAATATAATATTTAGCAGCTTTCAGTAAAGACAATATTTTGTTTTTAATTTTTTGATGCAGTATGTGAATTACTTCATTTTGTATTTTTTCTTCGGATAATGATGAGACTAATTTTCACAACAAGTTGTTCTCTTTATATGTTCTCCTAGAACTAAATCAAAATTTCCAGACAATTCGAACAACTTTGGGAACTCCCCACGGTTGCGAGCAAACAGTCTGTCTGAAATTCCTCTTAAAGGAAGACACTGTCTAGCCAAGAATGAATAATTGCTATAAGGCGTTCGATTACATATTTCCAGTGTTGGGTTTCCGCATGGAATATTTGCAGAGTTCATATATCGTCAGTATTGCCAGATTTTAATCTTCTGGAGAGTTCTACCCACATTTGGTGCGATTCGAAGTGCACTTGGAACCTACAGTGGTTAGCTAATGTCTCAGAAATGTACTGTCGGTTACTATGAACCTGGAGTGAGTAATTTTTAATGTTAGTGAATAGTTTTCACTACAAACGAAAAAATAACATTAGCATTTTTTAAATAAACTATCCATTTTCTCTGAACAATTTCACATTTGCACAAACTGTAATTACAATTTTTAGAAGTAAAGCGATGATTAGATTTATGCTTAGTACAGCTGTCAAATTTAGTTATTTGTTCTGGAGGACCTCTTTCACTAAAGTTGTTCTAACAAAATATTATATTTCGTCGGGCCATTTTGCGGGATCTAAATCAACAACATAACTTCTAATTTGAGTGTGATATGTGTAGTTGCTAGACTGAGTTGGAAGAGTTTCTCACTCATCAGAGAGCTCGCATACAATGTCTAATTTACCCTGTGACAATGAAGGTTGACCGTCACCTACCGCAGGCTTACCCTGATTTATGTCTGCACTGCATTCGTGCATGGATCATCTTGATGAAAACCTTCTTTAGATCGAACAAATTCATCTACCGAAAATTTCAATTTTTTGTTTACATTTTCTCTTTCAGCTCGTTTCTTTTCCTATATTGCCTTCCTGAGAGGCGCTTCCCATCGTCAGACTTTGTAAGAGTTTAAAACATCTGCAATATAGCAAAATGTAAACACGTCACGTCACAGTGAGGTGGCCTTCTCACATTAAACCACTGTTTCTTGGATATTATCAGCTGAATGTCCAAATATTAACTTTTTAAACAATTGTTGCTATCGTTTTTATTGGACAGCCTACGACAGGAATGATGAGACCAGTGACAGAATCGTATTCACCCACGGAAGTACTGTTCGAAGTTAATAGATAAAAATAAATTGTGTGTGGCAAATGAAGTGTTCTAATAAGCACAGCCGTACAGACCTACATCTGCGACATAAACCACAGTTCGAACACTACAGGGTGTTACAAAAAGGTACGGCCAAACTTTCAGGAAACATTCCTCACACACAAAGAAAGAAAATATGTTGTGTGGACATGTGTCCGGAAACGCTTACTTTCCATGTTATAGCTCATTTTATTACTTCTCTTCAAATCACATTAATCATGGAATGGAAACACACAGCAACAGAACGCACCAGCGTGACTTCAAACACTTTGTTACAGGAAATGTTCAAAATGTCCTCCGTTTGCGAGGATACATGCATCCACCCTCCGTCGCATGGAATCCCTGATGCGCTGATGTAGCCCTGGAGAATGGCGTATTGTATCACAGCCGTCCACAATACGAGCACGAAGAGTCTCTACATTTGGTACCGGGGTTGCGTAGCAAGAGCTTTCAAATGCCCCCAGAAATGAAAGTCAGGAGGGTTGAGGTCAGGAGATCGTGGAGGCCATGGAACTGGTCCGCCTCTACCAAACCATCGGTCACCGAATCTGTTGTTGAGAAGCGTACGAACACTTCGACTGAAATGTGCAGGATCTCCATCGTGCATGAACCACATGTTGTGTCGTACTTGTGAAGGCACATGTTCTAGCAGCACAGGTAGAGTATCCCGTATGAAATCATGATAACGTGCTCCATTGAGCGTAGGTGGACGAAGCTAAAATGAGCTCTAACATGGAAATTAAGCGTTTCCGGACACATGTCCACATAGCATCTTTTCTTTATTTGTGTGTGAGGAATGTTTCCTGAAAGTTTGGCCGTACCTTTTTGTAACCCCCTGTATATCACACTTCACTCACTACCTGACTGAACAAAGCAAGCGAACACTGTTCCTCTGAAACTGCCGACCGTCGGCTGCCGGCAACGGGAGACGAGAGTTCTCAACACCGCCGTGGAGTCTGTGGCAGCACCGAGACAACTGCGGCGCAAGACCTGTAGCAACCAGCACAGCACAGTTGTCGGCGGTATCGTCGGCACTTGTGCTGTGCAAAGTGGAAAATCATAGGACAGACAGTAACTTACATTTAAATGCTTTGTTTGTTGAAAAAAAAAATGTATAAATCGCCAGTGTCTATCTAGTGTGTCCGTAGTACGTATAGTAAATAATGGCTGTGATTGGGTATCGAGAAGGCCTGCTTTCCGACATGCAAAGACCACGATATATGGCTCACAACAAGCAGTTTTAAAAGCAGTTTCATTTATTCTTGAGAAAAGTAACAGCTAAATCCTAAATAAGGTCACTGGAACGCAAACAATTTGAAATTCGACGAAATGCAGTGCAGTTTAGTTGCTTCAGCTTCAGATTAAGGTTTGATAGGTTTTTTCCGTATGCCCTTAAAATTAATATCTATAGATTATGGATTCAGCCCTGAGAAAGAAAAGAAAATGATGGAAGAGTTAAAAGTAGTTACAGATAAATAAGAAAAATTAGTTTAGAGGAGCAGGAAAGTGCAACATAAATGGCATTAATCGCTGATCTGAAGGAGAGGGAACGTTGGTGGAAGGATTCCACGCATCTTTCCACGTGTAATCGCCGCTTAATCACAATGTCTGGGCTCAAGAGACTGTGGCACGTCACGGGCAGTTTTGGGCGTTCTCTAAAGAACCGGCCATTAGCTAACTTGTGCATCTCGGAAATGGATCAAGATAGCAAGAAAATTTTCAAGGTTGTTCGACATCGGGATCTTAGGAATACATCGTAAAAAGTTTTATCCATTTGCTATGCATAACCGTCTTGAAATCCGCACTCCGTTTTGGTATAAAATAATGGTAAAAAACGTTATTTTTGGTGTCTTCTAAGTAACCACCCATTAAATAATAAAGATTTTTGAACAAGGGAAGACGGCACTTTTAGATAAAAGCCTAGGTATTTATTATTTTTAACATGTAGAAATAGAGTGATTTTGAACGTCTGTATCTCGGAAACGGATAAAAATATGAAGAAAATTTTCTTTATTCTTAGAGATCGGGATCTTATGAATATATTATAAAAATTCCAACGATTTGCTGTACATAAACGTCTTGAGATCTGATGTTCGGTTTTGCTATTAAAAAAAAATAGTCGTTTGCGGTTTTCTAAGAAACCGCCCGTAAATTAATTGTGCCTCCAGAAGCCCCTTAAGGCACGCCGTGGACTATCAAATTCAAAAGGAATCAGCCGATCTGCTGCATTTCGCTAAGCAGGAGGAAGTGTGTGATATTCATACTTAGACCCTGTACTGTAGGATAGTGACACTAAGACTACCCTTCCGTTGTGTAGACACATGGTCCATAGCCCAAGGGCTATCCAAAACGCTTGACCCTACCTTCTTATCACCAATAGGAACTGAGATATGAGCCCCGGGAGAATCCCGTTTTCATGCGCAGCGTTTTGGAACATACTAGGTAGCTTATGCTGTCGCATGTGTACCGATTTATTTCGTGATTCACCTGCAGGAGGTCGCACCCAATAGACTTAGGTAACCTGAACCTTGCCTGTCATTTTGTGCAACAAGATGAGTCGAAATTGCCAATGCAGCTGAAGCAAGACACAGAAATCGAAAAACATTCCTCAGTCATCAAGTTTCAGACTTGTTCCTGAAGCTGTCAACGACAAATTGCTAGCTTCAAAACTGACATTCTTCAAAAATGGTTCAAATGGCTCTGAGCACTATGGGACTTAATATCTGAGGTCATCAGTCCCCTAGAACTTAGAACTACTTAAACCCAACTAACCTAAGGACATCACACACATCCATGCCCGAGGCAGGATTCGAACCTGCGACCGTAGCGGTCGCGCGGCTCCAGACTGAAGCGCCTAGAACCGCTCGGCCACACCGGCCGGCTGACATTCTTCACTTCAACAGTACATTTGTTGGAATCATTCTTAAAGATGGCTCGATTTCTATACAATGAACACCCCGTACATAATCTGAATATCTTGATGCAGCAAGTTGTGAAAGAGGACGTCATAAAAAGCACAAGTTAGTAGGTTGTGGGGAGCGGGCGTGATAATTACGAAGATAATCACTCGCACTCTCGTCACTTACTAAGAATACTTTTACTCTCGCTGCCTATACACAACACGGGTAGCATAGAGCGTGTACGACAGAGAACTGATCTGACAAAGATACAATTGTTCTTGCTGTGGTAGGGCAGCGATATTATTGGGGAGAGGGGGGATAGAGCCAGTGGTTCTACGTCCCCACAAGTTCATCTTTAATGAAACTCGCCTTGAAGGACGTAAAGAATCTGATTACAAGACAGTTCGATCTGGATTTTGCTACAAGAAGGGCACTAAAAAAATTAACATTGTGTCAAAGAAGAAACATTGTTAAGTACTAAAGCAAAGCATGTGTGGCAACACTTTGACATTCTTTGCCACGTGAGTTTAGCGCGATCGTATCGCTGACGTATTAGAGCACAATCTGTTGGCATAGTGACAAGCTGTTGGCATAGTGACTTGTTTATGTTTATCGTTGTCTTTCGAGTGTTAAAGTAATAAAAAAGTTATTCTGAACAACTGCTTTATTATTCTATAGTTCGGGCATAATAGAAAGTCGCTACACACGTGAACAAGCATTATTGGCATACTAGACAAGCTGTGAGAAAGATGACCCCTCAAATATAACTTTACGCCTGTGATTTCCTACTTGAATCCAGAAGTGACATTAAACCATGAAGTAAAGGGAAAAAAGATTGACCTTACGTCTTGAAATTTTGGAATCAAACAGTACAATGTCGCGTTCAAAGGCAGACCGTGTCAAAGTTGAATTCGTGGAGATTTGCAGAGAAAAAAGGATTGAAGACGAGATGAAATTTTACTAGTGCATTGAAAATCGATTCGATAAAGTCTGGACTGATATAATAAAACTATTTTCAAAGGTATGCCCAAATTTCCGAGATTAAGTGTGAACTATTTTAATAATCCATATGGAAACTCTTCTGTTAAGCGAGGCTTTTGTGTAAGCTCCGAAATCATGGTTAAAAATCATACAGAAAAAAGCCTTATTGTGCGAAGATACATATCCGATGCAGACCTGGAGGCTAATGTCGTTGACAGTTTCATCGATAGAAGTCTCATACACTGTTTTCGCAATGCACGTTCTTCCTACTCAGGCGATATGAAAAACAAGGAGAAGAAAGGTGAAAGAAAAAAGGAGGAACGATTACTGAAAAACGGAAATCAAGCTGAAATAAAAAAGTAAAAAAAAGAGCAAATATGTTGAGTGAAACCTCGAATAGGAGGTGCATTCAAGTTCTAAGGCCTCCGATTTTTTTTCTAATTAACTACTCACCTGAAATCGATGAAACTGGCGTTACTTCTCGACGTAATCGCCCTGCAGACGTACACATTTTTCACAACGCTGACGCCATGATTCCATGGCAGCGGCGAAGGCTTCTTTAGGAGTCTGTTTTGACCACTGGAAAATCGCTGGGGCAATAGCAGCACGGCTGGTGAATGTGCGGCCACGGAGAGTGTCTTTCATTGTTGGAAAAAGCCAAAAGTCACTAGGAGCCAGGTCAGGTGAGTAGGGAGCATGAGGAATCACTTCAAAGTTGTTATCACGAAGAAACTGTTGCGTAACGTTAGCTCGATGTGCGGGTGCATTGTCTTGGTGAAACAGCACACGCGCAGCCCTTCCCGGACGTTTTTGTTGCAGTGCAGGAAGGATTTTGTTTTTCAAAACATTTTCGTAAAATGCACCTGTTACCGTAGTGACCTTTGGAACGCAATGGGTAAGGATTACGCTCTCGCTGTCCCAGAACATGGACACCATCATTTTTTCAGCACTGGCGGTTACCCGAAATTTGTTTGGTGGCGGTGAATCTGTGTGCTTCCATTGAGCTCACTGGCGCTTTGTTTCTGGATTGAAAAATGGCATCCACGTCTCATCCATTGTCACAACTGACGAAAAGAAAGTCCCATTCATGCTGTCGTTGCGCGTCAACATTGCTTGGCAACATGCCACACGGGCAGCCATGTGGTCGTCCGTCAGCATTCGTGGCACCCACCTGGATGACACTTTTCGCATTTTCGGGTCGTCATGCAGGATTGTGTGCACATAACCCACAGAAATGCCAACTCTGGAGGCGATCTGTTCAACAGTCATTCGGCGATCCCCCAAAACAATTCCCTCCACTTTCACGATCATGTCGTCAGACCGGCTTGTGCGAGCCCGAGGTTGTTTCGGTTTGTTGTCACACCATGTTCTGCCTTCATTAAACTGTCGCACCCACGAACGCACTTTCGACACATCCATAACTCCATCACCACATGTCTCCTTCAACTGTCGATGAATTTCAATTGGTTTCACACCACGCAAATTCAGAAAACGAATGATTGCACGCTGTTCAAGTAAGGAAAACGTCGCTATTTTAAGTATTTAAAACAGTTCTCATTCTCGCCGCTGGCGGTAAAATTCCATCTGCTATACGGTGCTGCCATGTCTGGGACGTATTGACAATGAACGCGGCCTCATTTTAAAACAATGCGCATGTTTCTATCTCTTTCCAGTCCGGAGAAAAAAATCAGAGGCCTTAGAACTTGAATGCACATCGTATGTTGGCAAAGACAGAAAATTTAAAGAAATGATATATTCCTTTTTTGTGAAAATTTCTAGGGTTTGTTCCCTTTAATAAATACCGGTAAGTTAAAATGTATACATATTTGCACAAACAGAGTTTGTAAGTTTTTATTTAATATTGTCTGTTGCCTGTAAATCAAAACACAGTATTTAATATTTTATAAATATTTTAGTTCATATCTGTGCTACTAAACAAAATCATCGTAATTCATTTGGCCATTCTAAGAATTTTCAATATACAAGTTGAATCACCTAAAACTTGAAACGCAGATACTGCAAAAATGGAAAGTGCTATTGATGTGCAGTTTTCACGGAATCGATTGGTAGTCAGATGCTCGTATTGTTAACCAATCAATAGATCGTAGTACAGCTCATAAAGCGAATTTTTGCTGCAAACTTACACTTTTTTAAATGGAAAGTGCCTGTTGACATATGTCGTTGTTTTCTTCAGTCCTGAGACCGGTCTGATGCAGCTCTCCATGCTACTCTATCCTGTGCAAGCTTCTTCATCTCCCAGTACTTACTGCAATAGGGGACTGATGACCTTCGCTGTTTAGTCCCCCTTAAATATCCCAACAACCACCACCACCACTTACTGCAACCTACAACCTTCTGAATCTGCTTAGTGTATTCATTTCTTGGTCTCCTTCTACGATTTTTACCCTCCACGCTGCCCTCCAATGCTAAATTGGTGATCCCTTGATGCCTCAGAACATATCCTACCAACCGGTCCCTTCTTCTTGTCAAGTTATGCCACAAACTCCTCTTCTCCCCAATTCTATTCAATACCTCATCATTAGTTACGTGATCTACCCATCTAATTTTCAGCATTCTTCTGTAGCACCACATTTCAAAAGCTTCTATTCTCCTCTTGTCTGAACTATTTATCGTCCATGTTTCACTTCCATACATGGCTACACTCCATACAAATACTTTCAGAAACGACTTCCTGACACTTAAATCAATACTCGATGTTAACAAATTTCTCTTCTTAAATGTGTGTGAGATCTTATGGGACTGAACTGCTAAGGTCATCAGTCCCTAAGCTTACACATTACTTAACCTAAATTATCCTAAGGACAAACACACACACACACACCCATGCCCGAGTGAGGACTCGAACCTCCGCCGGGAGCAGCCGCACAGTCCATGACTACAGCTCCCTAGACCGCTTTTTTTTTTCGTTGTATCTGCTCGGTGCGGACGTCGCAAGACACCCGTTTCAGTTCGTCGTTGATCCATTAACTCAGTTTTTTTTTTATTACAGAGGGCAGCTAACCCTCTGACCGAACACGCTGAGTTACCGTGCCGGCGACCGCTCGGCTAATCCCGCGCGGCTCCCAAATAGCAAAACTCCTTTACTACTTTAAGTGTCTCATCTCCTAATCTAATTCCCTCAGCATCACTAGACTTAATTCGACTACATTCCATTGTCCTTGTTTTGCTTTTGTTGATATTCATCTTATATCCTCCTTTCAAGACACTGTCCATTCCGTTCAACTGCTCTTTCAAGTCCTTTGCTGTCTCTGACAGAATTACAATGTCATTTGTTGACATAAAGAAACTAAAATTACGGTAAATTAGAATGTCAGCGGTGTTTTTTTTTTCCAGGATTCTAGTGGAGTCGATTACGTGATCTCGTGCTTTGAAAAGATTCCACAGCGACACTTGTTTGTACCATTCAACTTGCTTAATTTGCTAAGTAAGATGTTGTGCTTGTGTGTTCCTTGCCTGTCAGTTAGGGAGACACAGTCCAAGCAATGCTATAGGTGGTGGGCTTTAGCAATGCAGCAAAAACCGAGATGTTCATTGTAGGAAGAATGCAGTTCCTTCTTGTACAGTGTTTGCGGCAAGATATCCCAATAGACGCCAACCATCTCGGTAGTTATTTATCAATCTCATCAACCGACTACGTGAAAGAGGTTGTGTGACACACAGACAACGTAAGGGGAGGAAACAAGTGACGACAGAAAAGGAGGAAATTAACGTTCGTGCTGCTTTTGCAGTTGATCCGCATGTTGGCTCCCGGGCAATCGCACGAGGAAGTGACATGAGCCAGGCAAGTGTCTTACGCATTCTCTATCGACATAGATTCCATCCCTATCACATAACTCTTCTTAAAGAGCTGCATGGAAAATATTATGAGGATCGTGTTAACTTCTGTAAATGGGCATTAAGACAGAACACTCTAAATGTGTCATGTATTTTGTTTAGTGATGAAGCTATATTTACCAATGATGGGCAGGTAAACCGCCGAATCATGTACTATTGGTGTGTAGACAATCCCCATTGTCTTCACCAGATGGAACGTTAGCTAACGCTCATGGAGTGTACACTCGTGGTGTGGGAAACTGAACCATAACGTCGTAGATCCAGTCTTCATACACAGAACAGTGAACGCACACTGGAATGCAGCCTCCTAACAGATCACCTTCCGAGGGTGCCTAAGGCGTTCCTCTGCAGTCTATGAGGAACCTGTGGTACCAACACGATAGCTGTCCAATCCGCAGTGCGTGAACTTCACACTTTCTTAAGTATTATTACAATCTGTTGATTGGCTAAAAATACGAGCCCTAACTACCAATCCATTCTGTGTAAACAGCACATCAACAGTAATTTCCATTTCCACAATATCTGCAGTGCAAGTTTTAGGAGATTCAACCTGTATACGTTTGAAGAAAGGATTTTTTAGTGTCTGATTTGATAACAAAGTAACCTGAAAAAAACCTGGAAAATACCCTGAATTTGAAAATTAGTAATCGCTGAACCCATTCTACGTAGGTTTCGTGCCCCTCCGTCGAACGTAATTTGACTGTTCACAAGAAGTGCTTGTTTGTCCATGAACCCAGTTTTGTACCTGTCAATGAGCTATGCATAAACATTAATACATGTTCAGATGCATTACCTGAAAAATGATTAACTAGGCTAGGAGTAGTTGAATCTGGAATAGGAATGGCTAAACGAGATGAGCCTAGGTTCTCTTTCACAGCATCTGAATGCTTATGCAGGTCTCTACTATCTGCTCTCAGTTGAGCTTTGTGATATAACAAAGACTGAATGGCAACCACTTATGCTTTTGAGTCACTCATTGTGAAGGCTCTATCTGGCATACAAGAACAAACAATGTGGGAAAAACACAATTTGATCAACAAAATGAGACTTATTTCTAGCACTACCGTAACACAAATCAATCTTTCTGCCTAGTAATTAACATCCGCAGTCACCGCGCTGCCCAGCATAAAATCCATTTCTTCTATGACTAAAGCAGGTCACTGAGGATGACACCATACAGGGAGTGCATACAACCAGATGTCTGCCAACATTATCTTCCATTGTGTGCCCCATGAACTCATCCGAGTTTATTTCCTCATTATCTTTCTCGGATTTCACTTTCAACTGACTTCGAAAAGTCCTGTATGCCTGTCATTGCGCAATACTTGAAGAAATAGCAACCAAGAAGAATACTTTTACTTCGGTTGTTTTCAGTTTTTCTGTCATAATCTTACTGCATTTAATTTAAGAGTATTTTGCACAGATGCAAAGCATCTTTTGTACTTTTTATGGAAATATGGTTACACAATATGTCTGAACAGTTTAGTGTTCATTGATTAAAAACAGTATTTCTTAATCGTCTTTTTTTCAGTTTGAGTTGTTCCAGTTCTTGCGTCTTGTATGTTTGTTTGTGTGGGATTCTGTTTCTTGATTTTGTTGTAAAGGTTTTTTACTAAGTTTTCTTTACATCCATTGTTTGTGACTATTTATAATGTGGTGTTCCTTTCATTTGGTAGGTGTCTGTGTCTGATCGTACTCTTTGTAGTCCGTGGGGGGTGTGCCTAAGTGCTGCTTGAATTGTGCGAGTTTGGGTGATTTGATGGCTGATGTGTTATTGCAGCTTTTGTTGTCAGTTTTCGGTATATGCCAAATGTGTGTTGGTTGTTCTGAATCGTTATGGCAATGTTCAAGAAATTTAACTGTCGATTTTGCTCTTTTTCTATAATGAAATTTATTTTACTATGATTAGAACTTGTGCCTGTATGTAACTGGTCAATTTTACAGCTTGGTTCTGCTTTCCAGCTCAAGACGTCCTCCATATATGTAGACATATAGATGGTGCCTTTCCTATGGGTTGTCAGCTGTATTTTCTCCGGTGTTTCGGCAGATTTTTGCGGTGCGTAGCTAGAGTTATTCCAAACAAACAGTGCTATCACATCTTTGACGCGACGTGCAGTTTCGATGGAAAGTGTAACCGTTTCCCGTTGGAAACAAAGTGATTTTTAAGGCAGAAATTAATGTATTCAATCAACTGAGTGGTCCCTATTTAGTTTATTGCGATATTCATTTTATCGATCTGTATTACCAGTGACAGGAAAACACAAAAAATAACCAGTATTAGATCAGCGGCAAAACTGCTCAGGCCCACACTGACTGTTACTGCCATGCAACAGCGCTGTTATGTCACTGCTAGAGAACCAGCTGTTGTTCTCGTTTTACTGTCTCCGTTAATACGTTTCTATTCAAGAAATATTGCACTAGACTAATTCCTGACTGTTCCATCAAATGACCATGCATAACTGCACTTTCAAAATCATTTTATTAATATCGTAAGAAAGAGTTGATGAGAATTATTTGTTTAGCTGACTCCAGCTATACACTGAAAACCCGAATTTGCAAATATATCCCAAAACACCAGAGAAAATGAGCCTGACGTTTTAGGGCAAAGCCAATGTTACGCTACTTGTGATATCAAATTGATATGCACATTAATTAAATTTTCACTGTTGATTCATTTATGACCTTAACCTATTGTTCTGCTAAGTGGTTCATGCCCCACTCGAGATAATCGATCCTCCTGAGAAACCCCTCACCCCATACCCCTCTCCCTCCTTCTCTCTCATCATCTGGAAACTGGCGGGGAAAAGACCAAGCCTGTACTGGAGAGGAAGGATCTCATGACATGAAATCAAAATCAAAGTCAATAATATATCGATGCATATTCTTTATTTAATCAGTTTGCGAGAGACAAAGCTTCCAGGCCGGCCGGTGTGGCCGTGCGGTTAAAGGCGCTTCAGTCTGGAACCGCGTGACCGCTACGGTCGCAGGTTCGAATCCTGCCTCGGGCATGGATGTGTGTGATGTCCTTAGGTTAGTTAGGTTTAAGTAGTTCTAAGTTCTAGGGGACTTATGACCACAGATGTTGAGTCCCATAGTGCTCAGAGCCATTTGAACCATTTTGAACAAAGCTTCCAATTGGTGGGAAATTGTTCAACTGTGGTACCTCCATTCTTATGATGACACCTCACATCCTGCTGCTGTATGCTGGTGCAGTTAGCTCAAAATCCTTATTACATCAATCCCAAAATATTGCAATCTGTGGGAATAACACTCATTGTGTATTAGAGGTCTTCTATGCACTTATGCATGATAACACAAGCACCCTCCACCACCACCACAATTCATGTCCGCCGAAAAAACTTTCTAATCGCGTCTTCGTACCGACTGTACACAAGTGCTGGACTGCCGAGTCCAGAGCGCTGGGCTGGGAGTCCCCCGTCACGTGGGGAGAGATGCGTCATACTGAATGTCAGCTTCCTTTGAAATTTGCTACCAGACTCACTTCTTGTTTCGTTTCCAAACACACACATTCCACATCATGTGCTCGCCCTGCTGTGCAGATACTGACTGAGTTAGTTCACAATACCACCAGCAGCCGATGCTGGGGAAAGCAATGTGTCCAATCCCTCCTCCCTCCAATCCCCTCCTCCCCTCCCCTCTCGCCACTCTGGATACTTCTGCTGGACAAAGCATCAGGTGGCGGCACCGTTTGATACTGACACCTGTGAAATTCCTGTCGAGACACATGCTGTCTCTCTTTCTCTCTCTCTCTCAAGTGTCTACTTTCTGTCCAATGAACATCTGTCGCATGCCGATGGAAACCACAGTAACTGCTCTTTTGTCGAGAACAAATTAGTGGATGCCTGGTAAATCTGCAGCACCCCTCCCTACTGCCCACACCCTCCCGAATGCTGGCCTGTTGGAAATAGACAGGCGTCTGGCACCGTGCGATAATCAGCAGCGCTTCCACGGACGAAAGAGCTGAAAAGACGAGACTGATATGGGTAGGTGTACTCTAAACATCACAGTCGATTGTGTGACAAATAACGTGTGCGGATCTGCTTAGGGGAGCAGATGAGAGGACGTTCTGTATATCCATTATGTTAAAACCGTACTGCGTGCCCTGTCTGTACACCTTAGCAGACCCACTTGACCCTTGCATTGGTCCACTATTCAGTGGATATGTCTATGTTGGAGACCAGTAAAACTACGAACTTGGTCTACGATACCGTTGTCGGCGGCAGATGAGGAATCTGTCGAGGTCAGAGGTCTATATCAATCATTTTTTTTCGTATTTTTCCTCAGTTTTACGTATTTCCAATCCAAATCGCTATTTTACCAGATTTTTCCGTTATTCGAATGCATTTTACCCAATTACTTGAGTTCAGAACCACTGCTCTCGACGACTTCTCATGCCAATAAAACGTCTCATCTCCTCGGTTTCATGATGCTATCGGACAATGACATTGCAGAATGGTTCTCAATATCTGTATCATTTCTAAGCCACTACCTCCATTGATACCTCCATTAGTTACACATCCACTACTTACACAGCCTGCATCACATGACGCAACTACTGTTTCACAGTGTGGGAAATAGCTAGCACCAGTAATTTGGTTCAAAAACTACGTTCTTTAGTCAAAACAGTTTATACATTCGGTTAGATTTTATTAAGATTGACCACCTCCCCATACGTGGATGGGATTCACAAAGTATTTTCACATTCGTGGGATAAAGGCGGGGAAGGAGTGCAGTTGGCTTGGTGTTCCATTTTTGAAGAGACCTAGAGCATTGATTTCTCATATCGGTGTTGCATATTGTACCCAGGCATACGATCACTGTTTCGGGTCCTAGGTGATGCTCATGCTGACCTACAAATCTTTGGACACTGCATCTTTCATTTTTATGGATTACAATGCATAACTGCATGTGAAAGAAGGGGTATTCTACAGGACGTTAAGCCGTAGAGCTGGGATAGTATGCACCACCGGTTGTCAACTGCACTCTTTGAGGAATGGAATGATTTTCATACACCCAGGAGAGCATATAAGTACCCTCATGTTGGTAAGAAATGAGGGTTGCCTTTTCTTCAACTGCCTAGTTTCTATTACTTTTCAAGGTCATCCTACTACCCACTACCCGCATCTGAAATACGTGCACATAGATCATCGTCAATAAGGAAATTCTTAACATTTTTATTAGGTTAGCAAATAAGACAAGGAAATAGTCTCGTAAAAACTTTATTAATTTCCATATGTACATTTGCACACAGAAAGCAAGTCTTTCTTTATTTTTGTTTGCTGTAGTTTTAATAACATCCGCCTTGATTTTTATCTTATAATTTTAATCTACATTGGACTCTTCTAATTCTTTCTCCGGCCAGTAATTTGACAGGTAGAAAGAAGGTATGCACTCGAATTCCAAATCGTGTCTACTTTTTCCTGTAAACTGTGTCTTTTACAGTTTTAACAATTAACTCTGTTTGTCCAGCAGTTCTTCTAGACGAGAGCATTCGGTGATTTTAATCTTGCCACTTTTTTCTTGCGTTATACTATTGTTATAGCACTCCATATCTTCCCGGGTGTAAACTAACAGCTCTTCTGCCGCACGTTCTTGTGGAATTTCCGCGTAGAACTTAATGTTTACAGCGTTTGCAAACTAGTGACCGTTAAATGTTGTTATGTCGTCGATTTTATGCTCTGTAAACGGTTGATCTGTTGCTAAATGTACAACATCCAGTCCAGCTTACTTAGAGCGATTGAAACCATCGTTTTTAAGTAGATCGAGGTGAGAATGGAGATTTTTAAACAGGTTTTTCGCATGTCCTTTAATGAAGTAAAAGTGCTCCAATCCATTCTTTCCGCCAGGACTCCAACTTATGGCCACTTACCATTGCTATTAACAGTAGATGAAAATATTTTATATTCCCAATGGTAAACAGACTTCGCCACACACTGTGTTTAAGGCAATATTTAAGCCTTATCTGTATATTTGCAACAGCTTCATCTTTTTCCGATTGTAGTTTGTATTCTTCCTTTATCGCAGTTGTCTTCGCCATATACTGTAGTGTTCGTGGCCGTTACTCACAAACGGTGATGCTTCTTCGAATGAGAAAAGGATAACAACTCACACAAAAATAGATTGCCAATTTTAGTGGAATCCCCGTAACCCATCGTATTTTTAACACTGAGCGACTGGAATGGAAACTTACCAAAGGATTTTATTCCTTCTCTTGGTCTAAGCAGTATTAAAATAATGACGAGCGTTCCTTCAGGCAGAATGATAGGCACATGCCAGTTACTGCTTACTCACCTACGGCTTGTCAAACTGACAATGTGTAATCGCGAATAAAATAGTTGTTATTGAGAAAAATAAACAATTGATCTGTCGCACAACACAATGGTCAGTATATTGTCAGCAGCGGAGGATAATGCGCGCGACAGGAATGCACAAGCTAGCCATGTGTGCCCTGTGAGTTGGAGTTCGAAAAACATTGTCATGAAAGTAGATCTGTCTTTGTCAGTAGTACTTTTCAACAAATTGAATATATCTAATCATAACACTCTTTTAGGATATTCCTAGTTCCGTAATAATACCGACCATTTTCTTCATTTGTGTAGCCTGTTGTATAATTAGTTTATTAATGCTGATAATGTGGTTGCAACAGCTGAAACGCTTTTTCTCATCACGGCGAACCAATTAAAACATTGTTATTTGTGACTGCTTTTCGACTGTTTCTAGCTTTCAGTGGAAATGTGATGTTCACATGCATGTAGTACAGTGTGTCGTATTATATTATTAAATCATCACAGTAATCACAGTGAAACTTCTATACTTCAGATCTTAGACGCTCGTTACCAGGAGCACAAAGGGCTCACACCTGTGGAGATTATCCCTTTCTAAATTTTTGTAACAGATCGTACAGATACGCCAGCATACTAGGCAGCGAGAAGATAACCTTGTTTTACTTTCCTGCCTTGATTCTTAATCACAAGATTTTATAATATTCCTTGCTTCCTTATTCACTACCCTCTGCCCCTTCTTGCGATCTGAAAACATCACGGAGGCATATGTTGCAATTCCAGCGGCCAATGGCTCATCAGTTACTGAAATATGCATTTTTCTTGACAGAAGAAAAACAAAACAAAACTGTACAGATATAAATAACAGAAAAGTATAATGTACTAACGAAGAAAGCCGGAGCGTTTAAATGGCGAAAAACGAAACACTACCCAAAGGCAATAAACTTTAGCACATAGTAAGGCAAAATTTACCGTATCGGCAATACTATCACTGTTCATATGCGCCGTTCCGATGTGAGCATATGGCCGGGCTACTTTTCCGCTCCCCGCCTCAAATTTCCCACGGTGCTAGAGAGGCACGCGCGATACGCGGCGCGAGAAACTGTCTCAACCACAACGCCGCGCGACCTGGCGCAGGCGCGTGTCGCGTCCCAGTCGCGTCACGTCGCAATTTACGCGGTCCCATTTGAACCTGCGAAGTTACAAAAACGCGCGCTGCGCTGCGTCGCGCCACACGCGCTATACGCGTCTCAATTTGCGCCTAGACAGATGAAAATATTGGCACAGGAGAGGAATTCGTGGTGGGCCCCAACAAACCAGTCAGAAGACTGATGACTAAAAAAGACCACATTGTAGATACTGTTTGCTAGAGTTTAAAACGCTTAAACAGTGTTATATAGGGTCAAACGCACGACCCATTGTGTAGTTTTATAGTTTTATATTGTAGCCTTCAGTCTGGTAATGCCATGCTGTTTGGCTACGAAGGACGTAAAAGTTTCTCGTACTTCAAAAAAGAAAAATTGCCAAGAGTTCATGCCTTTTGACCTCAGCCTCCGCTACAACAAAAAAATAAAAAAGTGTTTTGCAGAATATGTTAACTAGAGGCAGAAACACCATAAGTAAACTCCGTGCCAACTTCATAAGGAAATGCTGTTTTTGATCTATAAAGACCAAAATGTAAAGCCATATTACGTATCCAAATTTTCAGATTAACCTCAGAAGACCCTTTGTAAATAAACGTGGAAAGTGTTTTCGTGTAAAACACTCTTTAATTACTTGCATTAAGCTTAAGACAGAAAAAAACGATGATAACTGATTATAATTGCTGCTGCGGAAGATGGCGGTGCAAATACACACGTAATTTTTTTTTCACTCACCCCACTGCTGACGATGCTGTACGCCAGCCCAGGATGTTGCCTAATGTCACTGGTCATTTCGGACAATGGTTGTAGCAGTGTCAGGATCGTCCTAAATGTTGTTGACATCCTTACAGGCCATAACATCGGTGAGGGATGGAATTCAGAGCAGCAGGTATCATGAACCAGTTCCTCGGCCGTCAAATAGTCATACAGGCAATGGGAATAATAACAATTTTATTTCAGTGAATTCATACCGCAGCCAAAGGCATCGTCTCAGTGGTGTGTGGTGTCTTCAGGCAGCAGAACCCGTCTCCGTGCTACACTGGTGATGTGCCAGCTCCAGTGGTCAGAGTCACTTGCGACAGGGGCTTTACAATCGAGTCTTAGGCAGTCATTCGCCAACAGCCTAAGGTGGGGATGCACTGAATGCCAATAGTTGGTGACCCTTGGTAAGGAACAAAGCACCCTCAGACATATTGGTGAACCAAGGGGCCCTGGTTGGGACAGCTTCAGGACCAGGTGCAGACCATAGACGCATGGCTAGCAGAAGCAGTGTCTCCTAATAGTTGAGGCTTGATGGCGACTAGCATAGAGTACTTCTCAGGATAGGCTGAAGTCAATGACAGGTAGTGCATGTCCAGAGCAGACGGTATTTACAGCCGTTCGGCCTGGCCCTGTCGTGTCAGCGCACCACTTTTAACGATGCAGACTGTGGAAGCGGTGCAGCACCAGGCCCAGACGTGGTGTAGTCCAGGCCGTTATTGCACTCGTACCACGCTGAGTGGAAAATGTTCCAGCCCCAACAGCAATGGCAGGGCTAAAATTGTGCTAACCGGCTCACTTCAGTGCCTGAACGCAGGCTATCGTCATGTCAGCTAGGCAGTGGAATGCGGTGGCAGCCTTCTAATACACTCAGATGCACGTTGCGGATGCCATTTGGAAAGTTAATGGTGTAACAGCGACTTTATCTGTTCTGTTTTGAAACCAAATACGGAATGCTTTATTTTTCTTTCCTCGAATTTTAAGATGAATTTTCTATTTAGGTTAATAGACATGTCACAGCACTTGGTGCAACGAGCGACATCATAGTCGAATTGAAATGTTGAGGCATAACGTATCACTTTAAGACGAAGCGATCTTTTACATCTCACAGTCCCGCACTTACACGGATGACGTCGAGACACCATTACTCTACAACTAAATCAGGTCAACATAGCTACTTTCCAACTCACGTCTTCAGCGAGTGACATTAACGATAATCATTTTTGCTCCTTTTGTGCTACTTACGTCTTCCGTCCCGTATAAAAAGTTATACTTCATAAATATTACTTCACAAAAGAGTAATCTCTTAAGGTTTTAACAATTTCTGACCATCTTGGCCCAACCATCTTCAACCTAACATGCACATGGTCTTACACCAGTCCATGGATTTAACTTGAACTCGATAAGAAAAATTCTGTTTCCACACTAATGTTCTTCGTACCATCTGATTCTCTTCTAAGTTTTTTACCAGGGATGTGTGTGCTATAGACACATACGATTGTCCATCGAGTACACTCCATATTCAACTACTCCCTTTCTATCTTGGCGTAGAGTCTTCCCACTGTGAGACTGTAGCACTCAGTGCTTACTGCAGACAAATACTTCCAGCACAATCCTAAATTGTTACTATAATATTCTCCTACTATCTTCTGTTACTCCCATTGTGGTATAGGTTCGCCCACAATGGGATCCACCTAACCAATTCATATCGACGTGCATTATTCTGTACATCATGAAGTATCTTTCTACCCTTCGACAACTTTTTTATTCTCAAGATGGCTTTTATATACATAACTTATTTTTGGACTGCTTAGCTTACCCATATATTGTGGCTCACATACTTTCCTCTGCCCTGAGTGCACGTTATTAAGAACTTATGCACTATCCTTGCACCATGCCAATGTGCATACCTAGATATTAGCTCTTCGCTTTAAGCCACGGTGGATATCTACCGTCTGTTCTCCCCAGCGAACGTGGCGGTGCTAACATAGAGAACCTGTAATGGTGGCTGAATAGGCTTTTTAGTATACTATTTATTATTTTATTGTACTATAGATGTTGACTATCGTATAAGGATTTTACATTCTTCACATCTGTTCTTAATGATGGTTTGTATTTGGAAAGTTTGATGGTATATTTAAATGATACTGAATACTTACTAGTTTTCTACTTAATTTCCTCTCCTCGTTGGAGCTGCAAAGGGTGATGTTATTATTGTAAAGTGATCAATACGTGTAGTTATCTCTGAATAGGTATTATCCAATGTCCTCCATTTATACATATTGTCATTTACATTTACCTGCAATAAAGAGAAAGGCAATATCTACCCTCTTGTCAACTTTAAAAACAGAGAAGGGAGGGGGGAATGTGCTATGCTAGATATCTCTTTTTCAGTTCTGCATCCTACAAACCTTTTTCTTGGTCTGCGCAAAGATTCAAAAGAAATATGGTTTTGGGATGGATAATACCTACTGTCTTATAAGGATGATCACATCACTGGAAGATCTTACTAGTTTCTTTTTTTAAATCTACATCTGCATCTATACTCAGCAGACCACCGTGAGGTGCATCGCAAAAGATACGTCCAGTAGTACCAGTTATTAAGGTTTCTTACTTTTCCATTCACTTATGAAGTGCGGGAAGAATGATTGTTTGAATGCCTCCATGCGTGGAGTAATTATTCCAATCTTATCCTCACGATAACTGTTTAAGTGATACATAGGGGGCTATAGTACATCCCTAGAGTAATCATTTAAAACCGGTTCTTGAAACTTTGTTAACAGACTTTCTCGGAGTAGTTTACGTCTCTCTTCAAGAGTCTGCTATTTCAGTTCCTTCAGCATCTTTGTGACAATCTCCCATGGATTGAACAGACCTGTGACCGTTCGTGCTGCCCTCTCTGCATACATTCACTTTCTCCTGTTAGTCCTATTTGGCATGGGTCCCACACACTTGAGCAATATTCTAGAACCGGTCACACAAGTGATTTGTAAGCAATCTCCATTGTAAAGTGATTGCACTTCCCAGCATTCTACAAATAACCCCGAAGTCTGCCAACTGCTTTACCAATGACTGAGCCTATATGATCACCCCATTTCATATCCCCACAATGCCACACATGCTGCTTACTTCTTTAAGTGACATTCTACTTGCTTACAAACCTCACTGACACGTAATTTATCCACTTTTGGCTAAGTAAATTTTTTAACAATTGTTTCCCCATGAACGTTTCGTGCATAATTTCTATTGGGGTGAGTCCACCCAACAAATATGGTAATTTTTTATTTTAACTGAATTAACTGTGGGTTCTTGGTGAAACATTGTAAATTAATTAAGCAAAGCAAATAACAGTGTTTGCTTCGTTAATGTGGTAATTCATTGGGTATCTTTTGGAATTTGGGACTCATTTGTACCAAGATCGTGTGCGTTTTGAAGCAGTATGTACGATACAGTTGACAAGTCTTCTTCGTTATCCTTGCTGAAAGGTTAGCCTGGGGATGGTACCTGGAAATGGCCTTTAAATTGTTGCTCGTGAACTGTGAGCCACTGTCCATCAGCAATCTTTGTTGTTTTCCTATAACCGCAAAATGTCCCTAAAAGAATTTATTGTTCTAATCATGTTGGCTAACTTTATGAGATATAACTGTACATAATGTCGACAACACTCAGCTAAAACTAAAATATGAGACACTTATCCTCCACCTATTGGCAGAGGTCCATGTAAGTCTGCTGCTGTTAACTCATGTAAATCTTTTGGAATTACTAGATATGTTTTATATACCTCATCGCTGATGTCGTGTTTTACTTTCGACAGAACTCGCAGGTCCTTATAACACCTTCGATTTTGCACTCAAGCCTGTGAGATAGTGAAATTTGGCCATAGGTGTAATACATTTCCTTACACCTAAATGGCCATAACCTTTATGTGAAAATCAACCCAATCCTTCTATGGCTTCCTATAGAGTATACAACTTCCAAAAATGAACTCCTCTGTTGATCTCCAAAATTAGACTACTTCTTGCAGCATATGTTAAGGCTTTTCAGTTTCTGTTAGCGTTCTCTGCTTGCACTGTAAAATTTTTTCACCAAATAATTAACTGCATCGTAATCTTTCCCTAATGTTCCTCGCTAAGGGCCTTACCTCATTATTCATATATTTAATGGACAAAAGGTTACCTTTAAAAACAACACTAGGTCCTCCTGTTCTTGCCAGAGGGATCATTTTTAAAGGTAACTAGGACAGTGTGTCTGAGACCATATTTAATGATCCTTTAATGTATCTTATTTCTGTCTAGAATTCTTGTAAAAGCAACTCCCAGCACAGGAGTGTGGCGTGTGGTAATACACTTTCCACTGAAAACGCAAGTGCCTAATGGTGAGTATAAATACACAGAGGCGAAAAATGTCATGGGATAGCGATATGCACATAAACAGATTGTTGTAGTATTGCGTACACAAGGTATAAAAGGAAAGCGTTTGTATTCATGTGATAAAGTTTTCAACGTGATTATGGCCGCACGATAGGAACTAACAGACTCTGCAGAATGGTAGTTGGAGCTAGGCACATGGGACATCCCATATCGAAATTCGTTAGGGAATTCAGTATTTCGAGAGCCGAGTGAGCCGAGAATACGAAATGAGGAAAGGCAAAAGTTTGTAGAGATTCGTGTTGCTGTTAAAAGAGCGATGCGCGAAGCATACAACCACTACCACCGTCTTACTTTAGCAAAATATCTTGCTGAAAACCCAAGGAAATTCTGGTCTTACGTAAAATCGGTAATCGGGTCGAAGGCTTCCATCCAGTCACTCACTGATCAGTCTGGCCTGGCAACAGAAGACAGCAAAACGAAAGCTGAAATTTTAAGTTTAGCATTTGAGAAATCTTTCACGCAGGAGGATCGTACAAACATACCGCCGTTTGAGTCTCGTACGGATTCCCGTATGGAGGACATAGTGATAGACATCCCTGGGGTTGTGAAACAGCTGAATGGGTTGAAAATAAATAAATCGCCAGGTCCTGATGGGATTCCAATTCGGTTTTACAGAGAGCACTCTACTGCATTGGCTCCTTACTTAGTTTGCATTTATCGCGAATCTCTTGCCCAACGTAAAGTCCCGAGCGACTGGAAAAAAGCGCAGGTGACGCCTGTATATAAGAAGGGTAGAAGGACTGATCCTCAAAATTACAGACCAATATCCTTAACATCGGTTTGTTGCAGGATTCTCGAACATATTCTCAGTTCGAATATAATGAATTTCCTTGAGACAGAGAATTTGCTGTCCATGCATCAGCACGGCTTTAGAAAGCATCGCTCCTGCAAAACGCAACTCGCCCTTTTTTTCACATGATATCTTGCGAACCATAGATGAAGGGTACAGACGGATACCATATTCCTTGACTTCCGGAAAGCGTTTGATTCGGTGCCCACTGCAGACTCTTAACTAAGGTACGAGCATATGGGATTGGTTCCCAAATATGTGAGTGGCTCGAAGACTTCTTAAGTAATAGAACCCAGTACGTTGTCCTCGATGGTGAGTGTTCATCGGAGCTGAGGGTATCATCTGGAGTGCCCCAGGGAAGTGTGGTAGGTCCGCCGTTGTTTTCTATCTACATAAATGATCTTTTGGATAGGATGGATAGCAATGTGCGGCTGTTTGCTCATGATGCTGTGGTGTACGGGAAGGTGTCGTCGTTGGGTGACTGTAGGAGGATACAAGATGACTTGGACATGATTTGTGATTGGTGTAAAGAACGGCAGCTAACTCTAAATATAGATAATTGTAAATTAATGCAGATGAATAGGAAAAAGAATCCCGTAATCTTTGAATACTCCATTAGTAGTGTAGCGCTTGACACAGTCACGCCGATTAAATATTTGGGCGTAACATTGCAGAGCGATATGAAGTGGGACAAGCATGTAATGACAGTTGTGGGGAAGGCGGATAGTCGTCTTCGGTTCATTGGTAGAATTTTGGGAAGATGTGGTTCATCTGTAAAGGAGACCGCTTATAAAACAGTAATACGACCTATTCTTGAGTACTGCTCGAGCGTTTGGGATCCCTATGAGGATGGATTGAGGGAGGACATAGAAGCAATTCAGAGACGGGCTGCTAGATTTGTTACTGGTAGGTTTGATCATCACGCGAGTGTTACGGAAATGCTTCAGGAACCCGGGTGGGAGTCTCTGGAGGAAAGGAGGCGTTCTTTTCGTGAATCGCTACTGAGGAAATTTAGAGAACCAGTATTTGAGGCTGACTAAAGTACAATTTTACTGCCGCCAACTTATATTTCGCGGAAAGACCACAAAGACAAGATAAGAGAGATTAGGACTCGTAGAGTGGCATATAGGCAGTCATTTTTCCCTCGTTCTGTTTGGGAGTGGAACAGGGAGAGAAGATGTGCTGTTTGAGGCTTTCCCGGCGCTGCATCTGCTTGATAGGTTCCCGGGAATTACGCCAGATAATATTGTAGAAACCGCACAATTTCAGCGAGACAACTGCCCGCCATCTTCAGGTGCTACTGTTGTGTCACTTTTTTTTTTTCTTTATTGTATTTCAATTCCCCATCGGGGCGGGCTGGCAGCAGCATATGCGCTGCTCTTCAGCCGAAAGACATAGAACAAACAATAGACGACATTTAAAAATAACAAAGGAGAGAATATGGTGAACATAGATATAAGAAAGGGGGAACATCATGGAAGGCAATAGACAAAAAAAAAAAAAAAACGGAGTGACCGTAAAATGGAGATAAAAAAACTGTGAAAACTGTTTAAAAGTAGCACACACAAAAAGCCACACACTGCGACAATTAAAAGAACACAAGGCACCGTATGACTGGAGCATAAAAGGTATCGACAGATGGCGTAGCACATAACAAACACTGACGGCGAACCTCAAGGCAGTACACAATTAAAATCACACCTCTTGACGCACAGGAGAAACAGCACTAAACGCAACTCTGATGTGGCACACTGACGACGATCAAAACAGAGGATCTGCCAGGCGCAAGGAGATGAGGGAGACTGGAAGAAGGGAGGGAGGGGAAGAGATGGGGGAGATGAGCAGGGGGCGCGCTGAAGAGGGCCAGGTAGGAAGGGATGTGGGAAGGAAAGAGGCAAGTATGGGGTACAGGGTCTCAGGGGGGAGGAAGGAGGAAAATCCGCTCTGGGAGAAGGAGGGAAGAGGAAAAAAGGGGGCCCTGGGGTGGGGTGCGGGGGGGGGGGGAACAAGTCCAGGTTATAGTTGGAAGGAAGGGTAGATGTCACGGCGAAGTTCGTCATCCAGGAGGGGGAGGTGTTGGAAATTGCCCTGATGAAGGAGATGGAGGGTGTGGAGGTGGAGAGAGGGAGGGATACAGCGATAGAGGCGCGGCAATGGGTGGGGGGTGGAGAGGAAGGAGGAAACCAGAGGGTGCGGGGGATCAAGCCTGCGGACAATGTAAAGGATGCGGAGATGTTGGAGGAATAGGAGGAGGTGGGGTTAGGGGATCAGTTCATACAGGAGCCATGTGGGGGAAGGAAGGCGGATACGGAAGGCAAGGCAGAGCGCATGGCGTTCAAGGATTTGGAGGGCCTTGTAAAAGCGGGTGGGGGCGGAGATCCAGGCAACGCTGGCATAACAGAGGATAGGACGGATGAGGGATTTGTAGGTGTGGAGGATGGTAGAAGGATGCAATCCCCAGGTCCGGCCAGACAGGAGTTTCAGAAGGCGGAGGCGGGAATGGGCTTTCTGCTGGACGGTCTGGAGATGAGGGGTCCAGGTGAGGTGTCGGTCAAGGGTGAGGCCAAGGTATTTCAGGGTGGGGCTGAGCTGGATGGGACGACCATAAAGGGTGAGGTAGAAATCATGGAGGCGAAAGGAGCGAGTGGTGCGGCCTATGATGATTGCCTGGGTTTTGGAGGGGTTGAGACGGAGGAACCACTGGTTACACCAAGTGGTGAACCGGTTTAGGTGGGTTTGGAGGGTACGTTGAGACTGTTGAAGGGTAGGATAGAGAGCCAGGAAGGCGGTGTCATCAGCATACTGGAGAAGGTGGACTGGTGGGGGTGGCTTGGGCATATCAGCTGTATACAAGAGATAAAGGAGAGGGGAGAGGACAGAACCCTGGGGGACGCCAGCCGTGGGGTACAAGATACGGGAGTTGGTGTTGTGGAGGGTGACATAGGAAGGACGGTGCGAGAGGAAGGAAGCGACCAGACGGACAAAATTGATAGGCAGGGTGTAGGTTTGGAGTTTAAAGAGGAGACCGGGATGCCATACACGGTCATAGGCATTTTGGAGGTCAAGGGAAACAAAAATGGTGGAGCGACGGGAGTTGAGCTGGAGGGATAGAAAGTGAACAAGGTTGAGGAGCTGGTCTTCAGCAGAGAAGGAGGGTCGGGAGCCACACTGGGTAAGGGGGAGGAGGTGGTGTTGAGCAAGGTGCTGATGGATACGGTGGGAGAGGATGGGTTCAAGGACCTTACTGAAGACAGAGGTGAGGCAGATGGGACGATAGGAAGAGGTGGCAGAAGGGGGTTTGTTGGGTTTGTGGAATAAGAGGATGCAGGAGATCTTCCACAGGTCAGGGTAGAAGCCAGTAGAGACGATGACATTATAGAGATGGGCGAGGACAGTCAGGAAGGAATAGGGGCTTTCTCGAAGGTGACGGTAGGTGACACAGTCGTGACCAGGGGCCGTGTTGCATTTGGACTGGAGGATAAGTTTAATGTCTTGTGCTGTGATGGGAGTGTTTATGTTGGAGGGGAGCAACTGCCCCAAGTACTTGAGACTAGGAGCAAGTGGAGCGACCGAGGTATCAGCACGTTCCATGACGGTGGGGAAAAGAGAATAATCAAAGTGGGGATCATTGGGGATGGAGAAGACCTTGGAAAGGTAGGAAGCGAAGTGGTTGGCCTTACTGATGTTGTCAGGAAGGGGGTGATCGTTATGGAGAAGGGGGTAGTGGGGAGTGGAAAGGGAACCAGTAAGGCAACGGAAGGCGGACCAGTACTTGGAGCAGTTGATAGGGAGGGTGGCATTGAGTCATGTGCAGGTCTGGCGCCAGTCTCGGCGTTTCATTGCTGTAATAAGGTTCCGTACGTGTCGCTGTATTTGCCGGTGGCGTTGGAGTGTATCCCTGTCACAAGTGCGCAGGAAGGAGCAGTAGAGGCGGCGGGATTCATGGAGGAGGAGGACAGCCCATGGAGGGAGAGTGGGACGGTGTGGGTGGATGGTTTTAGTAGGAACATGGGCCTCCACGGCGTCAGTAATTACGTTCTGAAGGAAGGACGAGGCGTGGATGATGTCGTCAGGATGGCGATAGGTAAGAGGGTGGCTTTCGACCTGGGTGGAGATCGAGTCCTGGTAGGCATCTCAGTTGGCACGGTGATAGTCATGGACGACCTTGGGAGGGGGTGCAGGGTGCGGAGACGGAGGGGGGCGGTGAGCAGACGTTATGGTGAGAAGGACAGGGAGGTGATCGCTACCTGTGGGGTCAAGGACGGCGACAGCGATACGCCCAAGGAGGTTGACAGAGGCAATGACAACATTGGGGGTGGTGTCACTTTCGGGTCGGGTGTGCTGTGGAAGGGGAACAAGGTCACCTCGGTTTTTGGAGAGGAACTGATGCCACCGCCGGAGGGCAGCAGGAGTGTGGCTATGGATGTTGAGGTCAGCGGCAGTCACATAGGTGGAGAAGGTGCGGTCAATGTGCAAGATGAAGTCATAAGGAAGAGGAGCAGTGGAGTGGACATAGATGGTGGCGCAGGTAATGGTGAGGGAGGGGAAGAAGACGCTAAAGATAAGGTGTTCAGTGGGGTCATTGAGGAGAGGTTGTGGCCAGACGGGGATATGCTTAAGGTGGTCAATCGCGACTCCACCGTGCGCACGAGGGCCAGGATTGTCAGTGCGGTGGAGGATATAGGGAGAGGTGCTGCTAGAATGGTGGGGCTGGAGAAAGATTTCGTTCCAGAGGAAGGTGTCGACCTGGTGGTGGGAGAGGGTGTGCATGAGGAGGTATTTGTTGGAGCGGAAGGATCAAATGTTCTGGAAGAGGATGCGATACTCATTCCGCGCCATGGCGGGAAGGAGGGGGGGAAGAGAGGGAAGGGAAGAGACTTAAACTAGGGTGTCGAGGTGGGTGAAGGTGAAGTGGGCTTGGTTGTGGGAGTAGGTGGCGAAGGTGTTCAGGTGGAAAATGGAGCGAGCGGCAAGGGAGATTTGTTGGAAGGTGTGGGGGCACTGAAAAGGGTGAATGTTTTGGAGTACAATGGTAAGGATCCGGATGATGTCCTCAGCCGTGGGGGGTGGACGGAGGGAATTGTTGGGATGGACAGGGGGATCGACAGGATGAACTGGGACTGTAAGCTCAGGGATGGCTGGAGGGGGTTTAGCTTTACACTTGTGGGAGTAGGTGGGATGGGGGCCATTGCAGGTATTACAGGAAGGAGGAGCAGCGAGGTTGGGGCAGTTCTTAAGAAAGTGGGAGGCCTTGCCATGGGGACAGGTGGGGGGGTTTTTGCAGTTGGGAGTCAGGTGGTCATTGTACATCGAGCACCACTGGCAATGGTAGGATTGGGGAGGGGATTTGGAGAATTTGACAGGGTGGCGATGGTCAATGGATGGGGCGGACTCAGAGAACACCTGCATGAGGTAGTTGGGATCAGAGGCATTGTGGATATGGCGGGCAGAGCGGATTTCCAAGTCTGGGTGGGAGTTCAGTTCTGCCAACACTTCATCCTCTGTGATCACCGGGCTGAGCTTGGTGATCACAGCAGTGTAGGTGAGGTGGCGATGGGGAGGCTGGGGCTGATGAGGAGTGGAAGTGGAAAGGAAGGGTGTCAGAGAGGCGTGGGGGCCGAAAATGTGGGAGTTTTCGCAGGAGGTCTGTGTGAAAGGATGGGGACGGGGACTTGATAAGGACTGAGTCCCTGCGGGGAATGAGTTGGGAATTGGGAGCACCAGGTAAGTACTTTCGTATCTCCATGGTGAGGGTATGAGCGTCGAGGAACTTAGGATCGGGAGTTGATAGGACAAAGGTGTGGAGGGTGGGAGCCAAGGTATGGGTGGTGGGAGGAGGGTGGTGTCCATGGAGACGGCAGGGGGAGGAGGAGGTGGTGTTGACTTTTTGTGGGAAGGGGCGGGAGCAGAGTCGGTAATGACGCGTTTTTGGGGTTTTTTGGAGACTGGAGGCTGGGAGGAGGGGAGAGGAACGGGGAGGAGAGGGAGGTGGCGGGTGGCGGATCCCTGTGGCGTAGTGGAGACGCCGGGAGAAGCAGCCAGTTCAGTGGTGGTGATGGTGGCTCAGCGCGACGTGATGCGTGCGGGAGATGCAGATGACAAAGTGACGGGGTGGGTGAGAGAGGGGAAGCCGACCACCTGAGGGGCGGCAGCAGTGGCGGCAACAGAAGCGTACGTGAGGGCGGGGGTAGTAGTGGGAGCTGTTGAGGGTGTGGAGGCTGGAGGAAGGGTGTAGAGGTGTGGGTATACAGCAGGGGAGGAGATAGGGGGATGGGTAAGTGGGGGAAGGGGAGAGGAGGTGGAAGGAGGGAGGCCAGGGGCGGCACTCCAGGAAGTGACTGTGGGAGAGGGGGAGGGGGAGGTGTAAATGACAGTGGAGGTGGGAGTACTCATTGCAGACGAACGGCGACGGACAGACGGATGGACAGCAGACAGCGGCGGCGTCAGCGTCGGCGGCGGCGGCGGCGGCGGCGGCGGCGGCGGCGGCGATGGTAGGCGACGAACAGACGGACGGACAGCAGACAGCAGTGGCGGCGGCGGCGGCGGCAGCGGTTACGGCGACGGCGATGGACAGCGAGCAAGCATGCGGATGGACGAACAGCTACAGCAGCAAGCGGCGAGCGAGCGGGCGGGCAGGTGGTCGGACAGACAGACAGACAGACACAATCTTCGAAGACGGAGATTCCACCATGAGAGTAGCCTAGGCTTTGCAATCTGACGCTTTCGAAGGAGGGGATCCAACCCTCTAGATGACGCTCACTGAGAAGCTCGCCAATTTATATGCTGGCTTTCTAGAACAGCGCAGTTGTCAGCGGGGCATAACGTCATCGAAGGCCAATCGTAGACTGCGTCGAATACTAGAGCCCTCTGCTGGAGAAACGGGTCGCGGTCTGCGGAAGCGCGCCGCGGCGCAAGAAAATGCGGCCGGGAGCGACGGACCCCGTTCGCGCACGCGAGCTGTCGGCGCGCGATTTAAGCATCTGCGCTAAGGCTTCCCATCTGCGTTGACTCGGTGCGGTTGCTAATCTGTGGCTGACGATTCGTTAGTGCCGCCAAGGCTGGCTCCCAGGCTTTGCTCAGGTGAAACCCCGTGTCTCTGTTTATTAGGTCACTACTTATACGTATTTCGACCGCCTCTTTGATGATAGAGTCCCAGTATGTGGAAGTATGTGAGAGGATATTGGTTTCTTCATAATTCATGCCGTGTCCGGTGTCAAGGCTGTGTTCAGCAACCGCAGATTTCTCTGGCTGACCCAACCTCGTGTGACGGTTATGTTAGTCGCATCTGTCTTTGACCGTACGCCACGTCTGGCCAATATAAGACTTCCCACATTGGCACGGGATTTTATATATTCCTGGTCTCCTCAGGGCGAGGTTGTCTTTAACAGAGCCCAGTATTCATTGAACTCGTGCTGGAGGCCGGAAAACACATTTAATCCGGTATTTCTTGAAAATTCTGCCCATCTTAAAAGACACGCCACCGACATACGGTAGAAAAACCAACCCCGTGGTGTTCTCTGCTTCTTCAGGCTGTTCTTGAGGTATGGAGCGTGCTGGTCAAAATGCGTTTCGGATCTGCTTCTTGGAGTACCCGTTCTGGGCAAACACAGAGCGGAGATGGCTAAGCTCTGCCGATAAGCTGTCCTGATCTGAGATGGCTCTAGCCCTATGCACTAGCGTCCGTAATACACCGCTGCACTGTGAGGGATGATGACAGCTCGTTGCTTGTAAATACAAGTCTGTGTTCGTAGGCTTCCGGAACACACTGTGACCCAAGGAGCCGTCTCCTTTTCTACGAACCAAAACATCCAGAAACGGGAGCTCACCATCTTTTTCTATCTCCATGGCTCCATGGTGAAACAGATGCTTGGATGAAGGGAGTTCAGATGTTCCAGGAAAGAAGGAAGCGTTGCTGTCCCATGCGGCCATACCACAAACGTATCATCTACATATCTCCAAAAACATTTGGGAGAGAAGATGCTAGTTGTGGTCGAGGTACCCTCCGCCACGCACCGTATGGTGGATTACGGAGTATGTATGTAGATGTAGATGAAATGTCAGGCACTACTTCTCATCACAGACGGCCGAAGGCCTTCACTTGAGCAGCAGCGTTTGCGTAGAGTTGCCAGTAGTAACAGATAAGCAACACTGCGTGAAATATCCGCAGGAATCAATGTGAGACGTACGACGAACGTGTCCCTTAGGGTAGCGCTGCGAATTTTGGCGTAGATGGGCTGTGGCAACAGACGACAGACGCGAGCGCCTTCGCTAACAGCGCATCACCTGCAGCGCCTCTTCTGAGCTCGTGACCATATTTGGTTGGATGAGTCCTGATTTCAGTTGGTAAGAGCTGATGGTAGGATGCGAATGTGGTACAGACCCCACAAAGTTGTCAGCAAGGGACTGTGCAAGCGGATGTTGGCTTCATACTGGTGTGGGCTGTGTTTAAACGGAATGGACTGGGTCCTCTGGTCCAACTGAAACGATCACTGACTGAAAATGGTTGCGTTCGGCTACTTGGAGACTATCTGCAGCCATTCATGTACTTCACGTTCTCGAAAAGCGATGGAATTTTTGTGGATGACAGTCCGCCACGCCACCGGTCCATAATTGTTCGTGACTGGTTTGAAGAACATTCTGGACAGTTGGAGCGAATGATTTGGCCACACAGGTTACCTGACACGAATCCTATTGAACACATATGTGACATAATCATAAGGCCAGATCGTGCACAAAATTTCTGCACCTGTGCGCTATTGAAAGTATGGAGGACTATAGAGGGATCAAGGGTAATATTTCTGCAAGGTGCGTCCAGCGACTTGTTCAATCTATGCCACGTCGAGTTGCTACACTACGCCAGGCAAAAGGAGGCCCTACATGCTCTTAAGAGGTGTCTCATGACTTTTGTGACCTCATTGTACTTACCTGTGACCCCTTATTACCGTTTAATATTTCTGTGTATTTCACAGGAAGGCTGACAATTCCTTTGCAGTGGACGTATTATTTAATTCGTGATTATACAGGCATCTGCTGGCAAAAGCTACTGCATAATGATCGCATATTCTGATGAATCCATGGCAAGTTTGAACGTCTGATGTCATATTAGAATTTTTGTGTTTACTAAGTCTGCCTTCATACTGTTAAAGGCTTATGCAGCACCTTCAACCCCCCCACCCTCCCCCCCCCCCACCCCCCTCGACGCTCACGAGTCGCATCTACATAGGGGTAGGTGGTCAATCTTAATAAAATCTTACCGAATTTATAAACTGTTTTGACTAAAGAATGCAGTTTTTTAACCACCTTTCTGCTGATAGCTATTTCCCACACCACCATCATGTGATGCAGGCTGTGTAAGTAGCGGATGTGTAAGTAATGGAGGTAGTGGCTTAGAAATGATACAGATATTGAGAACCAAGCTGCAATGTCATTGTCTGATAGCATCATGAGATCGAGGCCCTGAGACGTTTTATTGGCATGAGAAGTCGTCGAGAGCAGTGGTTCTGCATGAATTGGAATTACGGAAAAATCTGGTAAAACTGCGAAATTGATTGGAAATACGTAAAACTGAGGAAAAACACGAAAAAAATGATTGATATAGAGCTCCGACCTCGACAGTTTCCTTATATGTCATCGACAACAGTATCGTAGACCGAGTTCGTAGTTTTCCTGGACTTCAACATACACACCATCCATCGAATCGTGGACCAATGCAAGGGTTCAAGTGGATCTGCTAAGATGTACAGGCAGGTCAGGCAATACAGCTTTAACATCATGGATATACATCCTCTCATCTGCTGCCCTAAGCAGATCCTCACACGCTCTTTGTCACACTGTCGACTGTGATGTTTATTAGAGTACACTAACCAATATCAATTTCGTCTTTTCAGCTCTTTCGTCCTTGGGAGCGCTGTTGATTATCGCATAGTGCCAGACACCTGTGCTTTACAACACTTGTTTGAGAGAGTCTTGGAAGGATGCAGCACCTTCTGGAAGTGTTGACGGAAAACAGCTGCAGTCTGTCCTCGAATGTGATTGGCTGGAAGACATAAATCTTAAATAATTTCTTAGAACGCAGGAGAATCGAGACACCTAGCTGGTGTGAGTGTGGACATACAACAATTTTTTCAGATGCTATTCACATACAAACGATAATCGCACTGCTTGTTCGAAATGTGTATGTGTAAGTTACTGGGGTCGGTGTTCTGACACGTGCAAAGAAAATGAAGTGCGTGGGACTTTGTTTTGGTTGTAGATACGACGTGAAAAATTCCGATTTTAATACATCGATCGCCATAAGGGGTGTGAAAGATTTTGTGGTAAATTATCTCCAGTCATAAGGAGAATATAGATATACATGAGAAATTGATATTTCCAGAGCCACAGTCAACAGAAGGAGGCATTTCTGATACTGTGATCATTGGAAAATGTCACCAGATTGGTATTGCAATCGTAATGTTTAATTGTAATTAAACTGATAAATGTGTGGTTGGTTTCCTAGGACGACTCCGTTTGGCATCCGGATATGTGGCGGAGGTACTGGGTGGCCAGAACAAATGGACATTTATAGCTTAAGGCGTGAGCCACTGCTGAGGCTCCCGAATCAGTCAAGTGGGGTATGAGGGTCCAGTTGACATAACCGTATCATGCTCTGGGCAGGTGAATAGCAAACTAATTGTATGAGTAGAGCAGCGTTCGCGATCACGCGTGTAGCGAGTATTCTCCGATTTTTATGTGGAAATTTAAGAAGATTCAGTATGACGAGTGTTTGCATTGGACAATTATTCCCCCATTTAAATTGATCAGTTGACGATTCAGAAGTCATCGCATCAATCTCTCTGACCTCTGATGTCCGGAATGGCTGGCCGGTGGATTCCAGGAGATGAGCACGCAGTTCCAGCATGGCCAACACGTGGCGGTGGCCTGAGCAAGAATCAGCGATCTCCAACGTGTAACTGAGACAGCTACTATGGAATGGATCGTGGTTGAAGAATTTTTTGTTTACAAAGTGCTGTGTCCATGAGGTGACGGCTGCTGTGTGTGTGTGGCACTCAGTGCTTCTCCCCTGTTCCAGCGGATAGGTGGAGTGGTATTTGTTTTGAGAGTTGGCAATACTCTCTTAGGATTTAAAGGTTGGCTACAGAGCGCATGCACAAGCTCTGGAATCTAAGATATGTTGTCGCGCTTCGCAGCGCATGGGTTAACTAGTGGCAGTTTGGAAGCCAGTGTAGGGGAGGAAACGTTAGCGACAGCCCCGGACATTTGCACAAGCCCCGCCCATTTACCCCCCTCCACACCTAACCCCCGCCACACCAACCAAGAGCGCATCAATATGATCTTTGGTAGTCCTCGTCGCTGTCGTGTTTTTGTTCGTCGTTTTTTGTTTTACCGCGGTTGTTCACACTAGCAGTGTTGTGCTGGTTCGTCGTTTTTTGTTTTACCGCGGTTGTGCACACTAGCAGTGTTGTGCTGTTAGTACTTCTTAGCAATTTGTGTAATGCTGTCAAAATGAAACATAAGTATGCACTCTCAATAACGTTATCATACACAAGGTACCTAATCTTGACGGTTGTGGCCAAATGCTGTCAAAACTGATACCTAACAGACATTAAAGTACGATAAGATGTGTTGGAATGACACTGACGAAAGTATGTACATCTGTTTAACAATAGGCAGCTCTAAAGCTCTCAAACACTGAAGAAGAACTCAAAGTAATCTCGTGTCTGCTATAAGCAAGCAGTCACAAGAGTTCACAAGTAAAAATTCACCCATTACACAGGCAAATATTAATGAAGAATGTCACTGTAAAAAATATCTGACTGCTTGCATTAGGCATTTCTACATTATACCACTCTTATATTCTTTAGTCTGAATGAGGTAATCAGAAACAAACCAAGACATCGACTTTGCCTTGTTTATCCACAACATTGGTTTTAGACAATCGAGATAATGGACAGCATCCTTGGCAATACTACCAATTAATATTTCCCAACAGAATTTCTTACACTACACGATGTGACGGAAATTTGCACTCACTGCCGTTAACAAATATCAGATTGTTTTATATAGTGCAGATGAAAGCTCATGAAATAAAAAAGACAGTGTGGATACCATTTTTATTTTTCTTTCTTATTGGTGATTTTTCAACTCGCATATTCAATGAACATATTTCTAATTCTTTTCACAATGGTACCAGAAGAACTGTATTTCGTACTAACTACTGACTTTCCCCCTTGTTATGACTGCCATATCTGTGATATGAACAACTTTGATGTTGGAACATGCGGCAGACCATGGGCGGAGCTTAGGATATGGATGCCTGTGGAGGGGCCTGATCGGGCGGGATTTGTGTACCGTCCGGGGCTGTCGCTAACGTTACGTGTGTAGGGGCCCGCCTGCTGTGGTGCGCACGTGTGTTGGGCGAGGGGTCGTCGCTGAGCTGCCGTACTGCTGTGTCCGCCAGCAGCGACACAGCATTTGGTATTTAGTTGATATTTTTTATAATTTGCAGCGCGCTTATTAATTTAAAGAAAACGGTTTGTGTATGTGCATAGCAGCAGACGGTAATTTTGATAATGATAGGGGTTGAATTCTTAAGGGAAACCATTGTTAGGCGAATAGATTAAGTATTGCTTTTTGTCATTGATTTCTTTTGTAATTGTCAGGGAATTGATTCACTATGCATTTAACTGAGAAGTATTTCAGTCTGTCTCAAGAGTTTGATTAATTTGTAATATTGCTTTAATGCCACTGGAGGCAATTTACATACGAAGCGATTGTTCAAAGAGCTTCTTGCGTTTTGTTAATTGAATGAGAAAGAATCGCTTTCAGAATATAATTTTGAAAAAAAAAAAGATACATGTTTGGGTTATAATTTATCGAGTTTAGATTTAACCAAACCCTTTTTCTTGGATTATATGTAGTTGTAGTAAGCAGCAGCAGCCGCAGCAACAGCAGGAGCCGCCATACAGAACATGCATTTTATGTTTTTGTTAAATAATGGAACGCAGCAGATCAAACAGTGGCAGCAGAAAGACCAATAAGTTATTTGTTGCGCACAGGACCAATGAAAAAAATAGAGTTTAGGCGATCTCTGTAATAGTAAAGTTAACAAGAGGATACGTGTTTTTTTTTTTTTTTTTTTTTTTGATGAGTCGTAGTTAGATATGCTTCGTCTTTCTACTGCCAACTGCAAGCTTACGCAACAGTAATCATTAGTGAAGGCACAGCATTTTGATCGCTTGTGCACTTCTTTGCATTAACACAAAATTTTATTTCAGCAGTTTTGTCTTTGAATTTGTCGGTGCATTGTGTAATAATTAATTGAACAGTGGAATTTTTAGGATAGCGGTGTATTTTAGTGGCATGTTTTCGTTCTTATTGCGACAATGAAGACGCGAACACAAAAGAACATGGAAAATAATGCAGATGCTACTGCAAATGCAAACGCGAACGTAGATACCGTTGTGAACATGAATGTAGGAGCGGTTTCAAACGCAGTTTCCGAAAATTCGGAACAGAGAGCAGAAAGTTCTTTCGAGAATACCGAGATCCGGGAATTTTCGAACAATATTGCGGAGAATCGGAATGTAGCCGATCATTTGCCAGCAATGCGTGATGAACAAGTGTGTGCTACACGCAACTTAGGACATGACAATACAGTGACGCAAACCGAACTCATTATGAGAAATTCCAGCGTTGCTTCCGCCTCAAAAATGCAGAGTAATTTTGTTTTCCCCACTTTCGGTGGAAATTAAGGTCTGGTTGCCACTCCGACAGAGCGGAGTAATTTTGCCTTTCCTTCTGTTAGTGGGAATGCAGGTACTGCTTCTGCTTTAACAGAGAAGAGTAACGTTGTACTCCCTGCCCCCAGTAATGATGTTTTACAATTATTACTGAGAAAACTCACTGAATTTAATGACGGATAGGAGAGTATAAACTCACTGAATTTAACAACAATAATGCAAAGAATTTCAAATCGCTTCAGAACGAAATTAACGAGAATCTCACATTGTTTCGGGGTGAGGTGAGTGACAATTTAAATGGTAAATTTGAAGAAATCACCATTCAGTTGACAAGTCAGCTACGTGAAGAATTCAAATCAGATATTAATAATCTAGTATCCCGACTTGATCACGTACAAAATGTTGATATTGTTGAAGTGAAACGACAGAAGTCACAACTAGAACTGCAAGTAAAGGAATTAGCGAAAAATGTTGAGTCATTGCAATTACAGACCACCAATGAAGTTTCAAAGATAGAAACTCAATTAACGACAGTAGCTAAACAGGTAGATGAATTATACATGAAAGTGACGGAACTGAGTAGCGGATTATATACGAGGTCAGATGACACTCAGCCAGTACCGATCGCGGATACCGAAGAATTTCAGTCTCTGCAAACGTTTTAAACAAGGGCGGAAGACAATTAATCAGCAAAACAAACGTGACGTAAAAAATATACAGTAACAGCTTGCCAGCATCGAAGAAAAGATCGATCGCAGCAATGACAATGATAGATCTGATAATTACCAAATTGGTAACGACAATGAGCGCGATAATTATGGAAATGCTGACCACTTTTCTCGTGAATATGACACGTTTGCGGGACGTAATGAAGGAAACGTGAGTCATGCTGTAAAAGAAAACTCATCCGCTAAGAAAAATGACGAGTTTGACTAAGCATTTTCTCACAGTTAGGAAATTTAATATTTTTCGGAATGCTAGTCACGAAATCCACCCTCGAGAGTGGTTACAATAATTTGATTATTCTTTACCACCAACATGGCCAATTGGTCACAAACTGGAATTCATTTGCAGTTATCTTGAAGGAGAGCCTGCAACAAGAATGCGCTCAATAGTACGTGAATGTCACACATATGGTGATTTTTATCACGCATTCTTATCTGCTTACTGGTCAGAGACTACACAAGATCGTGTAAAACATTACATCATTATGATGCAAAGTTATGAGCAGTCGAAATTTAACTCTAGTGCAATATTTTGAAAACATGTGCGCGCATGAACAGATATTTAACGAATCCGTGCAGTCAGTCGGAATTAATTCGTATCTGTTTCACAAAACTGCCGATCAGATTACGCCACATAATTTTGGCAGGTAGGTGCAAAGATGACTTTGAGGCATTCCAAGCTCTTTTGCAAGAATTAGAATTTGACAACTATGAAAACATACAAAGAGATAATGGTAACCAGTACTGGGAAAATAATAATCCGCGGCGTGACCGTAAATGCGTATGGAACTCGGACGAACCTCACGGGTACAGGGCGGAAGACGATAGGCGCGATTTGCGGCATCAACCGTATAACACAGATCATAGACGCCAGAGAAATGGTTTTTATGATCATAGGAACTCTCAGTACAGTAATAGAGATCGCGGACCGCGAGTGCAAAGGCGTTATGGAAACGAAAATTATTTCAGAAGGAATGGTCGCGGTAGAGACAACCGAAATTGGCGCGGACATGCAAATTACAATTCGGAACGCGGTGCTCATGCAGAATACAGAGCATCGAGCCCACTTGATAATTATGGTCATAACAATTATGAGAACCAAAACAGTTATGATGAGGGGACAAATCGAAATTGGCAGGATCACAGAAATTCCAATTTAGAGCGTGGCGACAATGTAGAAATCTACCACCCAACCCAAGCAAAAATTCGCATCAACACGAGCCGGCACAACAATGACTAGCAACAAGGGCTACAAACGAACCGTTTGTAGCGGCAGTAAGTAATTATGTTAACTTTGTTGGACTGGAGGACATTAGAGACACATTATTACAATAAAATGACAACAGCGAAATTATGTATATTCATCCAATTACAAAAATCTCGGTAGGAAATATTCTACTTTCAGCTGTACTTGAGTCTGGCAGCCCTGTAAATGTAATTAGCGAGACAATGTTTAAGAAGTGTGAACAGGCATCTGTTTGTCCAACCTTGCCATTATTAAAGACCAAATTAAAGGGAGTCATTCAAGGAAAGAGTGTAGACGTACGCAATCAGACTTCTTTAGTTTTCAGGTGTCAAGGACACGAGTTCACTGCAAATTTCTTAGTAGTCCCTCTTTTATCAACAGAAATGATTTTGGGTGTTGAATTCCTACGTGAATATAAAGCAGTGTTAAACTTTTGTAATGCTGAAGTCATGTTACGAGTAAATCAGATGCTAGTCACGCTTAAATTTCAAGGATGGTTATCAAAGGAGGATGAGGAAGTGAATTATCTGCATTTTCTCTTTCCGCTTGAGGCACAACAATCAGTGAATTTGTCTAATAGTTGCACATATAACATCACTACGTTTTACTGTGAAACAGAACAACCCATTAGTACAGAACAATTAATTAAAAGGAAAGTTTACTGAGACGAAGTAGATCCTAATGCAGGCACTGATGAGTTATTTGAAATATTACAAACAAATTGTAAAGTTATTTCTCACAAGACAGGAACAGTATGTAACTTTCTTTATGAATTCAAGGTCAAGGAACATAATAAATTTTTTGTACCACGATATGTCATCCCATTGACATACAGAGACAAAGTCAAACAGGAAATACAATCCATGTTAGAGCAGGGAATCATCGAACCTGATGTGAGTTCACATAACAGCCCAGTTAAGAAAAGGGATAATTCCATTAGACTGGTTCTTGATTCCAGACAAATTAACACAGTAATCCAACCTGAAACCGATAGACCACAGACACTAGATGAACTTTTGCAAAAACACCATGAAGTGGTAAGTATAGCATTACAGAACATCAAGAAAGCTGCAGACAGAAGAAAGAAGCTGCATAATCCACGATTCAAGAATTCAGGTAGGTCAAAAAGTATTGCTTGGATCACATCGACTATCTCATAAGGGAAAATATATGAGTAGGAAGTTTTTCTTGGTGTATTAAGGACGCTTCCGTATACGACGTATTCCACACACAAACGCTGTGGAACTTGAGACAATATGAACACATAAATCGCGAGGTCTTCATCACTTATCACACATTAAAATTTTCAAGGAATAAGGCCCTAGGGGGTTTACTGATCTTTAGTAAATATATGTTTGGCGAGCATAGGTGCCCCAGCCGTTACAGTATATTCTTCCGATTTTAATTTTCACTACTGTTTCATAATCTTTGACTAACCTGTTTATCTATTAATCTTTTACTATCAATCTATCCTGTACGAAAGACCAAGAATGAATGATTATGAATGATTTGTATTGTTTGAGAGAATGAGAACTTTGCACAGGGACATTTCTGACGAGAGGGTTATACCAGCTGTTGACATCTTGCGATTGTTCACTGAAACAATGAAATTTTCGTGACTTATTTGAAGGAGAATGCAAGAAATAACTATGTACGTTTTTTAGGGAGAAATAACATGAAATAACAGAAACTGTTGACATTATCTTCAGGTAAAATATAGTGTATAAGAGGCTCTGAATTGAGAAGGTATATTTGATGGGCAATAATATAATCAGGAAACCTTCGAACTGACACTTGTTCTGATTTATGAGGTAGTCTGAAGAGTGATGATTTATGTGGATTTTTCGTGTTTATTAGTTTGCCAGGTAAGGCGTATTAGGATTTATGGACCACTCATGAATAGTGTGACGCAATGAGGAAGCACTTTGCAGACATTTATAGAACAACAGAAGGTAAGAAAGATACACTTCTAAACGAAGAAACCCACAACGGTATTCTATGAAGGAAGATATAGCTTATACACATTTGCGTAAAATTTAAGTCACAGTAATGTTAAGGTAGAGTACACACTTACTTAAAATCGAAGTCACAGTAAAGTTAAGACATAGCTATGAGTCACGAAAGGAGTTCTGATACAAATACACAGCAAAGTGTTGAATTACGTGATGAATGAGTGCCAAGAATATTTTTTGCTCTGTGAAATTGTGGAATGGTAAGAATGATATTGTTGTTTCTCTTCTTATTGTTGTGAAGGTTGACTTTATTGCATTTCTTACAGGAAACATGATCGCAACGGAAGTTTTCTCCATTGCAGAATCGAAAGCACTTAACGTGATGTAATTTTGTGTAGTAGACGATATTTTCAGATCGGAGCGTAGCACGCTTACCGTTAAGGATCGCGAGAAAAAAGACTTTCCAGAAACAGTCGACTCTGACAAAAAAAACAAAACACTGAACTATGACCTAAATAATTATGTCGTGCATTAAACAATTTCTTTTCTCTTTCCAGAGTGAAATGACTCTTACGCCAAGAGGCGAGAGTATCTGCCATACTTTATGAATGTGTAAATAGTAGTGTAAAATAGTCAATTTAATATTTGTCTTGTGTTTTTCTATTTCATGATTGTCATTTAGTGGTGCAATGCCGATTCCAGCACGAGGTTAATTGGAAGGTGATGATTTTTCTCTTGTCATGTCATAAATTTATTTCTTGTCACCTTGATGAATAAACCATTTCTTTCAGTTTCTACTGGACAGATGGAGCGGTTTTGTGTGTTGTATTTTGTGAATAATCCATTTTTTTACGTGCTTTGTAGGTTGTTTCTTTTTATTGTTCTTTGTGACCAAGATATGTCCACACAGATTCATACAAAGACTAGGGAGGCCTCCAAACAGAGACAATGAGGACTCCATAAAAAAAAAAAAAACGATTGAGAAGCTATACCACAGACATTGACGTTTGACATCATAAATATTGACAGTCATTACAGACTGATAATTATAAATTTGGTATAACTAAGTAATTAGAGTGTAAAAATTCTGACGCAAAGTCACGCAATTATTCACTAAATTTTGTACATATTCATGAATTGATTTGTCAATCTGTTGGCTAGACTTTTTCTAAATGATTCTGTAACTTTTATTATATATAATAGCATCACTATGGAATTCCTTTTCTATTTGTAGGATTATTTAAATATTTTATAACCAAAATGTACATAACAATTATTGTTGTTAATTCTTCTGGGTTACAAGGCCGTGGTCCATGGAATTCTTCAATTCAATTCAATTCAATTCAATTGAAGAAGTCCATGGACCACGGCCTTGTAACCTGGAAGAATTATCAACAACAGTACCATCCGGTCATGAAAGCCTTCATTGTATGATAACAATTATTGTAACAAATATTGTAACATTCTTTTTCAGCATCACTAATAATGTAAAAATAGTAGATAATTAGAGTTCGATGGCACAGGATTTATGCCTTGAAATTAAAATAATATTTTTTGTGTGGTGCCACATTTGTAATGATTCGTGATCACAATCAAAACATTGTCACTCTTATTGGCCAAACTAATCGTAAGAAAATTAACTTGCCACCGTGTGATGAGCCTCACATTATTCATGACTTGAGATATATGCCACAAATCTGTAATTGCTGTGGCAATAGAGTTAAAGAAAACATTTAAATGAGCTCAGAGCTCACATGCCTGTTTATATGATATAATATTATTCCTTGCTTAATTTCTGTAATTAAGTTAGAGATATCGTATTTTAAAGGGAGAATCTATTTTCTATAAAATATGATGTTTCCAGTATACAGAAATACTCGATGGAGACTTGTACTACATACGTTTGAGGAGGTACTTACGCAATAACGCAGTGACGCGTGGTTGTCAGTGGACACAAGGTCCCTCAGTCTGCCTACGTTGTCAAACTGTCTCACCAGAGGAAAATTTGACCTCAGGTGTGGTTGTCAGTGGATATGAAGTCCCTGAGTCTGCCTACACCGTAAATTAGCTGATATTGGAATATTAGTGTGGTTGTCGGTGGATATGAAGTCCCTGAGTCTGCTGCACTTAAAATATGTAGACCTGGTTTCTTTTGACCAGAGGGAACTGCGTGCATAAAAACATAAGGTATCATGTAGTCAGACTACTACTGATTAATGTCATGGAAACGTAAGTGCCCAAATGCAGAAAATAAAATACTGTTTTTTACTGGTTATTAGGTTATGTTAGCTTATTGAAGACTATTCAATGCTTAAGTAGTTACTGTTACACGTCTGTTAAAACTTATGTGATCTTTTTTATCTACTTATGTAAGAAACTTGTTATATTACCTTTGATGTTTTCTTATTACATACATACTAGGCTAGCAACATTTTCTTATTATTTTTGTAAAAGGAGCCATGTTTTCTCCTTTCCAGTCAATTAGGCAAGCAACATTTCTGCCATTTTGTATAAAATTTTAACATTTTTCTCTTTGCCTAATTTTTTCGTCGTTCTGTAAAAATTTTTACTGTTTATTACTTGCCAATATGTTAGGCAAGAATCACCCTGCAAAATTTTCAAAAGTGAGGTTGGGGGTTATGAGAGTTGGCAATACTCTCTTAGGATTTAAAGGTTGGCTACAGCGCGCATACACAAACTCTGGAATCTAAGATATTGATGTCGCGCTTCGCAGCGTACGGATTAACTAGTGGCAGTGTGGAAGCCAGTGTAGGGGCCCGCCTGCTGTGGTGCGCACGTGTGTTGGGCGAGGGGTCGTCGCCGAGCTGCCATACTGCTGTGTCCGCCAGCAGCAACACAGGATTTAGTAGTGAGTTGATATTTTTTATAATTCGCAGCGCGCTTATTAATTTAAAGAAAAGGGTTTGTGTATGTGTGTAGCAGCAGATGGTAATTTTGATAATGATAGGAGTTGATTTCATAAGGGAAACCATTGTTAGGCGAATAGATTAAGTATTGATTTTTGTCATTGATTTCTTTTGTAAGTGTCACGAAATTGTTTCACTATGCAATTAGCTGAGAAGTATTTCAGTCTGTCTCAAGAGTTTGGTTAATTTGTAATATTGCTTTAATGCCACTGGAAGCACATTTACATATGAAGCGATTGTTCAAAGAGCTTCTTGCGATTTGTTAATTGAATGAGAAAGAATCGCTTTCAGAATATGGTTTTGAAAAAAAGTATTACGTGTTTGGGTTATCATTTATCGAGTTTAGATTTTACCAAACCCTTTCTCTTGAATTATATGTAGTTGTAGTAAGCAGCAGCAGCCGTAGCAACAGCAGGAGCCGCCATAGAGAACATACATTGCACTCAGCATGAATAATAGGTTTTTTTATGTTTTTGTTAAATAATGGAACGCAGCAGATCAAGCAGTGGCAGCAGAAAGACCAAGTAAGTTATTTGTTGCGCACAAGACCAATAAAAAAATAGAGTTGAGGCGATCTCTGTAATAGTAAAGTTAACACGAGTACAAGCACGAGATTTTCAGTAGAAAACACGAGATAAGAAGATAGAGCTCGCGACTTTCAGTTTAAATAGAGATGGATTTGTTGTTGTTACTTTCCTATCACGAAGTAGACCCTTTCCCCTCCTCCTTCTTCCTGGTGTAGCAGAGAGGTCCAACTTTGGAATTATATAGTACTGCAAAAAATTCAGTTAGCAGATCTGGAAGTGGCCAGAAATTAAGTAACCATGACAGCATATCATCCCGCCAAAATTTGAAATTACGACTATGATGTTATTCAGCACCACTTCCAATCATAACGTCAAATTCCCTATTAATCAATTTAAATATTCTGATAGTTGTATTGCGAGCACACTCCAGTGAAACCCCTCCACTGTCTCCTGCAAATTGTTTATGGACATAGCGCAACTAAATCATTTTCTGCTACCTTCAGCATAATGCATCTCCCGCCAGACGACCGAACTGCGCCAGTATTCAACAGGATGGTTGGAAAATCCAGAAGGGGGCAGGAGTAGGGTCTGGAAACCAGGAAGTTGTGGGGTCTAATACTGGATAGTTCCAGAATTTCCAAACAAATATGTCAGTACTACCATTCACGAACAGGAAGGAAAGAGAAACTATCCCACACAGAGGATATCGATTTAATTTATTGGTCAATCAATTTTATGGTATAGGGGTAACACAAATGGTCTATTTCGAAGACATCGACAGCCCAGCATTTTGGATGGTGTGTGTGCGTGTGTGTGTGTGTGTGTATGTGGGGTGGGGGGGGGGGGTGCTGCAGATTTACCAGGCATCCACTAATTTGTTCACGACAAAAGAGCAGTTACTGTGGTTTCCAGTGGCATACAACAGATGTTCATTGGACAGGAAGTATACACTTGAGAGAGAGTGTATTTGTTTCACAGTTATCAGTATCAAAGGGTTGCCGCCACCTGATGCTTTGTCCAGCAGAAGTATCCAGAGTGGCGAGAGGGGAGGGGAGGAGGGGACTGGAGGGAGGAGGAGTTGGACACATTGCTTTCCCCAGCATCTTCTGCTGCTGGTATTGTAAACTAACTCAGTCAATACCTGCACAGAGGGGCGAGCGCACAGAGCAGCTGCTTCCACTGACCTGATGTGGAATATGTGTGTTTGGGAACAAAACAAGAAGTGAGTCTAGTAGGAAATTTTAAAGGAAGCTCACATTCGGTATTATGTATATCTTCGCAGGTGACCGGGGTCTCCCAGCCCAGTGCTCTGGGCTCGAAGTGTTGTCGGCAGTCCAGCACGTGTGTACAGTCGGTGCAAAAACGCGATTGGAAGGTTTTTTCGGCGGACATCGGTTGTGTTGGCGGAGGAGGGTGCTTGTGTAATCATGCATAAGTGCATAGAAGACCTCTGATACACAATGAGTGATATTCCCACAGATTGCAATATTTTGGGATTGATGTAATAAGGATTTTGAGCTAACTGCACCAGGATCCAGCAACAGGATGTGAGGTGTCATAAGAATGGAGGTACCACAGTTGAACAATTTCCCACCAATTGGGAGCTTTGTCTCCCACAAACTGATTAAATAAAGAATATGCATCCATATATTATTGACTTTGATTTTAGTTTCATGTCATGAGATCCTTCCTCTCCAGTACAGGCTTGGTCTTTTCCCCACCAATTTCCAGATGGTGAGAGGGAAGCAGGGAGAGGGGGATAGGGTGAGGGGTTTCTCAGGAGGATGGATTATTCCCAGGGGGTCATGAACCACTTAGCAGAACAATAGGTTAAGGTCATAAATGAATCAGCAGTCAAACTTTAATTAATTTGCTTATCAATTTGATATCACAAGTGGCGTAACACTGACGTTGCCCTAAATCGTAAGGCACATTTTCTCTGGTGTTTTGGGAAATATCTGCAAATTCGGGTTTTCAGTGTTTAGCTGGAGTCAGTTAAACAAATAGTGCTCATCAACTCTTTCTTAAGATCTCCAGTGCTAGTTATTAATAAAATGATTTTGAAAGTGCGCTTGTACATGGTCATTTGATGGAACAGTCCAGAATTAGTCTAGTGCATCATTTCTTGGATAGATACGTATTAATGGAGACAGTAATACGAGAAGAACAGCTGGTTCTCTAGAAGTGACTGAACGGCGCTGTTGCATGGCAGTAACAATCAGTGTGAGCTTGAGCAGTTTTGTCGCTGTTGAAATAGTGGCTATTTTTTGTGTTTTCTTGTCACTGTTAATACAGATCGATAAAATGAATATCGCACTACACTAAACAGGGACCACTCAGTTGAATGAATACATAAAATTCTGCTGTAAAAACAACTTCATTTCTAACGGGAAACAGTTACGCTTTCCGTCGAAACTGCACGTCGCGTCGAAGATGTCATAGCACTATTTGTTTGGAATGATTCTAGCTACACACCGCAAAAATCTGTCGAAACACCGGAGAAAATACAGCTGACAACTCATGGAAAAGGCACCATCTATATGTCTACATACATGAAGGACGTCTTGAGCTGGAAAGAAGAACCAAGCTGTAGAATTGACCAGTTACATACAGGCATAAGTTCTAATCATAGTAAAATAAATTTTATTATAGAAAAAGAGCAAAATTGACAGTTAAATTTCTTGAACATTGCCATAAAGATTCAGAACAACCAACACACTTTTGGCATATACCGAAAACTGACAACAAAAGCTGCAATAACACATCAGCCATCAAATCACCCAAACTCTCACAATCAAGCAGCACTTAGGTACACCACTCACGGACTACAAAGAGTACGACTAGACACAGACAGCTACCAAAAGAAAGAAATACCACAATACAAATAGTCACAAACATTGGATGTAGAGAAAAATTTGTAACAAACCTGAACATGAAAATCAGGAAACAGAAAAGGGCGAGCATCCAGCATTCACAGACACAAGAACAAAATCCCATACCAACAAACATACAAGACGCAAGAACTTGGTACAAATGAATCTGAAAAAAAGACAATTAAGAAATGCTATCCTTAATCAATGAACACTAAACTGTTCCGGTATATTGTGTAATCATATTTCCATAAAAAGAAGATAATGTTGGCAGACATCTGGTTGTATGCACTCCGTCTTAATGAGCCCCTGTATGGTATCATCCTCGGTGACCTACTTTAGTCATAGAAGAAGTGGATTTTATGCTGGGCAGCGCGGTGACTGCGGATGTTAATTACTAGGCAGAAAGATTGATTTGTGTTACGGTAGTGCTAGAAATAAGTCTCATTTTGTTGATCAAATCGTGTTTTTCCCACATTGTTTGTTCTTGTATGCCAGATAGAGCCTTCACAATGAGTGACTCAAAAGCATAAGTGGTTGCCATTCAGTAAGTGGCTCAGTCTTTGTTATATCACAAAGCTCAACTGAGAGCAGATAGTAGAGACCTGCATAAGCATTCAGATGCTGTGAAAGAGAACCTAGGCTCATCTCGTTTAGCCATTCCTATTCCAGATTCAACTACTCCTAGCCTAGTTAATCATTTTTCAATGGTTCAAATGGCTCTGAGCACTATGGGACTTAACTACTGAGGTCATCAGTCCCCTAGAACTTAGAACTACTTAAACCTAAGTAACCTAAGGACATCACACACATCCATGCCCGAGGCAGGATTCGAACCTGCGACTGTAGCAGTCACGCGGTTCCAAACTGACGCGCTTAGAACCGCACGGCCACACCGGCCGGCATCATTTTTCAGGTAATGCATCTGAACATGTATTAAAGTTGACAGGTACAAAACTGGGTTCATGGACAAACAAGCACTTCTTGTGAACAGTCAAATTACGTTCGACGGAGGGGCACGAAACTTACGTAGAATGGGTTCAGCGATTACTAATTTTCAAATTCGGGGTATTTTCAAGGTTTTTTTCAGGTTACTTTGTTATCAAATCAGACACTAAAAAATCCTTTCTTCAAACGTATACAGGTTGAATCTCCTAAAACTTGCACTGCAGATATTGTGGAAATGGAAATTACTGTTGATGTGCTGTTTACACAGAATGGATTGGTAGTTAGGGCTCGTATTTTTAGCCAATCAACAGATTGTAATAATACTTAAGAAAGTGTGAACTTCACGCACTGTAGATTGGACAGCTATCGTGTTGGTACCACAGGTTCCTCATAGTCTGCAGAGGAACGACTTAGGCATCCTCGGAAGATGATCTGTTAGGAGGCTGCATTCCAGTGTGCGTTCACTGTTCTGTGTATGAAGACTGGATCTACGACTTTATGGTTCAGTTTCCCACACTACGAGTGTACACTCCATGAGCGTTAGCTAACGTTCCACCTGGTGAAGACAATGGGGATTGTCTACACACCAACAGTACATGATTCGGCGGTTTACCTGCCCATAATTGGTAAATATAGCTTCATCACTAAACAAAATACATGACACATTTAGAGTGTTCTGTCTTAATGCCCATTTACAGAAGTTAACACGATCCTCATAATATTTTCCATGCAGCTTGTAACCTCCCCACCATAATTTTAAAAGAAATGACGATACTAATTAGAAATGCTAATGGACATTGCTCTATGCGTAACCTGCCCACAATGAAATGTACTGACAATGGCAACAAAAATGTGAAATTCGCAATCTGACTCAAATATAAATTCTTCACCAAAAAATTAAAGTCCATTCAGTGATAAGAAAATTCAATTAAACCGAAATATCGGTCTTTGGCCCTGTGTAAAACAATCAGAATTAAAGTCTTACCTCAGAATAACTGGATGTCAAATTTCTGCTCTTATTTCTGCGCACGGCTTGGAGGAACTGCATTGCAAATAATAATATTCCTTTTTTCTGTTAATTTACTGAAATTTTTCTTCAAAAGAAGTGGAATGAAATGGGAAGTGCAACGAAATCTTTAGTTCAATAAAAAAATAAAATTTTGAAAAAATGCTTTAAAAAATAAAAATTATTATTGGGGAACTTGTTGGAGATTGATTACAATAAATAAGTTTTACATTGTCTAATGATTATATTAATTAACAGTATACCTCATTCAGCATCTTGACCAGTGTTGCCGACCGCCTACATCACACAAACGCACTGGGCTGCTACTACTGACTGACCGCTCTGCATGACGACTACTGACTGAGTACTGCTCTGCAACTAAACAGAGCTACAGACTCGCAACGACTACTGACAGACTCGCAACGACTGACTGACAGACTGAGAACCGCTCACAACACTCGTGCGGTCAAGCGCAGACTCTCTGGTCACAGATGCTACAATGCCTCGCCATCGCTGCTATGTTACATACGTGTTTCATAACCCTCCACTGGGGGGGCAAAAATTTGGCAGCGATGGTGAGTCATTTGGACTTGCCAAGCGCGGCAAAATTTTTCTTTAATTAACAAAATTCTACAACTTACAGAATATTTAAATGTTGTGCACACGCACTAAGTATAAAATATATCAGACAAAGACAAAATGTGAGTACAAAACATAGTAGCAAATCAGAAAAATGTATATACAAATTATTTGACAGATAACAAAGTGCACAGGCACTGAAAAAATTCTTTAGCATATTCAGAACAAATAAACAGACTGGCAAAAAATATTATGTTGACAAGTGACATGAGTGCACATGCACTGTAGTTCAGAAAATAAAAAAATGTATATACAATATAAAAGACAAGAGTGTACATATACTGTACTTCAGAACAAATCGAAAAATGTCTTTAGCATTTTCGCAAAAAATAAACATAATGGCAAGAAAATCATGTCCAAAGTGCACATGCACTGAAAAATGTCTTTAGCATTTTCACAACAAATAAACATAATGGCAAACATCATGTCGACCAGTGACATAAGTGTACTCGCACTGGAGTTCAGCGAATCGAAAAAAAATGTATAACCTACGAACAGAAATGATGTTACCAAAAAAATGATTTTCATTATGTGACAAGAATTAGGATAGGAAAGGGAAGGATTGCATCATGGTTGTAGCACTTTAGATTGCACACAGCTGTTCTGAAAGTCCATATCTTTCCACAGAAGTACAACACCAAGTGACACAACTTGAAGTTCTTTTCCCATCAGAATTTATCAGTGTAGCCAAGACACTGAACTGTCGTAGTAATGTTCCATGTTTTCATTTTGGCAGTACATTACGTACACCAAACAGTGCGACCATAATAACGTCTTCATCGCTCACGGTGGTGGACAGCATGTCGTGTCAACACCACGCTCTTACAAGGCGCACCAACGTAGAATTAGTGCAAAACCAAATATAGTGCTCCATGATCACTAGGATAAACAGGACAAATGGACATTGCAGTAATTCAGGGTAGTCAGCTTATGAGGTGAAGGACATCAAGTCACATAATATTGACAATTACAGACTTAATTAGCAGTTTGTGGCATTCATAGCCCAGTTATTGAACATTTCTGTACCAAGTATGTAGTATTACAGAAAAATGCTCATTAATTGTTTTACATAGAATCAGTAGCCTTCTTTTCCTAGTTACAAAGTATTATGAAATAATCGCATTCTTTTCAGTTACAGAGTATAATTAAGAATCATTAACCTTCTCCTAATTACAGTTAATTAATCATTTGTCATTCCAATAATAATCATTAGCCTTTTCCTAATTACAGTTAATTAATCATTTGTCGTTAATTAATCATTTGTCTAATTAAGTTAATTAATCATTTGTCGTTAATTATTCATTTGTCTAATTACAGTTAATTAATCATTTGTCGTTAATTAATCATTTGTCATTCCAATAGTAAGAATCATTAGTCTTCTCCTAATTACAAAGCATTATTAAACAGTACCATAGTTAATTAATTATGTGTCATTCCAATCTATTAAGAATCACTAGCTGGCATCATGGGTAATCGTATTACAATAAACAGTGGCGGTCCTTGGCCAGTTACAAAGTATATTTAGTAAGACAGAATAATGTTCATCAGAAGCCTTAATTGAAAAGGAGAGTCAATTATTGGCCTAGCATTAACATAATACATTGAGTGATACAAATTATTGGCACTCATTGGCCATTAACCAAAACATGAAAACTCAACATGGGAAAAAAAGGGCTAATTAATGGCATAATTAATAACAATTCTTCAAGTGACATTAATTATTGGCACTCAGTGGCCAGCAAGTATTGAATAGAATCATCATTTAGTATTATTCAGATTATTACGAAGTCATTATTAAAAATCAGTTAATTACAGTCATAGCATTAATAATCACAGGCATTATAAGTAGTCTCATTACCATAAACAGTGTTCCTCCTTCAGTAGTATTCAGATCATTACAAAGTCATTATTAAAATCAGTTAATTACAGTCAAATCATTAATAATCACAGGCATTATAAGTAGTATCATTACAATAAACAGTGTTCCTCCTTCAGTAGTATTCAGATCATTACAAAGTCATTATTAAAATCAGTTAATTACAGTCAAATCATTAATAATCACAGGCATTATAAGTAGTATCATTACAATAAACAGTGTTCCTCCTTCAGTAGTATTCAGATCATTACAAAGTCATTATTAAAATCAGTTAATTACAGTCAAATCATTAATAATCACAGGCATTATAAGTAGTATCATTACAATAAACAGTGGCAGTTATTAGCTAGTGACAAAGCATTATTTTATATATATATATATATATTTTTTTTTTGTCTCATTAGGAAGTCATTACTCAAGTGACATACTATTCAGAGTTGATCAGTATTATTCAGAATTATCATAAACTAGTGACATTATGTGGGACTGGTAATACCTCTTTTAGCAATGCATTGCGTTGGGATCGATAATTAATTGGTGAGGCATAACACTATTTGCTTTTGACCTATTGCTGCAAATGAGGATAGGTAACGTCATTCGTCATGAGTCAGCTGTAGCAAGGCAGTATGTGTGATCACATTTATAAATGATAAACACAAATGGGTAAAATATAAAAAAAATACAAGTACTAGAACAGGTATAATAAGTAACAGGTTTAGTAAGTATCATGAAAAACTTTTCCTGAAAAAAAATACAAAATGGATTATTGACCTGAAAGAAGAAACGCACACTATGCTGAAAAGTAGTGAACTTCGAATTAACAGGTAGTGAAATGTGTAAAAAATGTGTTCCATAGCTGTCCTTTCCAAAACTTTCCGTCATCCTACTATGCAATATAACACCTGCTGTCAAAGCAAACTGCAACAAATACTTAAATAACTACATAACATAAATACATAACTTCAACATTATCCTCATCTGTAAAGAAAAAAAAACTTCATTATTCATTATCCATATTATCATAACTTCATTATTATCATCACCTGTAAAGAAAAACTTCATTATTCATAACAACATATCCTTCATCATTATTCATCAGTATTCATTATCATCTGCAAAAAATCACTTCATTACTCATTACATAACTATTCCTTATCTCTAGCATATTTCATCACTAAAACTAAGATGTGTAGTTCTCTCTGACAGCCTGCATCAATCACCTTGTATTCTGAAAGAAAAAATTAGTTAAGACTGCTATTCTGTGATGAGTATAGTATAGTCTTGTTAATGCTTGTTAATCCTGATCCATTTACTCTTCCTCATAAAGTTATTGCATCTCCTTTCGTTTATCCCGTAGGTGAAATTCCCATTTCTGTTGAATTTATTTCTTACATGCATCATTTCTTTCTGAAATTGATGACAGAGATTAATGTCCTGCATTTAAATCATATACCCACTAAATAAGGACTGGTTTATGGTAACATACTTAAGCATACAGCATAACATGACAGAAAACGTAATATGTCAAAGACATTGACAGTGTTCAGATGCAAAAATGTACACAGAATATCACAATGCAGCAGCAAAAGGAAAAATGTAAAACAGTCACGATGTTGAGATATCATAGGGCAAAAAAAAAAAAAAAAGTCAAAGTCGACTGGTGTGTGTTATATCTTAACTATTTCACAGTGCATATAAACAAAACTGGAGTACAATCATATACACAAAAAAGTGGAAAATGTGCACGGTCTGATGTGTAACGACAAGAAAAGCGACCTGCTAACCTTACCTTGCCGGGCACTTGCCAAGAAAAAATACGATAATCATCAGTAATTAGTCAGGTGAATTAATTGCATTAGTAAATGACATCATAGTGTGTTGAATCATACAGTGGTTTCACTCAATAAACGGTTTAATGTTTGAGATATGGTGATTGCCTTTCGATTTTCTGGTTCTCAAAGTTTCGACGTGTACAACATTGGGGTGAGGGATGCTGCGAATCCGATATGGACCTGCGTATAGAAGTTCAAATTTACTGCACTTACCTTTTAATTTGCTGGATAAATAGTGTGTACGTACTAATATCTTCTGTCCAACGTGAAAGTCGCGGCGTGTACAAACCTGTTTTTGCTGTCTTCTCCGGCGCTCTGCGGCACGTTTGATGTTCTTCAGCGCAATGTCAATTATTTCGTGGTGTCTTAGTCGCCTACATTTGGGTAATTTTACTAATTCTTTAATTTTGTTCGGTGGTTCAACGTTTTTCAGTATAACAGTCGGAGATAGCATAGTGGATTCATTTGGAATGGAATTAATTACATCTTGGAATGAGAGTATGTGTGTATCCCAATCAATATGTCTTTTGTGGCAGTATATTCGGCACAGCTTACCAATTTCTTTCATTAATCTTTCACAGGGGTTCGAAGAAGCGTGGTACTTGGATATATAGATCGGAGAAATGTTTCTGGCTCGTAACATGCGTGTCCATACACTACTACGGAATTGTGATCCATTGTCAGAAATTACTTTCATCACATACCCTACATGAAATAGAAAATGTTTTACAAATGCTTTCGAAACAGTTTTGGCAGTAGCTTTGCGTAATGGAGTGAAAGTAACAAATTTTGAAGTGAGCTCAACAGCGACAAAAATGTAGCAAAAACCTCTGTTAGTTCTCGGAATCGGACCAAAAATATCTACTACGGCCATATGTCTTAATTTAGCAGGTATAATGGGATATAAAGGAGGAATATGTGAAGTGGTGTCTGATTTAGCTTTCTGGCAAATTTTACAAGACGCTAAAACTCGTCGCATACGTTTCTCCATGTTGGTAAAATAACAGTTCTGTCTCAGTATAAGAAAACATTTTCTTGCTCCGTAATGTGCGTAGCTTAAATGAGTGTACCAAATTAATTTGTTAACCAGTTCGTCAGGAATGCATAATAACCAATTGTTGCTGTCAGGATGAGAGCGGCGAAACAGAATGTCATTGCGTACAGTGTAGTGGTTCCTAATCGTAACATTATTCTTATCTAGCCAAAGCTGTTTAATTTCTTTCCACACGTTGTCTTTATTTTGTTCTTGTGCTATGTCCTGTAATGACGATGAAATAAAGTTTTCAAATGCAACTTGTTGAATGTACATGACACTGAAATTTGTTTTGCAGAAGTTGGTCGCTACGTCTTGCTGATTGTTGCCGAGAGAACGCGATAGTGCGTCTGCTATAACATTTTGCGTACCAGGAATGTGAACTATTGTAAAATTAAATTCTTGCAAATAAAGTTTCCATCTGCTTAATCTGTCGTGAGTGAATTTAGCCGAAAGTAAAAACTGTATCGCTCTGTGGTCTGTGTAAACGGTGGTATGTCTGCCATAAAGAAAGTGCCTAAATCTCGTGAAAGCCCATACAACACATAATGTTTCAAGTTCTGTAACAAAATAATTTCGTTCAGCGGGTGACAAAATGCGGCTTGCAAATGCGATGTTTTTAATTACTATTGAACCATCTTCTTACTTTCCTGGAAAATATGTACGCCTAAGGCGGTGTTGGAACTGTCGGTGGCAATGGAAAAATTTCTAGTAAGATCTGGGTGCGATAATAGTGGTGCATTCAACAAAGCATGTTTCAGGTTCACAAATTCAGAATGTGCTTGCTTATCCCAAGACCAAATACTGTTTTTACCTGTTAATTGGCATAATCTGGGTGTGTCTAAAGCAGAATGATGAATAAATTTACGAAAAAAGTTAATTAAGCCCAAAAAACTGCGTAATTGTTTCTTCGTCGTAGGAACGGTAATGTCACGTAGAGCTTGAAGTTTTTCCGGATCAGGTGCAATGCCTTCTGCTGAAATTACGTGTCCAAGAAATTTTATGGAAGTTTTGCCAAAGTGCGATTTACTGAGGTTAACTGTGAGTCCTTGTGCATGAAAAGTTTGTAACAGTTGTTCAAGAATCAGATTGTGTTCAGACCAGTTAGCTTCTGCGATAAGAATGTCGTCTACATACGTCGTAATTCTGTCTTTAAGTTCTGTCGGAAGTATTGTGTTCAAACCGCGAATAAAAGCTGCAGAAGAAATAGTTAAGCCGAATGGTAATTTGCAAAATTGATAACAGTCGCCAAAACAGAGAAAAGCTGTATATTTTCTACAATTCGGATGAAGTTGAATTTGCCAAAATCCCGATTTCAAATCTAATGTGGAATAAATAGCTGTAACGTGAAATTTCTGTAGAAGTTCCTCTAATGTCTGTGGTCGATCTGTTTCATTAATAATAATGTCATTAATGTGACGTGAATCAAGTACAAGGCGAAGTGAGCCATCTTTTTTCTTAACAATATGTAGCGGGTTTATGTACGGACTAACTGCTGGTTCAATAATTCCTTGGTCGAGCATATCCTGTAATTCTTTTTTAACTTGTTCTCTGTGAATATATGGAATGGGATAATGCTTTGCTTTAAATGTATCGTGCTGTTTCACTTGAAATTCATACATAAATCCGGACATAGTACCAGGAATGTTGTCAAAAACTGGAGCTTGCTGTAAAAGAATTTTGTGTAATTGCGTTCGTTCGTCGTCTGTAGTTGCATTGCTCTCTTTAACCTTATCAGAAATCAATTGCATTACGTCGTAGTCAGCTTCGTCTGGAGTATTATAGTTGTGTACGTACGTATCCGTGAACAATGTGGGATTACAGTCTATGTTACGTGTTGCGGAAATGACCTCTGTGCGGTTAATTGTTTGTTCTTCCGCAGATAAAGAGTGCTGAAATTCTAAAGCCAGTTGTACGTTTTCATCCTTTAACATTAAATAAGAATTCTGAAAATCGATAACTGCGTCGTGTTGTACCAGAAAATTCGTGCCTAAAATAATGTCCGTTGTCAATAAAGGAACAATCCAAAAATTAGAGTGGAAAGTATGACCTCCAATACAAAATGATAAATGCGTCCGTAATTTAACGTCTACTCCTTTACTCGATACTGCTCCTTTCACTTTTGTTTTGCCTAATGGTAATATCGGATACGTATTCTCTTTGTTGCACTCGTTGAAGGTCTCCTCATTTATTACTGATATAGGTGATCCGGAATCAATTACTGCTGAAAATTTCGATGAACCAATTTTAATTTCGATAACAGGATGTGAAATAGTTTTCTGAACAAATGGTCTTTCCTGCAAAAGAGTGTCTCTGATATCGTCAAAAGTAATTACATTTCCGTGAACAACATTTTGCGTGTCTGAAGTAGTGCTTGTATTATTGGAAGATGCGATCTGTACAGTATCTAGTCAGATTCTATCTGACGTGTTATTATTATTAGGAGGATTCTGTGGCATTTCTACTATTTGAACTGCTTTGTTATTTCTTACTGACGTGTTACGCTATGGATGACACCTATTGTCTGTTTCATTCATGATTATTTGTTGTTGCTGATGTTGTTGCTGCTCATAAGATCGACTGTTATTAAATGTACGCCGAGAATTGTGCTCATTATTTTTACGTCTGTCGTGATAGTCATTCCTATACGGTGCATTGCGATACGAGTTGAAATAGAGTGTTGTCTGTACGTAGTTATTTCTTTGCTACCATGCGTTACTATTTGTTGGGGCTGGCACTATACGTGCACGCGGCGAAACATTAAAGTTTGGTTGACCTTGTAGACTGCATTGTTGGTTAGGTATGCTAAGCGGTTGACTTTCATGCTATTGTAGTGAAAAACATCTATTGTTACTAAAATGTGGTTTGCTATTGCTGATAATTTTACACATACTGATGATTGCGATTTTATCCGTTATTAAAATTACGCTGGTTCTGGAGTGCCTACTGAAAATTGTCACATTCGGTAAAAGATTTGTCGTATCCGGTTTTCATTACATACGTTTCTTAATTCTACAAAGAGAAATAGTTAAAGAGCAGTTTTGATAGATATAAAGGATAGTAGAAGAGAAGGCAGCAGTGCAGAAAACTAAAGATGAAACAGCACTACTACAGCTCGGGGCCCTATGCTCGCTACGGCACATATTCATTAAAGCGTAATGAATCCCCTGAGGTCAATTACGCACTGCAAATCATTTTTAGCTTTTGCGTTGCAGGAAATGGCGGTAAAATTCCAAAAGTAAATAATTGTATCCATGTTAATTCTAGTTTCTGCATTATAGGCAATGCTGTTGTAAATACAAAAATAAATTGTCGCATCTGGTTCAAAGCTAGTTTCTGCATTACAGATAATAGCGGTGAAAGTACAAAAACAAATTGTCGTATATATCTCAAAGCGTGTACCTGTGTTCTGTCGTTATTAAATTCTTTACATTTTCTTACAAATACAAATTGCTTATTATCAACGCTCTCGTCACTGAATTTGAGAACACGTTCAGGTTTGTGTGTGAATTTGCTTGTCTGTGTCATTTCGTACTTCAAGTTACACATTTTAAGTCGCGTGGCTTCTCGGATTTTAATTCGCGTTGTCTCTGTAAATTGTTCACATTATACACGCTGCGTGAGTCAGACAAATGCTCGCAACGTGGCGGTTTCTGTGACGTATTGGTGACTGAAATAGTTTTCGAATCTGTTAGTGTAACACTTTCGTCAATTTGGTTGATCTGTCTTGCTAATTTCTCGTCAACTTCCATATTCGGAGTGTGTGAAACTTCCAGTGGCTCTAAATTAAACTCGTCGCTTATCTGTACTGCGTTTTTACGGCATTGTTCAGTAACTACATTAACTTCGTGTATCTGTGTTGCGTTTGCTGAACATTGTTCAGTGACTGCTTTAACTTCGTCTTTATGTAATTCTGTTGTGCTTACACGTGTGCTACTTAATTCTTGTGCAACAGTGCCAACTTTTTCATTACTGTTATTAGCACAAGTCTTAGTATCCACACGTAATTGTCCTCTATTATCATAATAATGCGCGGCAATGGCTTCAATCTGTTCATTAAGCTGTTCATTCCGTTCACTAAGTTGTTTGATTTTTTTATTAATGTTGTCTTGTTCTTCATTCGATTGTTTATACCTTTCAATAATTAATTCATTTCGTTTGAAACCGTTTTCCAGTCTTTCAGTCATTAGTCGTAAAATTGCTATAATGTGATCCCGGCCAAAATTATCTACTCTGTTATCTGTGCTGTTTAATGGTGGATCTGGAATTGTTTCGCTTTCTGTAACCATTTGGTTATTTTGAGATTTACAAAAAGGTTTGTCAGTCGAATGTACACTGTCGGTCATTATTTCTGAATTAAATGGATCCGTCGTACTTTCAGAACACTGTCCATTTACATTAGACAAATTTGTCTGTACGTTACTTAAACTTTCCAAATCGGGTGTATTAGGCTCGGCAGCGCTCATTACAATAGAGCGTCCCGCGTCATCAATTGTCGCCAAATTAACAGACGAGACAATTGAGTTCGTTTGTTCATCATTAAGATAAAAGGCATCATTAGTGGTTGGAATGCACTGATTGTTAGGGAGCGCAGGATTGTCATCATTACTATCGGTCACGTTGTTTAAGTCGGTAATTTCGTTCATAATACCTCGCGATACACTATTCACAGTCTTTCGCGGCATTTTTACAATAGTCACAATTATTCAAAAACAAATAAGCACAAATGCAAAAGCAGCACACAAATACAATAGAGCAACGAATTGCCGTTGACCTGTAGAAAGAAAGTCACAAGTTAATAAAAGCGTTGCGCTAAATCCTAATTATATCTAAGCAAATAAGAGCAGATATCTGACTGTTGCTCAAAAGACTCTCAACGAAATACGATCCTGGACTGGGTGTCGCCAAGTGTAACCTCCCCACCGTAATTTTAAAAGAAATGACGATACTAATTAGAAATGCTAATGGACATTGCTCTATGCGTAACCTGCCCACAATAAAATGTACTGACAATGGCAACAAAAATGTGAAATTCGCAATCTGACTCAAATATAAATTCTTCACCAAAAAATTAAAGTCCATTCAGTGATAAGAAAATTCAATTAAACCGAAATATCGGTCTTTGGCCCTGTGTAAAACAATCAGAATTAAAGTCTTACCTCAGAATAACTGGATGTCAAATTTCTGCTCTTATTTCTGCGCACGGCTTGGAGGAACTGCATTGCAAATAATAATATTCCTTTTTTCTGTTAATTTACTGAAATTTTTCTTCAAAAGAAGTGGAATGAAATGGGAAGTGCAACGAAATCTTTAGTTCAATAAAAAAATAAAATTTTGAAAAATGCTTTAAAAAATAAAAATTATTATTGGGGAACTTGTTGGAGATTGATTACAATAAATAAGTTTTACATTGTCTAATGATTATATTAATTAACAGTATACCTCATTCAGCATCTTGACCAGTGTTGCCGACCGCCTACATCACACAACCGCACTGGGCTGCTACTACTGACCGACCGCTCTGCATGACGACTACTGACTGAGTACTGCTCTGCAACTAAACAGAGCTACAGACTCGCAACGACTACTGACAGACTCGCAACGACTGACTGACAGACTGAGAACCGCTCGCAACACTCGCGCGGTCAAGCGCAGACTCTCTGGTCACAGATGCTACAATGCCTCGCCATCGCTGCTATGTTACATACGTGTTTCAAGCTCTTGATGAAGAGTTATGTGATAGGGATGGAATCTATGTCGATAGAGAATGCGTAAGACACTTGCCTGGCTCATGTCACTTCCTCGTGCGATTGCCCGGGAGCTAACATGCGGATCAACTGCAAAAGCAGCACGAACGTTAATTTCCTCCTTTTCTGTCGTCACTTGTTTCCTCCCCTTACGTTGTCTGTGTGTCACACAACCTCTTTCACGTAGTCGGTTGATGAGATTGATAAATAACTACCGAGATGGTTGGCGTCTATTGGGATATCTTGCCGCAAACACTGTACAAGAAGGAACTGCATTCTTCCTACAATGAACATCTCGGTTTTTGCTGCATTGCTAAAGCCCACCACCTACAGCATTGCTTGGACTGTGTCTCCCTAACTGACAGGCAAGGAACACACAAGCACATCTTACTTAGGAAATTAAGCAAGTTGAATGGTACAAACAAGTGTCGCTGTGGAATCTTTTCAAAGCACGAGATCACGTAATCGACTCCACTAGAATCCCGCAAAAAAACACCTCTGACATTCTAATTTACCGTAATTTCAGTTTGTTACTTTCAAAAGGCACTTTTCATTTAAGAAAGTGTAAGTTATACAAGAATACACTTTCTGAACTGTATTACAATCTATTGATTGGTTAACAATACGAGCATCTGACTACCAATCTATTCTGTGAAAACTGCTCATCAATAGCACTTTCCATTTTCGCAGTATCTGCGTTTCAAGTTTTAAGTGATTCAACCTGTATATGGAAAATTCTTAGAATGGCCAAATGAATTACGATGATTTTGTTCAATAGCTTACACTTTCACTTTGTTTCAGGTAGCAGCAGAAGACGGCGCTCTGTGAGCGTGGAGCAGATGTAATTTTCTGATGCATTCACAAAAGTTTGCGAACCGTGCGGTCTGGCGTTCTGACTGTCAGAACGTGGGAAATATCCCTATTACAGTCCTGAAATCCCGGCAGTTGAAATCCCGGCAGATTCCACTGAGAGGTGCACTCATTCGCTTGTCTGACCAGATCCAACTTGACTCACAGGCACAACGGTGCGTTCTGGAATTGTCAAATCTCAGATGGGCGACTCAGGACGAAATCGCTCTCATGATACACGATATCTCTGAGATGATACACAGTTCCACTGTTGGTACAGTTGGAAACTGCCACTGGCTCTTGGTCCACCAAAAGATGCAGACCACAAGTCTCACCCATTGGGAAAAATCTGAAGTTTTCCACCAGAGAAAGACCAGAAGACAAAGAAGGCAAAGAATCACAACAGCTTTCCACCAAACGTCGGTACTGGGCAGAATTAGCAAAAACGAAACTGCTGCCACATTGAACAAACCAATCAAACTATCCTCTACTCATTGAATCTCCCTCTAAACTGGCCTGATAGTCAATTCAGACACAGAACCGGGGTTCCAAAACTGGGGAAGCGAGCCTCCACTTTGCGTGTCCTGAGAGGAGCCAATCAGCGACCCCAACTCTCTCTTGTATGAAAAAGGAAGATTTTAGACTAGGGAGTCATGGTTCTCACGGTAAGCATGGCCTCGATTTCGCAGAAAACATCTATCTAGATGGAACCACAGTCCCTTGTTTACAGAGAGATCTAATTTTTCTGGGCTGACTATTTCCAGTTACTGAAAGAAGGCTGTTAAGCTTGCCGACACACTTGTTCATGAAATATATGTTTTTGCCATGTGCTAAAAGAACCTAGCGACTTCCTGACCTCAGGCGGGTTTGCCTCCACTAAAAACCTGCGCCAGCCATTCTGTCCGTATCACCCCAGCTTCTAACATGAGAATGCTCAGAGTCTTATAACCATCCCACCGTTTACACAAAGGCTCAGTTTACATCAGACTATCTTAAATGGCTTCCTTCACCCACTCTCCACCAACTGGCCATCTTTGCGATGGGCTGCTGCCTGGGCCAAGTAAAATGTTTTGCAGTCTGACGCCCTCCTGTCTGACCCTAATCTGAAGGAGGAGAGTTCTTTGGCCAGAAGTCCCTCTGCATGTGTGATCCACTGACCGCTGCTTCCCAGAATAACTCATACAGCCTGGTCGCTGCACTCAGCATGGCCCCCAGTTTGTCTCTCTCCCTTTCTCCATCTCCTCCACTGTGGTCCCTAGAGTACAAGTTCTCTGTAGGTTGTATTGTATTGTATGTTAACCGGAGGCCTAGAAACGACGGAGAGGCTCCGTCCCTGCCGCAGCTGTAGTGGTCCACAACCCCACGACGAATAGCACAGTCCACTTCACCCCTCTGCCGCCCCACACCGAACCCAGGGTTATTGTGCTGTTCGGCCCCCAGTGGACCCCCCCCCCCCGCCCCCCCGGGAACATTTCACACCAGACGAGTGTAACCCCTATGTTTGCGTGGTAGAGTAATGGTGGTGTACGCATATGTGGAGAACCTGTTTGGGCAGAAATCGCCGACATAGTGTAGCTGAGGCGGAATAAGGGGAACCAGCCCGCATTCACTGAGGCAGATGGAAAACCGCCTAAAAACCATCCACAGACTGGCCAGCTCACTGGACCTCGACACAAGTCCGCCGGGTGGATTCGTGCCGGGTACCAACGATCCTTTCCGCCCGGAAAGCCACGCGTTAGACCGCACGGCCAACCGGACGGGCTTCTCTGTAGGTTACGGAGGTAGTTGTAAGAATATTCTGCCCATAATTTTATCATGCAAAAAGGCTTTAACCACATATAGAATATGTAGTACTGGGGAACACTGAGATCATGACCTGAAACAGGAACATTATTCTAACTGACAATGTTGTTGAAGTGAGAGAATGGCATGCCACCTCTCAGTGTCACAGTAATTTTAGAAGTAAAACACTGCCATGCCTTTCCTGCCCCATGCATTATTTTGACAGTAGTATGCTAGAAGCAACTGTACCTCAAGTGTATCTATACAATAACCCACGCAGTTCTTTTGACAATATCATGCTAGTATGAACCATATCTTAAGGGTGTCCATGCATTAAGAGTAATAAAGGTATATGAAATGAAGCCTGAATTGTGGTTTGACATAGAGAAATTATAGCCCAGGTAGACAATGAGAAGGAAGTTTAGTGAAACGAACAAAGAACATCAATCAACGATAGCTAAGGCTTCCTTTTCGATTTGAGTGCAATTTGAGTGTGCCTGCTTTAACATCTCAGTTGTGCATTGAACTCAGTCGATTGCAATCAACTCTGTCAGTTTTGTGAAGAAGTATAGCTCCCAAGCTGTTGTCCGATGCAGCTGCCGCCATTATAATGCGCTTGGAAGGGTCATATGCCATAGGCATGTTGGATGGAGAAAAGCCTGTTTGTCTCAAAAATCCTTGGTGCAAGCAGAGGACCATTGCCGCAAGATGACAAAATGTGGAGCATGGTGGTGACGGCACGTGAAGCGACGTGGGCGCTAATGAAACAGCATTCGCGAGATATACATTAAGTATCTGTAGCTTGCAAATGAATTGTCTTCTCCACAGCTAGCACCATCAATTTGGTCCCAGCCTGCTGGTGGTAGACGCCTTCAAGACTTCACAATAGTGGCGGAGAAGCTGGCAGCTCATAGTGGCTCAGCCCAGCAGACCAGACTGGTTGTGGTCTCGAAAGTAGTAGTCATCTGGTTGGTGAAAGGTAGGCAGCACACCACAGGTCCTGCCTCAAGGCTGTCTCACTGCAACTGCAAGACAAAGGGACTTGGGAGTCAGAGTATTTATACTTGTCTATCGGAGGTAATGACGTTATGTTTTGGGAAAGATGACTGAATGTAGCCTCACTTTCTAGGTTCATGATCAATCTTCATCAGACCTCGTGTCCCATCTGTTATTTACAGCTTTCCAGCTTGGTGCCTTTTAGCAGTATCAACAGGCTGAGATGGTTCTTGTGTTAGATTTATGTGTAGTTATGACACATTGACCACTGTCAAAATGACATTACGTTACTTCCACACTGAGGTCGTCTTGCTGAATCTGCAATTCATAACTCTTTCTCAAGCGATGTGTGGCAATGGTCTCTGTTGTGTGCCACGATACTGTGGTACTGGCTCTCTTATCTGTTTGTCATTCCTGTTGCAGTACTATGTTCGAGTCTGCCTTGCTGTGGCTCAGTACTGGCTGGGAAAAACTTTTAAAAATCACATTCACTCAGTTTATCTTTCTGTGCCGAAACATCACCTAACATTCTTGCGAAGAAACTGATGTAGTGGTTCGGTGATAGCTGTGCTTGAAGATGAATTTTCTGTCGTAGTTGAGTTGACATAACATGGAGTTGAGTTATTTGGCATCTCTGGGGGCAGGTAGGTTTTGTATGGCCTGCATATGACGCAGAGTGCGCCTATCGCTGATCCCAGATGTTCCACGTGTGGCACAAAGAAACAGCATTTTTCCCTTTATGAATTTCGAACTAGCCCATTTGAGCTCGCTGAACAAGGTGTCCGAATTGGTTGCTGGAAACCGAGCATTTTGGTTCATTGACAGTGATATCGTCCATTGCGTTGGCGATGCCAATGGGAGGCCATTGTACCGTTAAAGACCAAATGGCGTGTTGATGAGCAGGATGCTTTTGGAGGCTTCGTCCAAGAGCAGCCGTAAGGTCCACCTCTTTTGCAAAAACTTTGCTTCCAGCAAGGCACTCCATTATATCCTCCATTTTAGGAATGCAGTAAGCATCGATGACAGATTGGGCATTGGTAGTTGATTTAAAATCTCCACAAAATTCAATGATCGATTCAGTTTTTCCATGATCACAATAGACATGTCCCAATGACTGTAAGGAGGGTCAGATTTCCTTCTTCCTATACGCGTTGCAACCCAGGTTGAAGCTTGTTGCACTGTGTAAAAGGAACATTCCATGCATCAAAACACCTGGGTATCGCCGAAGGCAGTAAAGAGATGTGTGCTTCAAAGTCGCTGACCCAGTTTTATGGATATGAGAAAACCGAGACATATTCTGAAGGTACTGCAGGTAGGAACTGGGAATGAATGGCTGGAAGCAGTTTGTTGAATCATGGAATTCTAAGCTAAGGGCACTGAACAGATCCAAACCCAGAATGTCATGGCCTCCATTGTGTCGACCTCGAGGATGGGGGTTGACAGAGACTCTGCTTGGTAGTGGACCTGAGTGCTGAACTGACCCTCTACTTTACTATAACATTTCAGCTGCTTAGAAAATAGTTGTAGTATAGATGAACCCAGTCGCCGATACCTCTGCCAGTCGACAATCGTGGTTAAAGATCCAGGATTTAGAATAACAACTGGGATAGCATTGGTGACTACTTATAGTGTTAATAACCTCTCTGAGATACGGAGGACAGCCTGGACATGACACAGAGGGCATTAGGACCGTAGATGCAGTCAGCTTCACTTGCGTTAGAATCCCTGCAGTCAAATAGGTACAATCAACCTCCATCTTCATGGACGATCTGCGCACTTCAGTGTAATATCTGAGCTGCGCTATAATTCCAGGATACTACCTGGGATCCCGTGGGTAATGAAATGATGTTGGAGGTGAACGACGTAGTTGGCCCCTGGTTCTGTCTTTTTGTCAAATTCCTAGAACTGTGGGGTTGCCATGAAGAATGCCTGTACCAATAAGTCGAAGCGAATTATGTGGAGATTTCTGGTAATGTGATGGTGATGGTAGCCATCTTCTCTGAGTCTAGGTCTGGCGAGCTGGGCAGGCGTCAAACACCTTCGTTAGGTTTTGCAGAGCTCCTGTGGACCTGATGGTGCGTTAAAATGTCTGGAAAAGAGGAAGATATGTAGCTAGAAATGGGTCATTGAGCTTTAAGAGATCACTCTGGAGTCCCTCATCTGGAGTGTCGACCAGGATCATATCCCTAACCAGCGATTCTCCCTAAGACTGTCTGCACTGAGAATTAGAATACTGGAAAGGCTAGTCTCTAGAAAGGCCTTGGACATGGGCTATCCACTTCCTGTACGATTGTTTTGTTTAAGGCAGTTAAAAAAAATGCGGTGGACGGCTGCCATGTGCACTTGGGCATCAAAATATTCCAACAGAAAGGATTTTAAACGTTCATAAGGCAAAGCATCTCAGGATTGAGCTGTTGCAAGAGGTGACAGAGTTCTTTCCGGCATGAGTCTAAGAAATGTGCCCCATTGGGTACTACCTGGGATCCCGTGAGTAATGAAATGATGTTGGAGGTGGACGATGTAGTTGGCCCATGGCTCTGTCTTTTTGTCAAATTCCTGCAACTGTGGGGTTGCCATAAAGAATCCCTGTACCAACAAGTCGAAGCGAATTATGTGGAGATTTCTGGTAATGTGATGGCAGCCATCTTCTCTAACATCACTTCTTAAGCACGTTGCGTAATGTGCAGAAGCCGTAACACTGTAGATGTAGACATACAGGTATGAAGAGAAAATGTTACTTTTCCAGAAACTTGGAAAAGACACAAATTGGTTCAAATGGCTCTGAGCACTATGGGACTTAACATCTTAGGTCATCAGTCCCCTAGAACTTAGAACTACTTAAACCTAACTAACCTAAGGACATCACACATATCCATGCCCGAGGCAGGAATCGAACCTGCGACCGTAGCAGTCCCGCGGTTCCGAACTGAAGCACCTAGAACCGCACGGCCACCGTGGCCGGCTAAAAGACACAAAGAAGCACTTTCTATCATGGGCATAGCATAAGCATGCGGAGTGAGTCCACAGAAAATTTAATCACTAACTGAAGTGGCCCACGCTGGTTCCGACACAGAGAAGCCAGAGCCCAGGTAGACAATAAGAAGCAAATTCACTGAAACACTGAAATGAACATAAAACTTAATCCTTCTTCTTCAGAGCGCAATTACACAACACAAGAAACAGTTCACACTCTTCGAAGTGAGCGAGATGCACGTCAGGTGGACTGTCAGCCACGGAAAACTGGATCACAGTTACTAGTCATTGTACTGGTTCACAAGGAATTGATTGTCTTCAATTACACTAACGCTGCGGCGCGCCAAAATACCAAAATCTTAGAGGTTCACACTGCAGAGAACAAATCTTTGCGTAACTCGAGGATGATAGCTAGTGGCTCGATATAGTATTGGAGGCGAAGGTCCGGCAGGTAGACCTACGTTTGACAACAAGCTGCGCTATGATTCCAGGAGAGTTTCTGATTAAGGAACTGTGGCAGTGGTTGTCGTAAACCACAGAGAGCTCGTCCTTGAAGAATTACTGAGCTGCAGCCATGTGCCTCAATACTGTTGAGGCGCCAGGATACCGTAAGACCTCTTTTCGAGCACGCGATCGTGCGAAAGCTGTTGGAGCGCTGCTGCTGCTGCTGCCTGCCGGCGAGCCGTGCACTCCGAACTACGGTAGTGGTGTTCCCTGTTGCAGCCCCTGCGGCTTTTGGCATAGGCCACCAGTGGTGCAGCACTGTAAATTCTTGAGGGATACGAGCTCCGACATGGCACAGCTGGTCCTTATGGTAGCGCTGCACCGCAAGGAAAGTTCTCGCGTGCGTTAGTCGTTGCTCTGCTGCTGTCTACTGAGTGTGCACCACCAGAACCGAGTGAGTTGGTTTTGGGAGGGTACACATTGTCGTTACATCTGGCATGAAGTAAATCTGTGATGCTAATTGTTACTCCACAATTTTCATTTCATATATTGGCTATTTTATTGAAATACTATTAGCATTTTGCAAAAAAGAATTTCGGTAAAAGTAGGTTTATTGCCTAACTTTTCTACAGCAACTCCTAATTTGTTACACTTGGTCAAATCATACAACAAGTAATCCTAACAGCTAAAAAAATGTACAACATTTGTACAGCAGCCATCCTAAATCAGTTTGTGTCTCTGAAGTAATACTAGGGAACTTCAAAAAGTAAGATACACATTATTACATTAGACTAAGTAATATTTATTGTATGCTGCATTACACTTCAAAGTGACACAGACATATTACACTATTTTTCAACATAGCCACCAAGTCTCTGCAAACAACAGTTAGAATTACTACCAATTGTCACTTCCTCGACCGTAGACAGCCGCTCCGTGGTCGCAAATCAAGTCAAGAATCGCTGTGTGAACGTGTTAATTGTTTGAAAATCTCTTTCCTACCAAATGTTCTTACAGACTTCCTGAAGACTGGAAATCGCATGTTGCAAGCTCTGCGCTGTATGGCTGACGCTTCCATACCTCCCATCGGAAACACAGAAGTCAAGCTTGTGTTTGTGCGCCATGTGGCCTCTTGCACTGTCTGCAAGGAGAACAATGCCTTCGCTTAATTCTCCACGCCTCTTTTTTTAAAGTTTTGCCCACAAGAATCTTACTGTCCCACGTACTTCAACTGCAGAGAACGCTTACAACTGCCGCGCCATTTCATTCGCACCCTGTGATGTACACACACTTGCTGACAAATCCGCGAGATCTCCTCGCCTTTCCGTTACGCTCAACTGCACAGCTTTACTGTCGCTTTCGCAGTATGAGTTGCAAGGTGACGAAGTGCAGATGTGAAGTCGAAAAATTGTCCGAGAATTGACAGACTGTTTTACGTAATGTGAGAAACTATATTGCTGCTGATTAATTTATCTCTCTTGGTTTTCTGTTCATTGTGAAACAAGAAACAAGAAGTGCCAATGAGTTTTATAGTTTTCATACTACTTAAGACAGAGAGGAACCAAAGTAAAAAGATGAGGTAACGCTAGATGAGTGTGGTACGGAATTTCTATGCGGTACCTCGCAGTTGGCGAGTTTGCTCATAGTTTATTTCCAGGTTGCTTCAGCTAACGACGCCTCTAGGTTATCACAATATTCATACGAGAATTATCGAAGTGGAATTGTTAAAAACAGGGATTTATGTTAAAGGTAACAGAACGTGAGGCCGAACCTGACTCAGCGGAAAAAAGCTAATTGTAATTTAATTTATTTTTGGAGGCTACTGGAAAGGCATAACAAAACTCCTAAGATAGATACTGCACGCATCAACTTGTACCCTAGTACTTTTGCCCATAACCTCTTGCTCAGCTGGAAATTTGATGGTCACGTAAATTGGCCAAAACCAGAAGAACAAATAAGCACGTACATTAGACATCTCGCTCTTTACATCACCGTACAATAACCTGAAAATATGAAAATTGGTCAGGCAACGAATTTAGATGAAATGAAATGTATTGTGGCTAGGGCCTCCCGTCGGGTAGACCGGTCGCTTGGTGCAAGTGTTTTTAGGTGACGCCACATCGGCGACTTGCGTGTCGATGACGATGATATGATGATGAAGACAACACAAAACCTAAGTCTCCGATCCAGCCGGGACTCGAACCCGGGCCCCTTTGCACAGCATTCTTCCGTGCCAACCACTTTTTTGGGATCTCATTTTGTTCGTTATTGGTGTATTTGTTCGGGGCGGACATTCCGTGACGCTTGTTCAAGTTCGTCATTGATCCATTAACTCGCTTTTTTTTATTACCGACCGAACCACTTAGCTATCGAGGCGGACACGAATTTAGATGAAATGAGGTTGTTGAAATGAATTAAACATTTCGAGAGCAAACCTAAATCGTTACTTCCCTATACAGCTAACAAACGTCAAATACGTGTCATTGAACTTCTTTTCGAGTAATTTTAGAAAACAATTGGGTAGCTCTACGGCGCAGTGGATGTGTCTGCCACCCAGTACTATCGTCAACCTGGCCCGGTGCGATGCAACCCCAACTAGCACCCTTTAGTTTCCTCTAAAAGTTTAACAATGATATACTTTCAGAAAGTGACTCAAAAAGAGAGACTTAAAAAGTGCACAAATCCCAGGAAATGAAAGACATCACTTTTCCACAGAATCAGTATGGTGTAATCTTACTTTAAAAAGCCTAATATCATCATAGCAGTGGCGAAGAACGCAGGACATGGTGATCAACTTCGACAGTGTGTTAGTTTCTCATGAGAGACATTTAGAATCCGTAGGGATTGGTTGAGCTGTATTACTGCTGCGGAAATACTGCAAGAACTCGATGTTCCCTGCATAGGCGTGGTGTTACACCAGCAGTTTCCTGAAAGGAGACCCCCCCTCCCCTATAGGTTCTTCTCTACCACAGTCGTCCGCAGCTCGTGGTCGTGCGGTAGCGTTCTCGCTTCCCAAGCCCGGGTTCCCGGGTTCGATTCCCGGCGGGGTCAGGGATTATCTCTGCCTCGTGATGACTGGGTGTTGTGTGATGTCCTTAGGTTAGTTAGGTTTAAGTAGTTCTAAGTTCTAGGGGACTGATGACCATAGATGTTAAGTCCCATAGTGCTCAGAGCCATTTGAACCAATCTACCATAGTCGAAAGAAGTGTGAAAACAAAGGAACGCCTATTTTGTCTTAGTTGTCAAACACTAAACAGTTTCTGAGAAATGATATAGGCTAGTTTTGACACTATTTCATCAGTTCACGCGTGTGGTGTAAAACTATCTGAGTCAATGGCGTAGTGTCTAAGAGCACAGATTCGAATTTTTGTGTTCTTCACTTTCCCACAGTTCATATGACTGCGCAATCATTTTCCGTTTTCTGTCATCAAAATTTTCTACCGCCTCATAATGCTTCTTTGACATACTACATACTACCCAACTGCTCGCGTAAAAGTCTCGCTCTGTTTTGCTTCTTGCTCCTTAGTAGCACGCCTTTTTTTAATTCATCAAATGTATTCACGCCTCTTAGTCCCTCTGTACATCTGACATAGATCTTGGCCGCCCCTGCTAACCGTAACTTTGTCACATGTAATGACTGATCCTGTGCCCCTCTCCCAAATACTAGCTACTATCTGTAGGTCACCCAAAAAAGATATTACGTCCTCAGCCGACTTTACAGAGAAGGGCGCGATGAAACTGGCTGAGGCTGGATCTAATAATGGAGAAGGCTGGTCGGTTGATTCCGATTCTTCCTTCCTAGATGTAATCCTGTTGCGCAAGTCTGCGTTGTCCGCTTTCAATTGCCCCCATTTCATTAACCAGTTCTCAAACTGCCTGCTGACTATTGACACCCTGTACTTCAGACTCTGCCATTGCGTAACTTTAATCTCCACTCGCAACAGGCCGTATGACACAATGCACACTTACATCTTTCGTCTTGTCATCATCCATCTTTACTCTGTGCACTGACTAGTCACATGCCTGTATTAATGATAATTAATACAATATACTGGGCCTGAGTATGTACAAGTTGCAGCATCTTGACTCTGTGCGCTGACTAGTCACATGCCTGTACTGATGATAATTAATACAGTTTACTAGGACTGAGTATGTTCAAGTTCCAGTATGCCCTGTCAAGTTACAACGACCACATATCACACGTCGTAAATAACACTCCTTTGTATTAACACGGAATTGCGAAAGATTAGACGGTTCCACTGGCTGTACAAATGTAACACTCAAATCCCTGTAGATCACTCGGCACACTCCTTGCCCTCTACACGTAAAATGGGAAAAGCAACAAGAAAACCCACTGGTCTACTCAGTCACCCCACTGATTGACAAAACTGTGTGCTGTGGTTATGGAGCTACGCTGCGTAGAGGTCGACTGTGCTGACACCAGTTGCCAGACAACGTCCACAAGTACTTCTGGCATCGGTCTATTTCTCAGAAACTATTGAGTGGTGGCACATAACACAAAATAGACGTCTCTTTACTTTCACACTTCTTTTACCAAGTGCCACAGATCAATTGGGTAAGCGGTTCTGAGGTACCAGGAATCGACCCAGGCTGAAACACCCATATTACACTGAAGCGCTAAAGAAACTGGTATGGGCATGCGTTTTCGAATACAGAGATATGTAAACAGGCAGAACATGGCGCTGCGGTCGGCAATTCCTATATATGACAACAAATATCTGTCGAAGTTTTTAGATCGGTTACTGCTGCTACAATGGCAGGTTATCAAGATTTAAGTGGGTTTGAACGTGGTGTCATACAAAGTTGGCGCACATGCGATGGAACACAACATCTCCGAGGTAGCGATGAAGTGGGGATTTTCCCGTACGACCATTCCATGAATGTGCCGTGAATATCAGGAATCCGGTAAAACAGCAAATCTCTGACATCGCTGAGACCCGAAAATGATCCTGCAAGAACGGGAGCAACGACGACTGAAGAGGATCGTTCAACGTGACAGAAGTGCGACCCTTCCGCAGATTGCTGTAGATTTCAGCGTGCGAACCATTCAACGAAACATCATCGATATGAGCTTTCGGCACCCACTCATGTACCCTTGGCGACTGCACGACACAAAACTTCAAGCCTCGCCTGGCCCGTCAACACCGACATTGGACTGTTGATGACTGGAAACATGTTCCGTGGTCGGACGAGTCTCGTTTCAAAGTGTATCGAGCGGATGGATGTGTACGGGTATGGAGACAACCTCATGAATTCATGGACCATGCATATCAGCAGGGTACTGTTCAAGTTGGTGGAGGCTCTGTAATGGTGTGGGGCGTGTGCAATTGAAGTGATATGGGACGCCTAATGCGTCTAGAACGACTCTGACGACACGCATGTAAGCATCCTGTCTGATTACCTGCATCCATTCATGTCCATTGTGCAGTCCAACGGATTTGTGCAATTGCAGCAGGGCAATGCGACACCCCACACGTCCTAAATTGCTACAGAGTGGCTCCAGAAACACTCTTCTGATTTTAAACACTTCCGCCTGCCACCAAACACCCCAGACACGAACGTTATTGAGCATATCTGGGATTCCTTGCAACGTGCTGTTCAGAAGAGATCTCCAACCCCTCATATTTTTACGAATTTATGGACAGCCCTACAGGATTCATGGTATCAGTTCCCTCCAGCACTATTTCATGCATTAGTAGAGTCCATGCCACGTCGTCTTGCGCCACTTCTGCGTGTTCGCGGGGGCCATACACGATGTTAGGCAGGCGTATCAGTTTCTTTGGCTGTTCAGTACAGTACGTGGTGTAGCCTCCATGGGCTGCAATGCTGGTGTTGACTCGGGTGTCCGATCGATCGTACAGATGACGAAGGCTGTCCTGGGATCTGTTATGCGACGTCTGCTCGACCTGTTTACGTAGCTCTGTTTGAGTTGTTTGTTGACGAGTCACTTTTCGTCCCATCATGTCCCGCACATGATCGATTGGAGACAAGTTCGGAGATTGTGCTGGCCAGGAAAGTTGCTGCACGTCTTGTAGGCAGTGTGTGGACGAGCATTATCTTGTTGGAACATCACCAGGGCCAGTGCGCCTTGGACGAATCCACTCTACGAGACAGTGTTCGCCGGATCTATGTCGTACGCCCAAACGACCACCATGAACTGCCTGCAGCCAGACCGTCTTCCAAGTGATCCTCTGACAGCACCCGTTGAAACGACCATTTCGATATTGTAGTGTGAATGGAAGACGGACTAGAGGTGTGAGTTGTGAGTGCCAGTAATCCCGATGCTAACAACCGTTTGTCAACAGTTTGTGCTGACACGTCTGGGCTCACAAGCCATCTTTTCTGTGCTGTGGTAACTGTACGATCTGACACTGCTGCCCTTACAGTACGACGATCCTGGCGGGCGTCTGTGCTGCGTGGACGTCCAGAATCTCCTCTATGGGTGTGAGAACGTTCACGAGATCGTTGTTACTGGCATCGCTACACAAATGACGGCACACGTTCAACTTGTGTGACAGTTTTCTGAAAGGACCATCCCGCGACTCGGAAGGCCACAATTTGACCGCTTTCAAACTCCCTCAGTTGGACGTAGGGAGCACCAGTCTGTCTTTGTGTCATGTTTACTCGTTTGCTTCAAACTTTTGCAGCACACGAGCCTACTCGCTGTGATCATTCCCTATTAAAGGGTAGATAAAGATGGCACTCTGGTACCTGTGCCACTATGCTATCTGTTGGCGGGCGATATTGAAACCATTACCAGTACCCTCTGGTGGCATATGCCGTCATCGGATGAAAACCGACGTCGTCTTTCCAGGTCTACTAATTTTTCTCCGGCAGTGCTTCGCGTATGTTAGTTGTGTAGGGGCAGTTTAAAAAAAAAGACATGCCTACGGAGGTGATGATTTAGGTTAGATCTCGAAATTTTTAAGTTACTTCAACGGTTTCATTTCATCTAAATTCTTAGCCTGATTAATGATGAACGTTTTCAGGTTATTCCGCAGTGATGCTAAGGATGAGGTAACCAAGTCTAATTGTCGTTCCGGTTTTCTGTTGACGTGTTGGGTATCTATCTTAAAAGCATTGTTACGCCTTTCCAGTTGTCTCCAGAATGAAATGAAATTACAATTAGTGTTGCCCGTTGAGGCAGGTTCGGCCCCAAGTTCCATAATGTTCGTCATAACACCCTTTCTGTACAATTACACATCGGTAATTCTCATATGAATATTGTGATAGCCTATAGGCAGCGTCAGTGTGAAGAAATCGGGAAATAAACTACGAGCAAATTCGCCAGTTGAAAGGTACTGCATAGAAATTCCGTCCCACGCCCACCTAGCGTTACCTCTTTTGTTGCTTTGGTTCCTCATTGTCTAAAGTTGTCTGAAAATTGGAAGGCTCATTCAGTCAGGCGCTTTTATCTTTAATTGACAAGATATCAGCAGCAGTTATATTGTAATCGTTATCAGTAATGATACTTTTCGTTCCTTTGGTTTTTATAAAACGAAAGACAGTTTTGCTTAATAATGAAATATTCAAGGCATTATTGTCGCTACTTTTTGTTCCTTGTTTCGCATTCTCATCACAACTTCTTCTCCTCTCACGTTATCAGAAGCTGGAATCGCACTGCAATCATTTACTTGTTCAATTTTCTTTCTGTATTTCGAGTCATGTTTTTTGGACACTGGAAAAGATTTTCTTGGACGATTGTCTTTTTGGTTTGCAACTATTTGTTATTCGCAGCTTACGAAATTCTTTGTGGATATTTGCGTTCTGTAGTCAACATTATCTTGTCTTTTCACTTGCGTTACGTGTCAGAGGTGGCGCCAGTGAAAACTGATTTCAAGTATATAGTATTAAAAATGTATGTTATTTATTCAAGGTGTTAATAGCGTTTGATGATGCTGAAAAAGTGAATCGCATACTATGACAGAGTTTTTATTTTTATTTTTCAGTCAGGTAAAGGCAGAAAAACAAAAGTAGCTATGACAGCTACTGAATAGGAGAGCTCCAAAATAATTTCCCCTGCTCTTTATGTATCGTGTTCGAGTTGCAGTCGGTGCATCTGGGTATTATTCTAACTATCCTTTAGACCCAAATCATAGTTACAGAAATGCGAACAAGACTCATTGTCTCGTACTAGGCAATTCTGCTTCCAGTCAATATAGAGACTGCTGCTGCATCTTGGAAGTGCGAGCTTCCACAATGCTAGTGTGGCGAAATAAATAAAAAAACATTTTGTTTTTATTGTGTTTTTTAACTTTAGAATTTTTGAAAGGCTTTTTTACGGATTGTATTGACCGGCTTGAATGCGGACAAATTCAGTGCTGCGTGAAATATGCCTGTAATATAATTTACCATTCCGATTAATTACATTTTGAATTCTACATCATTGTTGATTTAATCAGAGTTCTCACCTTAGACGTAGAATTAGTCCTTCTGCCACAATATTAATTCATCAGTCGCCATCGAAGTTCTTCTCTTTGTTGACCGTGTGTATCTTCCTAAGTCGGCATCGGTTCACTTTACGAAGACGGTGGAAACCAGGGAATACAATGCTACGTTGCTTTAAATAATTTTCGTAACACTTCGATACTTCTCACTATTTTTTTATTCACAAGACAATAAGACTTGCTCTGTTCGTCACACAAACCATAATTACTAACAATATGGCTTCCTTTCCGCAGACACCAAAAATTACGTCCATCCTCCACAAGGCAACAATCGAAAGTGTCCCTTAGCTCCTTCTTGGAGTATGAAACAAAAGAGAATCCAATGTGAACATTACAAAGATTATAACCTACATGCTTCTCAATTTAATCTTTGGCGCAGCCTTTAAGGTATTGTATGTCTCTGCGTCGGAATGTGTCATTACAACTGCCCCCCTACTGTATACTGTCACTAGAAAACTTTATTTGGTTGACAGGATACAGTAGTCGACCTTGCAATTGATAGGTTTGGGGGTCTTTTATTTACAAACTTCATTTCTATTATCTCATTTTCATGGCACTGTGAATTCCTTGGTATTACTGAGTGTGTGTCAGTTTTTTGGTATACTTATGCTAATATTTACAAACCTTAAAGTTAATATACAAAGTTTTGGTCAATACTGAGAAAACATCATGTGGTAAAGTTTGTACATTAAAATATACAATGAATACAACGTTATTTACAAATGTTTCCTTCCTCATCAGAGGTGAAAATTAAGTCCTTGTATTGCCTTCTGTATTTATTCTGGGGCGACGAGCTTTGTTCGCTAGGCCCAGTGT